>NW_022630997.1:3256672-3764142 GCF_010015895.1 Lontra canadensis
TTTAACAGCTTTTAAGAGGCACTGATTAAGAACACAGATTTGGGAGCCTGACTGCTTAGTTTCTTACTTTGGCTACACTGCTTACTAACTGTATAACCTTGAGCAAGCTGCTTAACTTCTGCATCTCCATTTCCTCATCTACAAAATGGGAATTATGGTATTCATCACATAGACTTGTAATAATTAATAAATATCATGCTCTTTATACAATAAGGACTTGGTAAAGTTAGCTTTGCTAATTAATTATGGTGTATTGCTTGACAGTGTTGTATTGCAGTTCTTGATTTAACAATTTCAGACATTGTCTATTGATTAACTTCTTCCCGAGGTAGGTAAGGATTTAGCTAGGTGAAGCCCTCTCTTACCTTCCCTCTACCTTCTCCTAATCCAGGTTTTTTATTTTTTTTTAATGAATTTTATTTATTTATTTATTTGACAAGAGAGAGCCCAGGTAGGGGAAGTATCAGGGAGAGGGAGAAACAGGCTCCTTGTTGAGTGGGGAACCCGATGCGGGGCTCAATCCCAGGACCTAGTCATGACCGGAGCCGAAGGCAGACATTTAACTGACTGAGCCACCCAGGCACCCCTCCTAAGCTAGTTATATCATTGTTTTCAATACATAAACTGAACTACGTACTTATTTCTATATAACTGATGACATTTATGTTCTGTTCAGAGTTGTCTTCCTTGACTAGTCTGTGTGTTTACATTGTTACTCTGTTTAATTTTTCTTTATTGCAGAGCTACCTAATATGCAGGTTTATGTTTCCTTCTCTATATTCTAATGTAAAAATCTTTGTGCCATTCAAAGAAGTATGTCCCTAAAACTAAGTTTGAATTCTTTATTTTTTACCTAATTGCCTTAGCCAAATTTTCAAGATTTAAACAAAAAATTAACCTCTCCTCTCATTCCTTCTGCCTCTCTTGTCCATTCCCCTTATTTCCTAGAGATCTTCTTGGAGCCTTCTTCACCTGTTCCAGACCAGACTTCTCTCTTGGCTTGGCACATACCTGTCTTCGGAGTGTAGGATGTCCTTGCTTTCTGGACTTGGATCCACTGTTTTCTGGATCATTTTCTTCTTTCTTGCTTTATGCCCTCACTTTGCTGGCATTTATTTTCATGCAACTTTGTAATAAAGGATGCAGTCTCCAGCAGTCTCTTTTCTTCTGAACTTGTTTCCTTATCTGTGTGAAATGAAGAAACAGTTTGCAGCTGTGCTTCACCATGTTGCTTTATGGATCAAGAACAATAATATATGTGAGACTGTGAGTGTCCTTGCTGGGTACCTTCAGGCCAGGTTTAGTGCATTATTCCTGCAGAAAACTGGGTGGCAATCAAACCAATCTCAGGAACTATAGACCAGGCTCAGGAGTTACATTTGAGTTCAGTTGTGGACTGAATTGTGTCCCCCAAAATTCCTGTGTTGAAGCCCTAACCCTCAGTGTAATGGTGTTTGAGGTAGGGCCTTTCATGAGGTAATTAAAGTTAAGTGAGGTCATAAGGTTGGAGCCTTAATTCAGTAGGACCAGTGTCCTTATAAGAAGAGGAAGAAACATCGGGAGTGTATGTACAGAGAGTAAAAGCCATGAGAGGACACAGCGAGAAGGTGCCTGTCTGCAAGCAGAGGAGACCTTACCAGAAACCAAACCTCCTGGTACCTTAACCTGGTACCTTGGACTTTTCCACCTCCAGAACGATGAGAAAATAAATTTCTATTTTTTAAGCCACACAGTTTGTGATACTCTGTTTCAGCAGCCCTAGCAGACTAATACAAGTTCCAGTTTTGGCTTCAGTATATAGTATTTGTGAGACCTCTAAGACCTAATTAGACCTCAGAATGCCCAGTTTTGGGGTGGTTGTAAGGATTAAGTGAGCAAATAAGTGGCTTTTAGTGATCTGGTAACTGTTTAATAAATCTTTGTTTTTTGTAAGCCTTAAAAGGGGCTAGAAGTTATTTTATCCTTTTTTTCTTATTTAATCAGATAATTCTAACCAAACATTTATATACCAAAGCTACAAAAAGAAATTCTTTCTGGGTAAATTCTTTCTGGGTTGGGATTTTTCTTTACAGTTTTATTCAGGTATAATTCATATTCCATAAAATTCACCTGTTGAAAGCTTACAATTCAGTGATTTTTAGTATATTCACAGATACTCACCTCAAAAATAAAACCCCCTATCCTTCAGCTATTCTCTTCCTAACCCTCATATCACTCCAACCGTGAGTACTAATGTACTTTCTGTCCCTATAGATTCTCTATTCTGGATTTTCATATGAATGGAATCATAGAATTTGTGGCTTTAGGGCTTACTGGCAGCCCCTATTATTTCTTTTACTATTTGTTCTGCTCCTCTCCCTCCCCTCCCCTCCCTTCCCCTCCCTCCCCTCTTCCCTCCCTTTGGCATTCCCATTATGTGTGTGTTGGTGTACTTATGATCTCCCACATTTCTCTAAGGGTTAGTTCATTTTTCTTTATACTTTTTCCTCCTTGTTCTTTGGCTTGCATAACCTCTGTTGCTCTATCTTCAAATTCACTAGGTCTTTTCTTCTGCCAGCTCATGTTTATGGTTGAGAGCCCTTTGGGTAAATTTATTTCAGTTGTTAGTTTTCAGCTCTGGAATTCCCACTTTCTTTATTTTAATATACATATAATTCCTATATTTTTATTGATATTCTCTATTTGATATGACATTGGCGTAACACCTCCCTTTACCTCTTTAATCATGGTATTAAAATTTTTTGTGAACATATTTGTGATGGCTATTTTGAATCTTTTTCTGTTAAATCCAACACCTGGTCATTTTCACTGGCAGTTTTGTTTTGCCTGTTTTCTGCTTTATGGGTCAGAAGGAAATCTGCTTTCCTGATTCTTTGCATTTTTCACAATTTTTGTTGGAAATTAAATACTTTAGATAATATTATAGCAACTTTGAGCGCTGGTTCTCCCTCAGGCTTTATTATTTATTTGTTTTTTAGTGCTTGCCTGGGTTATTTTAGTGAAGTCTACCCTACACCCCCATTGTGCCTATTGTTTTCACCAGTACCCTTGGGCATATATTGTTCTACCATCTAATCCAGTCAAATTATGGCTTCTTTGAAGGAATAATTTCTGAGGTCTGTATTTGATACTTGTTCTGACCCCTGGAGACATCACCCAGCTGTCTTATTTCCTGTAAACTAGGCAGGCTTTATTATAAGCTATATCTTCATTAAATCCATGAATCTCCTTCCAGTTGCCTGACATCACAACCTTCATTGTTCTTAAGAGCACACTTAGGTTTGAGCTTCTTAGTTCCTTTGGGAAGAGATCAGGAGCTATTTTATTTTTTACAGTGTGCCTTTCCGTTTACAGCCCCCTTAGCAAATATTTTGAGCCAGGGCTCTGGAGATGGGAGTGGGAACAGTGGCAAGCTTCTCTGTGACACCCCCACTCTAGAAACAGGTGTGAGGTGGGGGAGGGGGTGGCAGCAGCCTGAGGTAATTTAGGCTTGCCTCTCTTGACATAGACCCATTGCATCATGAGCCAGAGCAAAATGATCAGGGTGCTGTGCCCAAGGTGAAACCTCCCTTCCACAGATGGGGGCAGGGTCAAGGAAGGGATCTCCCATCCCTTGACTATACCTGCCTGGAATTCAGCCTCAGTACTAGGTAGCAGAAGGCCGAATGAGGAACACTGCTGCACTTGCTCTTGGGAAGTCTTAGGCACTGAGACTCCCTTCGCCTGGGAGCTGGGGGTGAGTCCGCCTGTCTTGGCTGCAGCAGTTTACAGTGAATCTCTTCCTTGCTGAGCTCGTTGGAGGGAGCGATCTTGGTGTAGGCACCGAATTCTTACCAAATCTTTGTAGAGTTTCTTGAATATAAGTTCCTTCCTTTGCTGTTTACCCTTAGGGACATTTCAGAAGCTTTATGTGTTTTCTTTCTGGCTTTGTTTTTATTTTAATAATTTCCACCAGTTTTATTGAAGGGGGTTCCGTGGAGCTCTCTCATTTCAGAAGTTGATCTTTCTGGGTTGGATTTCTAAGGCTTCTGGATGAGGAAGTACAAGTAGCTTGTTCAGGGAACTTGAATGAGAAAACAGTGACATTTTTAATATTGATATTATTGATAGGTTAACAGGAGAAAAGGTTCGTGAATTCTGAGGAAGGATAATGTGGTAGGATAGGGAAGTAAAAGGAAGGGGTAGCCTGCCTTATTGTTTAGATTTCTCTATGGTTTTGGGATACTTAAAGCCTTGGACTTAAAAGTTTTGAAAAGCAAAGTATCCTTAGAGAATGTGAATATGTGGATTTTATTTAGTAGCTTGGTGAACAAATAGCTTTATCTCAGTGTGTTATTATTAAATGGAATTCAGTTTTGTGATTTTAGTGTACTTTTGTGCATAAACACTTTTAGCAAACGCTGCTAGCGGCATTAATAAATCAAGTTAGACTTAATTCCAAAGAACCTTGAACTCACACACCTGTGGGAAATGTTTTTATTGAATTTTAAGTTTATATATAACAAGAAAAGTTGATTCATAGAGAAGCTATGATTTAGCTGGATTGTTATATTCAAAGTTGGCTGTATATAGTATAGTGATCTTTGTAATGTTTTATGAGTGACATTGATGTGTTCTATAGGAGCCATAAGACGTGTGTGTTACAAGCACTCAATTACAATAATGTAGTAATAATGGATTTAGTTCCCAATTTTTTTCCTTTTAAAAATTTGGTGCCAGTTTCAATCAAATTACTTCAAATGCAAATTCAGGAATTGAGAAGGACTTTCTGCCTTCCCCCTAATTCAGAGGCAGGATAAAAGCACTGAACATTTGTTTATATACCTACTTATCTTTCCCTAAAGTTTTTCCTTTGATCCTGTTGATTAGGAAACTGTAAAACAGTATTTCTCCCCGCTATCAATATCTTTCAGTATAAACTATAGTAAGCTATTAATATATTCTAAATGTTTATTTCATTTTTAGTGTTGGATTTTTATAAATCAGCTCAACACATACTTGAGTCCTGATTGTGTGCATGAGGGTTACAAACAGTGTAAGTCACATTTGAGATTTCAAGGCATAAATGCACAGCAATTTAAATGACTACAAAATAAAGAAGAGTGAAAGCAGTGTGTGCTCTGACCTAAAGCCGATTATAGAAAGCGTTTAGGATTTGGCTAGGCTTTGAGAAGTTGGGAAAACATTCAGTTAGTTCAAAAGGCCTGAAAGCAGGAATGTGCATATCTTCAGAGTACATGAGGTGACTACACTTTCTAGATAGGAAGGTTTCTTTTTTTTTCTTTTTAAGATTTTATTTATTTATTTGAGAGAGAGATCACAAGTAGGCAGAGAGGCAGGCAGGGAGAGGGGCAGGGGAAGCAGGCTCCCTGTTGAGAGAGAGACCCATGCGGGGCTTGATCCTAGAACCCTGAGACCGTGACCCGAGCCTAAGGCAGAGGCTTAACCTACTGAGCCACCCAGGCGCCCCAGGAAGGTTTCATAAGGAAAAATGCCATTAGAAAGATTAATCGTGGTGGACATTGGATGTGAAACCAAAAACTTTGACGGTCTCTTATTGTGTGTGGTTGGTGAGAAGCCATTGAAGCTGCCATGTCTGGTGACCGTGTGTAAGGTAAATTGAAAATTATAGGCTCCCCACCCCTGAGCCCAATTTTCTCTTCATTTTCTTTGTCCTTTGCTTTAATGAAGGAGTATGGATTATATTTCAAATTTCAAATTAAAGTTTTTAAAGCCTATAGTTCATGACTCAACACAAGCGTCTCCATGAAACCCAGAGTATTAAAGAAACAGCACATATAGGCCTGAATTATTCATAGGTAACTGAAGTGTTTGGGCTTTGATGGAGTCAGACTAGCTTGAATTCTGGTTTTGCCACCCACTGTGTAACATTGAACAAATCCTTTAACTTAGGGAACTCACTATTCTCATCTGGAAAGGGAAGCTAATTCTGTCATCCTCCCAGGTTTGTGAGCATTAGATGAGAGAAAGCTTGGAAAGCTCTTAGCACACTGCCTGGCAAATAGCAGGCAATTCTGATGAATACCTTTGCCACCATTAGTTGTTGTTATTAATCATTATCATGTACAAATTACTGTGAATTATATTGTTTCCAGGAACACGATATTCTGAATTTTGATCTTACACTGTAGAAACACTCTTGCCTTCTGGTCCAGAAAGAATCACTGTCCTGTCCCACCCAAGTTTCAGGGCCTAATGGTGGTCTTTTGATTTTCTTTTTGTTTTTTATAAGTGTCCTGCCTTGTCAGTGAGGGGATGCCAAAAAAAAAACAAAAAACAAACAAAAAAAAAAACACAACAAAAACAAAAAAAAACACAGGAGGGCTGGGTGCCATAGAGGAGATACCATCCACTGCCAGTTGTAGGGGAGTATGTATGATAGGCTTTGGATTTTTAAAGCTCATGCAGTATTAGGTTTTTGTTTTATGTTTCAGGTAGGTTTTGTTACTACTGCTCTTTAAACTGTGGTGTTCATTGTCCAAAAATTTAGACTTATCTTTACTTTTCTCAGGTTTAAGCCGTTTTTTCCATTCCAAACTTCGCAAGGATTTGAAGAAGATGAAGAAGAGCAAATCCATATACAACAATGGGCACTTACTGAAGGCCGCCTTAAAGTTACATTGTTAGAATGTAGCAGGTATGTTCTTTGTTTCCTCATTGCTACATTATGGGGGAAAAGTGCAGTGAAAATATATTTAAGTATGTTTGTGTTTGTTCCCCCTTTGTGTTAATTTATTACATATGATCTGTAAATCTTTAATCACAGATTTCATAAAATTTGTCCTTTCCAGGACAAGTATAAAATATAAACCATATTTTAGAAAGCATTCTAATGGAGAGGATCGTTTGTTCCTCAGTAATTTCCAAACTTGTTAGATGCTTTATGTTCTTTTGGCATATTTCTAATTTACTAACCATTGGAGAGCTGTTTATAGTATAATATTTTTGAGACTTGTATGTGATAATTGGAAATACCAATTAGAAATATTTAGAAACTTCTGTGATTCTTAAAATTTTAGAGCTGAAAGGGATCTCAGAAATAATCTTGCCCAGCCTACTTATTTTACTTTGCCTGCCCTATAGCCTAAACAGTGTTCATTATCTTGCTTAAACTACTTACTGCACTAGCCTCCTTACTTTTCAAATACTAGTTAACAATATAATCACCAGAACTAACTTTTTAAAATGCAAACCTTCTTGTCACTTTCCTGTTTACTTTAATGGCTTCCCTGTTACTAGAATATAGACCCAAATCCTTGCTGTTGCCTGCATGCAACTCTTGCCTCTCTGGCTTCTTTGTCCTCTCAACCCCTCACTCAGAGTGCCTCAGCGACATGAGCTTTCCGAAAGGAAGATGTTGGCAAACTTTCTCTCTCAAGGGCCAGAGATAGTAAATATTTTAGGCTTTATGATTCACACAGTCTCTGTTGCTCGGCCATATAGTATAAAAGCAGTCATAGACAGTACATGGTATGGCTGTGTACCCATAAAACTGTACATAGGAATTTCATAATTTTTGTGTGTCATAAAATATTCTTTAAATTTTTTTCAATCATTTAAAAATGTAAAAATCTTTGGTAGTTTATAGGCTATGCAAGAACAAGCAGGGGGCTGGATGTGGCCCGTGGACCAGAGTTCACTATTCCCTGCCTTAGATATTTTACCATACTAAGCTTCTTGTCTTGACTCCCCACTGTTTTCCAGGCTGCAGGTCCTACCCCATTTTCTGCTCCTTGAAACCAGACTTCCTTGATCCACTTCAGTAGCTGCCTCTTTAATGCGTCTCCTGATTATTTCAAGTATACTGTCCTTGTGCTACATTTCTATGACTCTTGCTTGTACCACTTATTTGGTTCTTATCACTTCTATTTTTATTTCCAGCCCATAATAAAAACAAGTGCCTGGGTACACAGTTATATGTTGTACCTAATATATTTGTGTCCTTGCTAATAGGTTAATTTTAAGCATACTAATAGTGTGCTAAAGATTTTTTTGTTTTGTCTTGTAGTGATTCAGTATTGTACATCATCATGTCAGAAAGACTGAAAAGGAATTCTTTTGGCAAAGAAAGATTAAATATGCTGTAGATTTTGTAAAAGGGACTGTAGTGTACAGTAAAATGACATATATAGTAAAAACACAGCTCTACACAAGTCTGAATTTGAATTGGCTAAAGCTAATATGGTATGTAAGCATGAGTATTAAATATCTAATTATAATTAGGGTTTGTCATATTAACATTAGGAAGGACATTTTTCAAGTGATCTGTGTCTAAGGAATTTTGACCTCAAGTTTCTTTTTTTCTTCCGTTAATTTTCTTGTAGATTCACAATCATACCATTGGATTATCTTTTCCAAAATAGTCATAGCAACTTTTAAATATTAGAAGGGCAATTTGGACAAAATTTCTTAACTCTCCTGTATCTACCTAGTCATCTACCCTTTCCCAAACCTTCAAAGATAGCCTTGAAGGAGATTTATTATTCATTTATTCAGCATACATTTATTTACTATGATGTAGATGATGTGTAATAAAGAGGTAATGTGCTAGGAATTTTTATTTATTTCTATTTATTTAATTTTTAAAGATTTTATTCATTTGAGAGAGAGAGAGAGCACAAGCAGGGGGAGAGGCAGAGGGAGGAGAAGCAGACTCCTTGCTAAGGTGGGAGCCTGACATGGGGCTCGATCCCAGGACCCGGAGATCATGACCTGAGCTGAAGGCAGACACTTAACCATCTGAACCACCCAGGTGCCCCCCCTCTGCTTTTTTTTTTTTTTTTTAAGATTTTATTTATTCATTTGAGAGTGTGCTAGGGATTTTTTTTATAAATATTTTTTTATTATTATTATTTATTTGACAGAGAGAGAGAGATCACAAGTAGGCAGCGAGGCAGGCAGAGAGAGAGAGGGGAGGAAGCAGGCTCCCTGCAGAGCAGAGAGCCCGATGCAGGGCTTGATCCCATGACCCTGGGATCATGACCTGAGCCGAAGGCAGAGGCTTTAACCCACTGAGCCACCCAGGCGCCCCTGTGCTAGGGATTTTTAAAAACTAGTTCTTTTGCCTTAATGTTGCTGGTAAGGTTATAGATTGATTATATGTCTGTTGGTTGTGGCTATTTAACTATAGCTATTGTTGTCACCTTTGTTTACCATTCTTTTGCTTTATCTGAGATATTGCTTGCTTAAAGCTTTGCTATCAGCCTTGAGCCAAAGAGCTCATGAAGGCACTGAGCAAGTGTAGTCAGGCATTATTTAGGTCGTGTTGGATTGAGATAGATGGTACAAAGAAAAGCATGACGGTGTGTGTTTGTATCTTACTTTGTTTTAATGAAGAACTGTGTAATGAGTCTCTGAAAGAACACACGAGAAACCAGTAAAAATTCTTACAGGGTGTAGGAGAGGGAACTGGATTGATGATGGACTGGGGGTGAAGGTGAGAGTCAAACTTTTCACTATAAACTTCTGTCTTGTTTGATTTTTGCTACTGTATCACTGGTCAAAAGATTAAAAAGTAATGACCACTATTTCTAGGGATTTGATACAGAAAGCATGGACAGTAGTTCTTAAGTCTCTCACATTTCTCAAAGTTGAAGGGGAAAGCAGGTACGATATTCTGTTCGTAAGTTCCTCTTGTAAACTTGGGTTTTATTGCCATCACCTTCCCCCCAAGTGACAGCTTAATCTTGGGAGGAAGCAGACTACCTAAGTTTTCCAGTAACTATTCTTGTAAACCCAGCCATGTAAAGTTACCTAGTATTGTCGTGCTTTGTTACTGTCACACAATTTAAGGATTACTTAAAATTGCTTATGAAGGAAAGAATAAATTACTGTTTTCTACTCATCTCTGCCCTTTTTGTCTTCGAATTGAATTCTAAACATTCTTTTCATATTCTTCTCATTAAAATCTTACTTACAGAAGCGCCTGGGTGGCTCAGTCAGTTGGGCATCTGCCTTCAGCTCAGGTCATGATCCCAGGGTCCTGGAATCAAGCCCCACACTGGGCTCCCTGCTCTGTGGGGAGCCTGCTTCTCCCTCTCCCTCTGCCTGCCACTCCCCCTGTGCTCTCTTTCTCTGTCAAATAAATCAATAAAGTCTTTTAAAAAATAAACAAATAAAAGAACAGATTGACTTACCACACCTTAAAAAAAAATCATATTTACATTGTTTTTCTTCTAAACTTTGTTCTTAATATAAAAAGTAGAACTCTCAGGACAGATAGAGTCCAAATTTCTATTATTTAAACTAAAAAGGACATGTTATTATAATCTAAGCATTTATATTTAAGTAATTTTTCCTGCTCCTGAATGTACTGATCTTGTGTGATATATTGTAAACTAAAGCAGAAGGAAAGTGACACTGTAAGGAAAGTGGAAGAAAAAATAAGTGCCCTCTTTTCGGAGTGAGGACAAAAAAAAAGAGCTTATCATTTCAGTTTTGGAAACTTAAAGGTTTAAGACTCTTGAGATATTTGTTACCATGACTACTTCATTTAGTGATACGAAAAGGTTTGCGGCAAATAGAATAAAATTATTGAATGATCAAATTTTTAAGAGAACATAAACATTTTTTTAAAGATTTATTTATGGGGCGCCTGGGTGGCTCAGTGGGTTAAGCCTCTGCCTTCGGCTCAGGTCATGATCTCAGGTCCTGAGATCAAGCCCCGCATCAGGCTCTGTTCAGCAGGGAGCCTGCTTCCCCCTCTCTCCACCGGCTGCTCTGCCTACTTGTGATCTCTCTCTCTGTCAAATAAATAAGTAAAATCTTTAAAATAAATAAATGAATAAAATAAAGATTTATTTATATTTTAGAGAAGGGAGAGCATGTGCTTAGGGGAGGGACAGAGGGAGAGAATCTTCAAGCGGACTCCGAGTAAAGTACAAAGCTCAGTCTTGGGGTTTGATTCCATGACCCATGAGATCGTGACCTGATGTTCAACCCACTGAGCCACCTAGGTGCCCCAAGAACATAAACATTTAAAGCTAAAAAATTTCTGTGGACCATATGTATGTGGATAAATTTATTTTGAATTAGCATGCTGTCATGAGAAAAGTTTCCTGGGTTTTTAGCATTTAGACATACATACTCACATTTCTCCAGGTGAAAAGAGACCTACATGTTCAAGTTATTATAACAGCATATGTATCATTTAGCATTGTTAATAGTTTTAGGTTAACTTTCTTAGAAATGCTTATTTCTTAGTCATGTAGAACTTGACCTTGAATTGGTAAAAATAATGGAAATTTAGTAATTTTTTTCCCAAATCCATAAAACAGAACATCAAACTCATTATCCCCAGACAACCATAGTTCTCTGTGAGGATTTCTTTTTCTTTCTTAAGCTTTTTAATTTGAAGTAATGACTGTGTTTGAGGACTTTTTTTTTTTTTTAACTTTATTTTAGTATAGTTTCATACTTAGAGTCTGCCTGAAGATTTTTGTCAAACTTACCTGTTGTAAGGCTTTAAAATGCATTTTGCCAATGAGGAAACAAATCAGAAGTATCCAAGAAAATACTGAAGTTATGGAAATAATGAAGTGGAAATAATACTGGCATTTGAGTTAGAAAGTGCTGTGTTCATATCCTAGCCATGTGCCATGTGTATGTCCTTAGACAAGTTGTGCATCTCTAGAATAGGCAAGGATGCTTGCCGCCTTGTTGGTAATTGTGATCAGAGATAGGTACATAACCCCTCAGTGCCTGCTGCATACCAAGCCTTCGATAGGGTTGCCTCTTTTTTTTTTTTTAAAGATTTTTATTTATTTATTACTTTGAGAACGATTGCACAAGCTACAGGGTGGATAGGAACAGAGGGAGAGGGACAGGCAGACTCTGCTGAGCGAGGAGCGCAATGCAGGGCTTGATCCCACAACCCTGAGGTCATGACCTGAGCTGAAATCAAGAATGACGTGCTCATCTGACTGGGCCACCCAGGAGCCCCAGTAGTTTCTATTATTATGCCTTAATATAATTATAGTATTTATCAAGAAGAAAACAAATCTTTAAACAAAAGTATATTTGGTTGTGAGAACTGGAATTTTTTTTAAGATTTTATTTATTTGAGAGAAAGCACAAGTTGGCAGAGGGAGAGGGAGAAGCAGACTCCCTGCTGAGCTGGGATCCCGATGCAGGACTTGATCCCAGGACCCTGAGATGATGACCCAAGCTGAAAGTAGACACTTAACTGACGGACCCACCCAGGTGCCCCCTGGTATTTGAATTTTATTACTTTTAGAAGGGTCTCAAAATGTAAAGGGAAGTTATTTTCTGATTATCTGAAATATAGTTTTGAATTTCCCAGTTACAATCTTGGCAGCAATAACAGAAATTTCCTTGTAAAAATTGGTTTTAACAGTTTGTTAAATTTTTTTTTAAAAAGTCATTCTGGATTTTTTTGCGTGAACTAAAACTGATTTTTTTAATTATAGATGAACTCAGTTGCTGTATTCATAGCACTGCTATTAGAAGACTAAATTATTTCACGTTTGTGCTATAATCACATTTTAAGATTATTTTTAGATTTACAATTTACGTCATAAATTATATTCCATCTTAGAAGATTTGAGGTATTTTGCAGAGAAAATATATGCCCATTTACAGTTAAATAGAAGATAAATTACATAAAAAATAACCATATAGAGAAGAAAAGATCAATTTTCTGGCAGCAAAGGAAACTTGATGGGTTACTTAGCTCTTATTTTCTGGTATACTGTACATATTCTTCAGGGGAAAAGAAATTCTGGCACCAAATTCTAGATGGGATTTGTCATATACATCTTTATGTTAAAAGACATTGATGTAATAGATACATTTTCTTTTCTTTGGTTTATTTTATCAACCAGTTACATATTAAACAAACTAAGATTGTAGTTGGTAAAGGCAAAGCCTATGAAATTTTATTGTTTGAGAATTCTACTCCAAAGCAGTATATTTAGGATAGCCTGTCCTAATTAGAGATAGGAGATTCTAATTAAGGTCAGTTCTTCACTGAGTCAAACTGTTCTAAAGTCTGTGTTTTGTCAGTAGTTTCTTTTAAGTATTTTGTTTTACTGGGTTCCAAAAATACATTATTTAAAAATTTTTCAGATGTTAACACGAAGATGGAAAACCACAGAAGCTGACGTTCTGTTCTATAACCAGGAGTCTTCCCTTATTTCCCAATTATCTGTTACCAGCATGGATTCCTTTTTTTTTTTTTTTTCCTTTATTCTCCTTAACTATTTTGATGCCTAAGTTTTCCTAAATTTGGCCTCCAAGAGCTTCTTCAAACTGGCTCCTTAATGCTGCATTTGACATAAACTTGTCTTTTTTCTCTTTTTTTGATTTTTTTTTAAAGGTCTTTACCACTTTGTGGTATAACAGCTGTTCTAGGATCATTTTGTATCTTATCTGTCACAGTCCTAGAATCAACTTTTTTTTTTCCAAAAAGCCTTAGTTCCTTTTAATAGAAAATAATACTAAAAATCAAGGTCTGGGTGTTGGGTGTATCTGTTTCTACTCATATATAATCATAGGCCCCGTTAGTGGACAGTTAGCAAGTACATACATGTGTAGACACTTACAGGTATATGATGTATATAACACATACATATTTTAGAAATCATGAATTGACCCAATTTTTCCAATTACAGTTCATTCTCATAGGGTTGTTTCTTCTTTCATATTTTTGTCCCTTGAACCCTGACTCCCAGTAACATCACCAATTTACTCATTTGCTTAATCCCATAATACCTCTCAGATAGTTCCAGAATTGCTTTGTCTATATAAGTAGAGAAAACATACTTATGAAAAAAAATTCAGGATTTATTCTCAGTTCTCGCCTAATCTACCCAAGATTAAGGGTATATGGTCAAGTACTATAGTCATGAATTAGAGTAATTCTCCCCTTAAGTGTCTTATGTTATTCATTTGAAATATAGCTGGGTTTATTTTTTTCTGTTTGGTTTCAGTGTCCCACCCTCCCACCCCTGCCTTTCCATCCTTATTGATTCTTATTTTAATATGTGGGGCATTAACATACTTCCAAAACTATACAAAAACTTATATAGACAGTCCTTACTCCACATGGAAGTATGTTAACCAAAACCCTGCATATCAGAACAATGCAAAGCAGGGACAGAGTTCTCATATGTTGTAACTCAAACCAAGGACTGCCTGTACAGTCATTCAGATCTCCTTCATCTTTACTGATTCTTTTAGTCTAGTTCTGTCTATTACTGATGAAAGTGTGTTTGAATCTTCAAGCATGACTATGAATTTATCTCTTTTTTGTAGTTTTGTTATTAGGTGCATAATTGTTCTTGATATACTGACCCTTTTGCCTTTACAAAGGGTCCTTTTTTGTTTCATAATACTTTTTGTCTTAATATTTATTTTGTTTAAATTGGTAAAGCTGTTATAGTTTTCTTATGTTTATTGTTTATTTTTTTATTGTTTGTATGGTTTCTGTTTTTTTTCTACAGGTTTTTACTTTCAGTCTTTTTGTGTTTTTATGTTTAGATATAAATTTTTTTTTTAAGGATTTTATTTATTTGACAGAGATCACAAGTAGTCAGAGAGGAAGGCAGAGAGAGAGAGAGAGGAGGAAGCAGGTTTCCTGCTAAGCAGAGAGCCCAATGTGGGGCTCGATCCCAGGACCCTGGGATCACGACCTGAGCCAAAGGCAGAGGCTTTAACCCACTGAGCCACCCAGGCGCCCCATAAACGGTTCTTTTTTGTGTAGTCTAACAATCTCTGCCTTTTCATCAGTGTGTTTAGTTCATTTATATTTAATGTAATGATTAAGTTATATTTAGGTCTGTCATTTTGCCATTTATTTTTTGTCTTATTTGTTTGGTTCAATTTGGTTTTTTGCTCCTCTGTCCCTTCTCTCTGTTCTTCCTATTTTGTAAATCAAATATTTTTAGAATTTAGACTTGACACAGACCTTCAATTTGTAAAAAGTATCTTCAATATCTCTGAAACACGATAAAGTGAAGCACAATAAAAGGAGATATGTCTGTATTCAGGGAGACAGCTTCAAGGTGACAGTTTGATAGAAGGAATTAATCCTTTAATAGCACTATGTCCATATTATATACCAAAATGTGGAGAAGCCTGTTAACATGGATTTTGAAATTCATTTATAGGACAAGCTGGTTTAGAAGTTACAATTTCTACCTTGCATTGGTTTGTGAATCCTTCATTTAGGTTATAGTAATGTTTGATTGCATTCACTTGGTAACTTTTTTCTCTAATGGTAACTTTAAAAAAAAATTTTTTTTTCTGAAGCAAAGAAGGCTAAATCTTAACCTTTTTTTCTCCCGGAGTAGTTGATAAATGGATGTTGTTATATTATCTGTACTTACTTTAGTGTTTGATATTTTATCTTTTTTTAAAAGGGCAAACATCTAGCAAAATTTGAAGATACTTGGGAGCATGATTCTGCAAATACTTACATTGTTATTAATAGCATTTATTATCTGCAATATATAATAAGTAGTAGGCACTTTACATTAATTATTTCCAGCTCTCAGAATATCTTTACAAAATTAGTATTATTATATCTATTTTATAGATGATGAACTGATATCTATTACTTGCCCAACATGCCCTATCTAGAATTTGAACCTAGGTTTTTCTGACTCCAAAATCCCACATTCTGTTATCTTTATATCCTTTAAAAAAAAAATTATCAAGGAAAAATCTAGTCCTAAAATATTTCATTTTATGTTAGAAATATATAAAATTTGGAAATTTTTTACCTATTTGAGGACAGGTCATTATTTTTTAAATGTTACTTGGGAAAGATCTTGTGAGCTAATAATGAAGTATCGTTTAGATGAAGGCCAAAATCTTTCCTTCATGGAAATTAGCTCAAATATGAGACATTTAAATTTGTATGAATGATGCTGAAAAATGGGAGGAATTACTTGGAATTGTTGTTGAATATTACCCCTTCAGGTTTTAAAGCTATATACATCTATAACAATAAAGGTCTGTAACTCGGAATTTGATGATCTGAATCAGATCATCTGAATGATCTGAATTCCTATAGAGATCTTGAGACTACACCTGTATTTATTAGCTGCTGCAGTTCCTCTCGGGGAAAAAAAAAAAAGTTATTTTCTTAGTTTCTATACATTTCTCTAGGCTATAGTTAAATAACCCTCCCTATAATTAGGTTACTTTTGACTAGAAGCAGATTTTTCAGAAGATTGCAAATTTGGAATTCATCTGTCCTTGGTTTCTCTTTTCGTCCCCTATCTCCTCTTCCCTAAAGTTACTGTGTTGGAAAAGAGTATTGTTTATTTTGCAGTTGCATATATCCACTGCTATTTTATATAGCAAAACAACTGTTTAATTCCTCTGATTTCTGAATTGTAAATGAATTTAAGAAAATTAAATAGTAATTAGCTGACATAGAACCAAAGCTGTGTTTTAAAATGCCAAATTCCAAAATTCTTTAAATGTGATGTTAGTAAGCTATTTACTTATATATGATACCTATCACAAAAGTAAAGTGAACTATAAAATGAATTGTGGCCACAACATAGAATTCAGAAGAATGTTATATCTTTTAATTTTCCCTCTCTTTATACCATTATGCCAGAACTGTCAATCAGTACTACTAGGGTTTTTTATTTGTAGGTAGGATTGATGATAGTAACCAAAAGATAAATACCTTTTTCCCCCTCTTTTTCTGTCAAATGTTCTTGAATTCATTCATCTCAATTTATGTAACCTAGACCTTCATTCACTAGCCATGTGATCTTGGGTAAATTACCCAAGCTCTCTGTGCCTCAATTTTTAAATCTGTAAATTAGGGTAATAATAATACCTATCACATACAGTAATTGTAAAAATTAAGTGAGATAATAAACGTAGATGCTCTTAGAACTGCCCCCACAGTAACTGTTAGCTGCTACCACTGCTCCCAGTTTTTCTGTCACTACTACCATCACTTTGTGTAAATAGTGTGGTGAATACAGAAAAGTGGGAAGTCCAGTGCCTGTGCTCTAAAACTTAGAATGTAGTTGGGGCTAACAGACAAAAACAGATGTATATAAAAAAGCCAGCTATACAAGGCTGTCTGGTTTGAAATGAGACTGAGAGAATAAATATTATAGAAATTTAGGGCAAGGAAAAAATATTTTGGAGTTGAAGCTGATGTGGAAAACCTCATGGATATGAGGTACATCTTCCAAGACAGGCAGAAGGAAGGCAGATTTTAGAAAAAAGCCAATAAGATAGTGTAGGTGATTCCATTATTATTATTTAACATAGCACTAGAAGTCTTTAGCATTAGTAATCAGACAACAACAACAAAAAAAGAAAAGGCATCCAAATCTGCAAGGAAGAGTCAGACTTTATTCACAGATGACATGATACTCTATGTAGAGAACCCAAAAGATTACACACACACAAAAATTCTAGAATTAATACATGAATTCATCAGTCATAGGATATAAAATCAATATATGCAAATCTGTTGCATTTCTATTCACCAGTAATGAAGCAGAAAAAGAAATCAAAGAATCGATCCCATTTACAATTGCAACCAAAAACAATGAGAAACCTAGGCATAAACCTAACCAGAGAGGTAAAAGATGTGTACTCTGAAAACTATAAAACACTTATGAAAGAAATTGAAGAAGACACAAAAAAATGGGAAAACGTGCTGATGGATTGGAAGAACATCTACACTACCCAAAGAGGTCTACACATTTAATGCCACCCCTATCAAAATACCACCAGCATTTTCACAGAGCTAGAACAAACAATCCTAAAATTTGTTTGGAACCACAAAAGACCCTGAATAGCCAAAGCAGTCCTGAAAAAGAAAAGCAGACTGGAGGCATCAGCAATTCCAGACTTCACGCCAGCTGTGTAACAGGCTAGAGTCATCCAGCATTTTGTACTGGCAAAAACCAGATGCATAGATCAGTGGAATAGAACAGAAAACCCAGAAATGAACCCACAACCCTATGGTCAACTAATCTTCACAAAGCAGGAAAGAATAGCCAGTGGGAAAAAAAAAAAAAAGACAGTCTCTTCAACTGGTGTCGGGATAACTGGACAGCAACGTGCAGAAGAGCGAAACTAGACCATTTTCTTATACCATACCCAAAATTAAATTCAAAGTGGATAAAAGACCTAAATGTGAGACAGGAATCCATCAAAATCCTTGAGGAGAACATAGGCAAGAACCTTTCAGCCTTGGCTGTAACATCTTACAAGACACATCTCTGGAGGCAAGGGAAACAAAAGCAAAAATGAACTGTTAGGACTTCACCAAGATAAAAAGCTTCTGCACATCAAAGGAAACAATCAACTAAAAGGCATTCTGTGAAATGGGAGAAGATATTTACAAATGACCTGATAAGGGATAATATCCAAAATCTATAAAGAATGTATCAAACTCAACACCCAAGAAACAAAAATAGTCCAATTAGGAAATGGGCAGAAGACGTGAATAGACATTTTTTAAAAGAAAACATCCAAATGGCTAACAGACACATGAAAAGGTGCTCAGCATCACTCATCATCAGGGAAATACAAATCAAAACCACAATGAGCTACAACCTCACACCTGTCAGAATGGCTAAAATTAACAACACAGACAACAACAGTTGCTGACTATGGAGAGAGGCCAAATATCCATCACCTAATGAATGGAAAAGGAAAATGTGAGATAGATAGATAGATAGATAGATAGCAGTATTACTCAGCCATCAAAAAAAATTGAAATCTTGCCATTTGCAATGACATGGATGGAGCTAGAGTATATTATGCTAAGCAAAATATGTCAGAGAAAGACAAATACCATGTGATTTCCCTCATGTGAAATTTAAGGAACAAAACAGATGAACATTTGGAAGGGGGGAAAAAGAGGGAAGGAACCCATAAAAGATTCAGGATTCATAACTATAGAGAACAACTGAGGGTTGTTGGAGGGAGGAGGGTGAGGGATGTACATGGGTGACGGGCATTAAAGAGAGTACTTGTTAACGATGAGCACTGGGTGCTATCAATGAGCACTGGATGAATCACTAAATTCTCCTGAAACCAGTATTATACTATACGTTAAATAGCTAGAATTTAAATAAAAGTTTAAAACAAAAACAAAATAAAATCATGTAGGTGACTGGGGAAAAAGCCAGTAAGGCAAAAGTGAAAATTTGTATTTTCAGGGACCTGTCTGAGTGAAATTTAGATATTTATGTGAAAAATCAGGGCCAAATTTGCTAGCAGAAGACGTCCAAGGTAGTTATCCTTTAATCAGAGGGAACTTACCAAAGGTATCTTGAAGGTGACATTAAGAACCACTTGTTTTAAGAAGTTTGCTATTTATAAAGTAGATTGGACAGAGAGAAAGGTTAAAGCCCCAGAGCCTAATTAAGAGGTGGTACAGGGTAAAGGTGAAGAGGTAAGTGCTTATAAGGTATGGATCAGGGGGCGACCGGGTGGCTCAGTCGTTAAGCATCTGTCTTTGGCTCAGGTCATGATCCCAGGGTCCTGGGATCAAGCCCCGCATCAGGCTCCCTGGTCAGTGGGGGGCCTGCTTCTCCCTTTCCCACTCCCCCTGCTTGTTCCCTCTCTCACTGTCACATAAATAAAATAAGATCTTAAAAAAACTGATATGGATCAGTAGGGACAGAAAGAAAGGACAAACAGAATAAATAGGACAGGGTTTCCTGAGTGGCTGAATAGTGGATGGGTATAGGTGGGGGGCAGATGACAGACTGTTAAAGATTTGAGTTGAATAAAATTATGGTAAAATTGACTTTGATTTGATCATCAAGTATTGATTGTTTTCCTAGGTATTGGAAGTTACAAAGACCAAGACACAGCTACTGCCTTTCAGGACTAGTGGGAGAAATAGAGGTATTTTTTGAGGGTGATAAATGTGATTTTATGTATCTTTAGTAGTAGGATATGGCTAGAGTTCCCTGTACAAGTGTCTGTAAACTTGGGATTTTAGAAGCAAAGCAGAAGAGAGGTGCAGGGTGGCTTAGTCAGTTGAGCTTCTGGCTCTTGTTTTCAGCTCAGGTCATGGTCTTGGGGTCATGAGATCAAGCCCCAAGTTGGGCTCTGCGCTCAGCGTGGAGTCTGCTTCGGATTCTCTCTCTCTCTCCCTCTGCCCATCCTCCCACTCACATGTGCGCTTTCTCTTTCTCTCTCTTTTTCTCTCTCTCTCTCTCAAATCTTTAAAAAAAAGAAGAAGAAGAAAAGAAGTAAAGCAGGAAAAAGACAAGGACTAGACATTAGGTTTGGTCTTTGTCATAGACAAGAGAGTTGAGTTCTGAGTTAGGATGGTTTTGGAGGGAAGGGAGAGGGTAGTATAGGCCCTAAGCATGTATAGGAGGAGGTCAGTCACATTTGATTCTTCTCACAGCCAGTGAGTTGATATTTGACTCCCTACAGGTGCAGGACTCCCTTCAAATTAATCATTTTAAAAAAAAAAGAATTTTTATTTTTCTTTTCTGGTGTAAATTGAGATTCTAATAGAGGGGCACATTGAGAATTACTTTCCTTTCTTAGTGGTTTGGTCTTGAGTCATATAAATTCTCTTTCTTGATAGGTGGTGGTTGTGTTTATGTTTAACATGAGGTTCCAATATATTTTGGCCTTTAAAAAAGTTAACCTTTTGAACTTGGAAAGAACTTTCATAGAACTAATAATATCTCTTTCAGGAGACAGGGATCTAAAGGCAATTTCCTTTGTCATTTTGTTCAGCGGTATGTACTCTTCCCCCTTTCAAAGTAGTAAAAAAATTCTGTACTGTTTCTTGCTTATTCAGCATATATTGAGTGTTCATTTGACTCAAAATATGTATTAGCCAGTGATTGTAACTGTGTATTTCTGGTGTTTATATAATCTGAATGTAAAGCCTTTGTTTAACTCAGCATTGAATTTTAAGTGGCATAGGGATGTAAGATGAAAATTGATTCTTCTTTTAAAGGTTCTGCCTAACCTAAAGCAGATGCTTTCTAAATGTACCTGACTAGCTGGTACTTGTGTTTCTGGTAGGAAATTCTTCCTGGCATTTCTTCAGAAATCTGCATGTTTTTCTAAATCTCAAGAGGTACCAGTCAAGAAGTCAAGAAAGTGGGGGGAAATGTTACATAATTCTTCTGTGAGAATTAAAGCTTAACATTCAGCATAGTCATTATTGGGTGAAGGAATCCACCGATTACACATCAAGAGCAAGCACAGGAAACACTGACATAGGAAGTATGTCCTGAGGACCAGGCATGAAGTTTATAGAGGGGAGCAGTCATGGTCTGAGCAGTCAGTCTTGGGTATGGGTTTTTTGTTTTTGTTTTTGTTTTTAAGATTTTATTTATTTATTTGACAGAGATCACAAGCAGGCTGAGAGGCAGACAGAGAGGGGGCTCCCGGTTGAGCAGAGAGCCAGATGCAGGGCTCGATCCCAGGACCCTGAGATTATGACCTGAGCTGAAGGCAGAGACTTAACCCACTGAGACACCCAGGCGCCCCTTGGGTATAGCTTTTGCCCTATCTGCTAATGGGGAGTTATTCTTGCAAACAAAATAAATATTAATAAATTTACATACATAGTACACTTTATACAAACCCTAGTAAATGACGCTTTTTTTTTTTTCAAGAAATAAATTTTCTAAGCAAAGTAAATCATTAAATTGGCAGTATGACACATGCTTCTATGTTGCGTTGTTAACTTTTCTGAGAGAAGCTAAAGTTACTTTGTTGGAGTACTAATAATGTTTGCTGGCTTTTTCTAGTATTTGAATATTCACTATAGGCTACAATTCTTTGTAATAAGTGCTTTAGTGGAAGAAATATAAAGAGAAGATTTGAATGTTGTGGGATACTCTGACATAGAGTCATAAATTGATCTAAAATCGGAATTAATAAAAGCAGTATCTATTTCAATGGTAAAACCAAATTCTGGACAATCAAGCAAAATACCTTCATTATTAAAAAGAAGAAATAAAGTTATCTTAAGCAATATGAACCCTAACATCCAATCTGGAGGTGTTTTGGGAAATACTTTTAACAGTTGGACCAACCAGTTGTTAGCAATGCAGAATTAAAGCTTTCTCTGTCTGGGGTCAGGTTTATCAGGGTAACTTTAAAATTTCTCTGTTTAGAATAACTATTAAATGTTAAATATATATGTGGCGTTTCAGTATTTTAAATGATTTTCATTTGGAATTTATTTTGTTTCAGGGTACCCTTTTAATGTTTTCTGTTATCAAATGCCAGATAAAAATCACAGTCACGTTTTACTGAAATATGAATCTTGTTACAATATATTGATTCATAGTTATGATAAACCAAGTATTATCATATCTTTTTGTAACAAACGTTAAAGTGTTTCAAAGTTTTAGTGTAACCCTAATAATCATTACTGTTGATTGTCATGATATCATGCATTATTCTTTTTTTTAATCAGCTTAATTGAGGTAAATTCACATACCATACAATTCATCTGTGTAAAGTGTATAATTCATTATGTTTTAGTACATTCACAAGGTTGTACAACCATCATCACAATCTATTTTTAAATTTTTGTCCCTCCTAAAGAAACCCCATACCCATTAGCAGTCAATCCCTATTCCCCCAGTTTTCCTCCCCAGCCATGAGAACCATTAATACTTTCTGTCTCTATAAATTTGCTTACTCCAAACCTTTTATATAAATGTGGATTCATAAGTATGTGGTCTTTTGTGACTGGCTTCTTTCATTTAGTATGATTTTGAGGTTCATTCATATTGTAGCATATATCATTAATTCATTTCTTCTTATTGCTCAGTAATATCCCATCGTATGAATATGCCTCACTTTATTTCCCTCTTCATCAGATAATGGGCTTATGGGTTTTTCACATTTTGGCTATTAAGAATAATGCTGCTGTGAACATGGATGTTAAGTTTTGCATGAATGTACACTTCCATTTCTCTTGGTTATATACCAGGAATGGATGTGCTGCATCATATATTAACTTTTTTAAGGAACTGCCAAACTATTTTTTCAAAGTGGCTGTACCATTTTACTTCCCTCTAGCAAGGTACAAGTATTTGTTTCTCTACATCCTCTCCAGTACTTGTCTCCTTGTTTGATTAGCCATCTAGTGAGTGTGAAGTGGCATCTCATTGTGGTTTTGACTTTCATTTCCCTCATGGTTAATGACGTTGAGCCTGTTTTCATGTGCTTATTGGATATTTGCATATCTTCTATGGAGAAATGTCCAATTTTAAATTGAGTTCCTTATGAGATACCTAACTCGCATATATTTTCTCCCATTCTGTGAATTCTTTTCACTTACTCGATGATGTCCTTTGAAGCACAAAAATTTTAATGTTCTTGTAGTCCCATTAATTTTTTTCCCCCTTCGGTACTTGTACATTTGCTTTCCGTTTTTAAACCATTGCCTAAGTCAAGGTCACAAAGATTCTCTTACATTTAGGTCTGTGACTCATTTTGAGTTAATCATTGTTAAGTTTTGTGTTATTCTTTTTAAGAAAAAAAAACATTAAAATGGTGTTATAAAAGTATGACAGAAGTGTTATGGTTTCAGGGAAGGATTCTGATAAACGTGCTTTCTCATTCCTAAATCCTGAAGATTAATATATTTTGGGAATTGAGGAGCATTAGTTAGTGCCTACCCTTCTGTGCATGATAGTAAAGGCTTGTAGGTAGTTTACTCTTTTGAACAGATGGTGGCAGCAGAGCTTTGATGAATGAAAATTCTCATTTTTCTAAACAGTATTTTATAATTATGAATCTTAACTTTTTGGCAGTTAGGCTGTTAAGCACTAAGTTTAAATTTACTTTTAAGATTAAAAACTATCTAAATTTAGAGTTGTTTTTGTCTTCATTTTGCCATGAGTTTATTTAGGTTTTTAGTTGATGAAGCCAGTTTGTGAAGTATGGACATGATTTGCTAGCAGTCTCCAACCTTGGGACACGGTTTTCTCATATTACTCTAATATGTTTTATTTACCTTTTTTTTTTTTTTAGATTTTATTTATTTATTTGACAGAGATCACAAGTAGGCAGAGAGAGGAGGAAGCAGGCTTCCCACTGAGCAGAGAGTCCGATGCGGGGCTCGATCCCAGGACTCTGGGATCATGACCTGAGCCGCAGGCAGAGGCCTTAACCCACTGAGCCACCAGGCGCCGCTTTTTTTTTTTTTTTTTTTTAATCTCACTTTTACCCCCATGATCTTTGTGTGGACATAAAATAACAGAGAAGTAGTCAAAATGTTGATTAACGCTAAAGCTATTCTCAAACTTAGTCCTGAAATACATTGGAGGACTTGTGTTCTGATTTAGAAGACAAGTAATTTGGAAGCTAGACATGTGGGTAATATTTTTTTCCTTCAATAATAAAACTGCTTACATCATCTCAAGATTGGGCCTGAGATTTCCTTTTTAGTTCTGAATATTAAACAGTAAAATTAGGTGATGCAGGTATTCCTTGACAATTGTTTCCAGGATAATAGAAATAGCAAACACTTGTGGAGCACTTAGGGTCTGCCAGGTGCTGTACTAAATGCTGTGTATGCATTTGCCTTCTTTTGTTCTCATAACAGCTCTAAGTGGTATTATTTTTGCCCTGAATTTTTCAGAGAAAGAGATGGGTTTTGAGAAATTAATTTGCCTAACTTCACACTATTAGATGGAGAAGTGTGTGGGTATGTTCATAAGTAACTATATTGTACTGTCTTAAGTGTGTGTTTTTATAGGGGTGGTATGGTACTATGTGTATCACTCTGCAACTAATTTTTTAAATTCAACAGTCTCATTCAAAGATCTGTAACTTTTGCTACTATCTATAGATGTCTGGTCAGTTTGTTTACCTCATGAATACATACTACTTTCTGCTTGATTTCGCTGGGAAGAAACAGTTTGTCCTGGAATTTCACCTAATTTTGGCTTTACTTCACTTTTCCACTAGAGGGTGTATTAAGTGTTTGACGTAATTTTTTTTTCTGTTTCCAAAATTATAAATAGTAATGGAGTAGTTTGTTATTTCTTGGTATTATAATCAGAATAATTTTATTGTGTATAACTGGTGTAATAGTCTCCCTGTTTTATTTTTATACTGCAGGTTACTCATTTTTGGATCCTATGACAGAGAGGCAAATATTCATTGTACACTCGAGTTGAGCAGTGGTGTTTGGGAAGAAAAACAAAGGAGTTCTATTAAGACGGTACAGTAGATTTGCATAGTTTTACATCTTTCTAAAGTTTTGCATTCTATAAACGTACCTTTAATGTTTCTATATATATAGAGTTATTTTTATTCATGTACAAACAATTGTGAACAGCTCTTATTTGTCTTAATGCAGCACAATAGTGAAAAAATGAATCTCATAAAACTGTGGTGTTCAGATCACTTGCTTGCATTAGAAACCTTTTCTAATTTTCCTTCTAGAGCTTTAAAGTTATTTCACAGGGATGGAATTAGAAAGAATTCTAAACACCTTAGAGAGCAAGAAAATTTAGAGCCTTCTTTCATTTGGTAGATGTTTTATGAGTGCTTATCTTATACTAGGTGCTGTGTTAGATTCAGGAAACAGTCCAAAAAAAGAAAAGACCCTGATTTTATGGTGTTAGCATGGAGTAGAGGTTTAGCATGAGGGTTAAAAGAAGAGAGAACTGAAATACATGTTACAGGATGGAAATAGGAAAGGACAATAAATGGGTAAACCAAAGAAGTGAAGGAGGTAATTTCCAGAGATTGACAGATACCATGAAAAAAATAGGATTATGATAGAACAGATTCTTCAGAGCTGGTGATAATAAGGAAAACCTCTAAAGAGATGACACTGGAGTGCAGGATACCCCAGTGAGAATTTCAGATAAATAGTGAATAATTTTGTTTGTTTCAAGTATTTACCTAATTTTTATATGCTAAGTCTGACGACTGTTCACTGAAGACAAGGCCTGAATAGTGAAGAGGAGCAAGCCGCATGGACTCTGGGGAAATGAGGCGGTGGAAGGCATTTCCAGCAAAGGCAGCAGCGGATGTGTGAGGGCGTGTGAGTTTGAGGAACGAAAAAGAAGGCTAGTACGGCTAGAGCATGATATGAGAGCTAGAGAGTCACGCTTAATCTTGTAAGGGGTTTGAATTTCATTATTTGTGGTGGGAGAGTTTTAAGACATGATCTTGTGTACATTTTGCAGTAAATGTTCTACTTGTATAGACAAAGGATTATAGGAAGACAAGAGTAAACCTAGAGAGAGGTTGGTTAGGAGGCATTTAGGGGCATTGTTGGTTACTGTAACTAGGTGGTAGCTGAGGAGGTAGAAAAAAGAATGGATTTGGGCTATGCTTTTGGTGTATGAAGGACTTAGAGTTCTGGTTTCTTTTTTTCCTTTTTTTTTTTTAGTGTATTTTTTTCTTTTTAATGTAATGGTTTCTTTTTTGATAAGAAGGAAGGAAACAAACAGTCACCTAAATTGCAAGACTGAAAAAACTGTAAAGACTTTTAAAATATTTTAAATGCTAGAATTAAACAAAAATAGTGCTTTGTTCTCAACATGTTTTAATTGGATTTGGTTGGATTCTTTTGAGCCCTTAAATGAATAAAAATTGTCACTAGTTATTGGTTAATTTGTTTCCAAAATGAGTTGGTAGTTTCTGAATATTCTGAATAAAAGTTTTAATCGTAATTATTATGTGCTTCTTGTGTTTTGCATAAATCTAGTAGTCTATTAAAGATTTAGAGCATTTATCAAAATTATCTACAGAATATCTATACTAAGCCCACAATGTTTCAGAATTTATGGCTGGAGCAGGGGTGTTGGGGGCAGGCTATGTCCTGAAGGAACCATCCCCTTTTTTTAGATAATTTATTTCATTTATTAAGTATATACTGAAATATTATGGGTTTGGTGGTAATAAAATTCCAAGAGTGCTTCTTGGAACCCCCAGACCTTGCTGGAGTTACTTTTTAGTCTTTTGAAAAATAAGATCCATTTAGCACATCAATAGTTTTTTTTTGCAGGAATAAATTATAGTTGTATTCTTTAAAGATGTATTCAAGAACTTAGATTCATTGTTTCTATTACATTTAATTCTTGGTGGCAAAAATAATAATAATAATAATAATAATTCTTTGTGGCAATATAGCCAGTTCTGTGATTATTATTTGTAGTCATACTATTTCTCTGTTATGTCTTCATTATGGTGAATATGTACTTCTGAACTATGCTACCTAGCTGTTTTATAGTAGTAATGATGTGCTTTTGGTATTTCTAAAATAACCTGTTATTCTTTGTAGCATCTTAAAAAGTAGCCATAGTTCTCAATTTTTAAAATAGGTCTGTAAGCATGTCTCCATGCTCTTGGAAAACATGACTTTTTTTTTTTTTTTAATCGAACCACATGTTTTATTTTTCTGAGCTCCGTATTATCTGAAGGTAGAAACACATTTTTAGCATATATACAAATACGATGTGTACTTCAGTGGGATTTCTTCAATCCCCATATTTTAGAGAAGGTACTAGAGCTCTTTCTGGAATATCTAGGTTTAAGTATATATGTCAGACTTAGTTATATTCTAAATATCTGAGGTTATCTGAATTCTGGTTGAGGATCTTTTTATTTTTTTTATTTTTTTATTACTAACATATAATGTATTATTTCCTTCAGGATACATGTCTGTGATTCATCTTTTTTTTTTTTTTTACTTTTTTAATGGTAATGTGGTGTTTGGATGTTCCTTTGACCTTAAATTGTTTCTAAATTAACATAATTTCTTTCTGTAATAACTGTTGTGGATATCCTTACAAAAAATTGAGTAGTATGAAATTCTTCTGGAATAAATAGAGTAATTTTGACCAGGGTGGGATAGTAGGGAGGAGTAAAGCTGGAAAGGGAGGACAGACCACAGAGTTTGAATTTATGCAAGTAGTAAAGAGCTATTAAAGATTTTGAGCACAGGAATGACATGGTTAAAATAATAGTTTTTAGGAAAGTTTCCCATTTCTTTGGTGGTCATTCATACCTCAGCTTTCTTTTAAGTTACATCTCAAACAATTTGAAGCAATTCCTCAGAGGAATAAAATAACCAGTTTGTTCTGAATTACATGAATACATGAAAAAGCATTTTTGTTTTATCCAGGTATGAAATGGTCATAACTTGCCATTGTTAATGGCATTTTCAGTTTCCCTTGCTATATTTGCAAAAATATGAGATTAGACAGCTTTAATATTTTACAGAAAAGGTTAGTAAGACTTTAATCTTGAGTCACAATTTTAGGTCTTCGCATATGTCATAGGTAGTTTTGGAGAAGAATTCTAGGTTACTAATTACATCTGGTGTCAAAAATGTCAGCAGCAGTTAAGTGTCTCCAGGCATTACATTACATATGACTGAATTTAATAACTCTAGGGAGAAGAATTCATTGTGTTCTTTAGGACTACATAAAAGATTACAGACTAGGATTTGATCATTTGCAATATATTGCAAATTGGGATAGAAAAAAAGAACATCATTAAAAAATAAGTGTGTGAAGGTATTTGATGAGTTTAGAAGCTATCTTTGTATAAATACAGTTTTCAGGCTTAAATTAATTTTTTAAATGTTGAAATTCATTCAGTGAAGAGAGCCACTAGTTTCAGTGAATATGTAGAATGAAAGAAACTTAAGTCTTTCCATATTTTAAATGTGTCTTTGAGTCTTTAAAGCATTATAATGTATCTTATGTTGCTGATAGTGGAAGATCATTAATAATAACAATAGATGAAAAAGCTTTAGGGGACACTTGGGTGGCTCAATGGGTTAAGCATCTGCCTTTGGCTCAGGTGACCTGGGATCCAGTCCCATGTTGGGCTGCCTGCTCAGCGGGGAGTCTGCATTCCTTCCTCCCTCTGCTTGTGCTCTGTCTCTCACTTTCTCTCTTCCTCAAATAAATAAATAAAATCTTTAAAAAAAAATAAAAAGAAAAGAAAAGCTTTAAGTTTGTAGTGTTTGCACAAGTGTTGGGAGGTGGAGATGGAACGGTCTTAATGCATTAGCTGCAAGTATTAGCAAAACCAAGTGAATAGTGGTTTAAGCAAGAAAAAGACTTGTCTTGTATGAGAAGCTGTGAGTTAGGATGGCAGCTCAGTGATACTCTAAGCACAGAGCCTTGGCTCTTAACTGGCTTCCTCCTCCATCACCCCTAGTGTGGGATTTTTATCCTCATAACTACAAGATGTCTAATGCACCCCTGGGTATCCACCTTTCAAGAAAAAAAGTGAGGTCGGGGCACATGGGTGGCTGTGTCAGTTAAGGTCATGATCTCAGGGTCCTGGGATCAAGCCCCACATCAGGCTCCCTGCTCAGGAGGGAGTCTGCTTCTCCCTCTCCCTCTGCTCCTCCTCTCTCTCTCACTCTCTCTCAAATAAATGAAATCTTTAAAGAAAAAAATCAAAAGCAGGGGTGAGGTCTAAAGCATGCCAAATGCACATGTCAGCTGGGTTTTGTCCTTTTTAAATGCTTTCCTGGATGGTCCCAGGGATCCACTTGTATCCATTGGCTAGAACTGAGTCACTCAGTGTCCCCAACAGCAAGGAACTACAGAGAATCACTTTAGTTTTTTAGGCTTTATAGAGTAGAAGGCACAGGTGAAGGTTATGAATGCAGTTTAGGAGCCCAGCCCACAGTCTTCTATCAGAAAATATTCAAATCTGTCTGAGGACTTATTTTTAAGGGAATTTTTCTTATATATTGGGATGTAAGTGAGTAATTGAAAAGAATATGGATTTCTTCCTGTTTTGAAATGGACAAATAAATAGAAAGGAATCTTCTGGGTCCCTGAATGTACAGTAGATGGGCAGAAGGGAGATACTGGAACAGTCGTGTGTTCAGTAAAAATGGAAGCACTTCATGTCTTATGGAACCCACTGTGCGGGTTCCCAAGGGAACTGTGGTTAAAGACATTAGGAGATGTCATGATATTTCAGATCTTCCTGAAAGATAAAAAGTAATAAATCCCTGAAGAGTATTTAGCTGACATTTGGGGAGAATCCATAAATGAGAATTTCGAACTCTTAATCAGAATGAGTATATTCAGAGGGGTTATATGGTGTCCACTGGCAACACACGGTTGGCAACTGCTATAAGAAAGGCTTTAGAGAGGGTCAGCCATACCACAGATTGTGAAGTCAGAAGAATTCACCTCCTAGATTCTAGATTTTATCTGTTTTGACCTGAGTGGTACTTTTTCTTCTCTTCGTTGCTACTTCCCAATCAAAAACTTCAGTTTTTTTTTTTTTTAAAGGATCGGATTCTAAAAGATAATTTATATCAGACTTCCTCAGTTTTCTTCTTAAACATGCCCTTACAATTAAAGAGGCATCTGAGGAAATGATCCCTGTTTTCAAAGAACTGTAAGTATGAGAGAGGCATGGGAACCAAATATATAACGTGAGTCTGTGAAATACTTTGCCCAGATACAAAGAGCCAAAGCCTTTTGCCTATAGGATCTGTCCTTGTTCCATTAAACCCCACTACTCTAACAAAGATTGGACTGAGTGGTGTTCTCATAATTAGAAGACATTTGAGAGTGGTAGTAGTGGAATCAGTGTAGAGCAGAGGCAAGGAGACCTCTGAAACTCAGGAGATGGGATCTGAGTGGAAGGATGACCTTCATAAGAAGTTGAGCCATGCTCGGTTGCCCAAGATTGAGCCTGATTCAGAGGCAATCTGCCTTATTATAGATCACAGTGAGTCTCCCTGTACTTTCAAAGTAAAGGTTGAGGCATCTGAATCCAGGAAACACTTGGTAGAGGGACTGTAATCAGTTGAAAGAAAGTATAGTTAATAGAGAACTCATTCCCTGTCTAATCTAATATTACACTGCTAAACAGCCGTATAGAAGAAATGGACATAGTATTTCAACTTTCAGAAAGTTTTTGATGAAGAGCCATACGAAAGGTTCCTAAATTATTTCTTTAGCAGATATCTATATCCTTTGTTACAGGTAGAGCCGCCTTAAGGACAAAGATCACCAGGTGTAATATGTGCAGTGGTTGAGTCTAGGACTTTGACCCGTTTTCACAGATGAGCTGAAACCACCCTATCCAATGGAAATAAAATGTACACCATTACGTGATTTTAAATTTTCTTGTGGCCGCATTTTAAAAAGTAAAAATAAATAAGTGAACTTAATTTTAATAATGTTTTACTTGATCAGTATACCCAAAACATTGTTATTGCAACATGTGATCTACATAAAAAGTGAGGAGTTTGGGATTTTTTTTTTTCCTTTTAAAGTCTTTGAAATCTGGTGCGTATTTTATAATTATAACACATCACAATTCATCCTAATCAGGTTTCAAGTGCTCAGTAGCCACATGTGGCTAGTAGCTACTCTGCTGGACAGCACAGACCAAAAGGAAGGATGTACAGCATAAATGCGGATTTACACATGGCACAAAACTTCTCTAAGATGCTCCCAAGTTAAGAGGAACAAAATGAAGAAAAAGCTCATAGGACAGTTGCATAAGAATTCAAAACTATGCGTAAAGTATATGAGATCTAGGAACCTTAAAGAAATAAATATGTCTTTGTGCCTCCAAACAAGAAATTTCAGCTTAACATGAGAGTGGTGTCACACAATGAATACACTTATTTAAAAACCGTGAAATTCTCACAGAATTAATTATTTGTGCAATCCTGGTTTCTATAATACAAGTAATTTATGAGAGCTAGATAATGTGGGGAGAAAAAGGTAAAGTTAATATGGCAGTGAGATAGCCGCCATATATCGATAAGTGAATGGGGAACAGTTAGTGATCTTCAGCTAAAAGTACAAAGGTAGGTGAATGATTAATGGAAGCATAAAAACACAAAAAATAAACAGTTGGATAATCAACAAATATACTGAGCAAGGAACTAGATCTTTAGGGCAATGAAAATAAATCATGTCCCTGGTGGTTGATGATCAGATGATATAAACGCTAAAAGAAATTTACTTAAAAGGTCTTTGATAATTCTGCACACTGACTACTTGCTGGTAGACTTTGTAGGGAGACAAATAATGCTATGTGTACCGCACCTAGTAGACACCCTGAAATGTCCCAGTTGTTCAGTCAGTGTCCCAGGAGGGTAAGTGGAGGATAAGTGATCGTTTTGAAATACAAATCTGATCTTTCCGTTGCATTCTTAAATTTCTCAATGGTTTCATGTAGCTCCTAGAATGAGACAAATTCTTTGATGTCCCCCACAAAGCACCCCCTGGCCTGGCCTCTGTTTCTCCAGTCTTCTCTTGTACCCTCCTGTTCGGCTTTAGCTATCCTGACCATCTTTCACTCTTGCAGACTCACCATACTCTGTGTACCACACAGCTTGGAACATGCGCTCCCGTCCCCCAGCCCCTTTCCTGCATGCGCATTACCGGTACCTTTCCCCATTCTTCAGGTCTCTCTGGCTTGTTCACCCCTACACACATTACTGGGCCCGAGCCCTGCACCATGTGCGACGGGGCTGACCTCCGCTGGCAGTTTTTCCAGGGCTTTAGTATCCGTTGACTCTCAGCTGCGTCGAACCCATGTGAAGTTCTGATGGGAAGTGGAAGTGGACCGGGGGAGCCGGGGCATGCTTCCTGTTCCCCTTGGCCTTGGACAGCAAACATGCTTGGTAGCTGTTGTCTCTGCTCCAGGCTCCGGACGTCTCTGAGGACAGACCCACCGTGCTTCCTGCTTACGCTGGGTGCTCTAGATTCTGGCCGGTCTAAGACCAATCCCCCCTTGTCCTTCCAGCCTAAGGTTCGTGGTGACTTTTGCTAGTATCCGAGTCGTTCCACTGTCTCCCGTTTGGTTTTCAGTTTTATCATTGGGTAACCGTTCCCCTGTTTTGACGCACCCCTGTTTCAAATACTAAGGTGTTTTCTGATCAAACCTTATCAAGCCCTGGCTGATACTTCAACCAATCATCATTCTTCTAGAAAACTTTGCCTAGTGAGCATAAGATACATTGGGAATATCTTTTTAAAAGATTTTTATTTATTTATTAAAGAGAGTGAGAGAGAGAGAGAGTGGTGTGAGCGCACGAGCAGGGGGAGGGGCAGAGGGAAAGGGAGAAGCAGGCTCCCCGCCAAGCAGGGAGCCTGATGTGGACTTGATCCCGGTACTCTGGGATCACGACCTGAGCCGAAGGCAGACATTTAACCAACTGAGCCACCTAGGTGTCCCAGGAATATTTCTCATAGTTGGCAATTCATACTTACATTTCTATGATAATTTGATTGGTGTTATCCTCACCAGTGTCTGTCTTTATCACAGACACTATGATTGTTTTTGCTTATAGCAGTTGGCATTTAGTGGAAATTCAGTGAATGTTTTTAGGAATACTGAAAATGACTGACTAGCTGTGAGCCTCCATTTACCCTTGGCCTTTTTTCTTCTAGACTTCTAGGTTTCAACATGACTTATTCACAAAATGAGATTTACTACTCAGTATTCCTTCTGTTAAAAGCCTAATTTTAATATATTTTTTTAAGATTCTATTTATTTATTTGTCAGAGAGAGAGAGAACACAATCAGGGGGGAGGGAGCAGCAGGTGGAGGGAGAAGCAGGCTTCCCACCGAACATGGAGCCCGATCCAGGACTCAGTCCCAGGACTCCAGGATCATGACCCGAGCTGAACGCAGGTGCTTAACCGACTGAGCCACCAGGGAGTCCCAAAAGCCTGGTGTTTACACTGAGGGTTTTAGTTTACAAATGTGGTACATAATGGGATAATGGCATTATTAAAAACATTAAAAGAACTTCTCACTCTATGTATATAGTTCAGTGTAGCCTAAATAAAATGACTGTGATCTAAAATTTTTCTTGTCTTACTTCCCTTTTGGTTTTGGAGAGTTTTAGAAGTCTTGCTGAATGATAGCTATCCAGATCTGTCTACAGTTTGTTGACTATACGTACAAAGAGTCGAAAAAGAGTTCCCTAAAGAACTGTGATTACAAGTAAGAACATCTGAGACAGACAAATTTATAAATACATTAGATGCTTCTGAGCTGGCATTTTGGTGTGTTTGCTTAAGGCCAGATGTCTTGCAGATAGCATTTTGGTGTTCTTATTTAACCATTTGCCATTTACAGTCTTAATCTTATCAAAAGGAAGAAAAAGATTAGGTCAAATAAAGCTTTTTTGAAAATGCCAGTTTTTATGAAAACTTTGGTTTAATTCAATTTGATAATATTTGTGAATACAGTAGGGACTCAGTGGAATTTTAATCATATATAATGTTCTGTAATTTGGCCTCTTAAGTAAACTAAATGCCTTTTAAGCTTTAGTTGTAAATCCTATGCAGCATTTCCACTCTTAAAGTTCATCTAGCTTAAAAAATGAGGGATGCAGTTCTTTGTTTCATAGTTTCTTAGTGTGTTTAATATGATTGTGAAATACTGTTGAAAGAGTAGGAACCTAAGTTAAAATATAGAAACATCAACTCCAATTCACGTAAGGCACTCTGTGAATATGAAAAAGAAGCCCAAGGGGTGCCTGGGTGGCTCAGGGAGTTAATTGTCTGCCTTCAGCTCAGGTCGTGATCTTAGGGTCTTGGGATCGAGCCCTGCGTGGAGCCCCGCATCAGGCTCCTTGCTCAGTGGGAAACCTGCTTCTCCCTCTCCTGTCACTCCCCCTGTTTGTCTCCCCCCCACCCCCGTCAAATAAATAAAAGAGAAAAAAAAAGAAGCTGAATATGAGGTATAAGCAGTGAAGCAATGAAAAAGTAAGACCAACAGTAGGATCAACAGTACGGGAGCATAAGTATTATAGTTAGCATTTGAATGTTCTAAGAGAGTTTGAGAACCAAATACTATGGAGGGGAGATAGCATTCTTCTAGGAAAATCAAGAAAGAATAGGAGGTGACATTTGAACCAAGCTTCCCAGGTGTATATGTAGTGTTTTGAGATGGTAGGGAGGGCATTTCAAGGTGAAGGACATGAGTTAAAACCAAATAAAGAATGAGAATGGTTGAGTATGTTTAGGATACATGTTATCCAGATTGACTAAAGAATATGGTAGTGTAGGAAGATTATACAAAACAGCAATAAAAAGGTTGGGCCATATTACAGAAGTGCTTTAAATACCAGACTAAGAAATTTAGCTGTTACTCTGCAAGACAGTAGGAGTTATGGAAGCTTTTAGAATGAAAGTGATCTCATCAGAATCTTGGTTTAAGGCAACTTGGTTCTGGATTTGAGTCGTAGCTAGGTCACGCTAGGTCACTTATTGGCAGCATGATCTCAGTCAGCATCCTCAAATCCATCTCCACAAGCACTTTAGTCCTCTATAAAATGGGACTGGTAGTGCTTCACGTGGATGTAGGAGGGATAAATGAAATCTCTATATTAAAATGTCTCGTTCAAGGGACACCTGGGTGGCTCATTCGGTTAAGTGTCTGCCTTTAGCTCAGGTCATGATCCCAGGGTGCTGGGATGAGTCCCACATCTGGCTCCTTGCTCAGCGGGGAGCCTGCTTCTGCCACTCCCCCTGTTCTTGCGCTCTTGCTTTCTCTCTAACAAATAAAAAAAATCTTTAAATAAATAAAATGTCTAGTTCAGTATCTGGCATACAGTATTTAGTAATTAATGACTTCACTAAACCTGGCAACAGATGGATAAAGTCAAGCATGATTTACGAGGGAAGGAAGTGAAACAGTAGAGATGAGGGGCAATGAAGAGTCTGAACCAGAATGGTGGCAGTGAAGGTGGAAAATAGAATCAGTGTGGCTTGGATACCACTAGAAATGCGGCGTCCGGGGAGAGTGAGATGGGAAGCCAGAAGGACTGAAGCCATGCGGTGCCAGGAAGAGGAGAAAGAAGATCTCATTCTGGACATGTTGGGTTTGAGGTACAGTGGTTATCAATGACCCTAACAGAGGTCAGTCTAGACATGGAATTTTGTTCATGTGCTGCTTTGATCTGCTGTTTTTTGTTTTTATCCTTCTGATGCTGTCATTTAAGTCTTGACATCTAGTAAGTTGAACACTTTAGTTGGGGTTATATGCTCTGTTTTAGATCTCTTTTTCAAATAAAGAAAATCAGAATGGTTTCACAAAAAAGTAGTAAGAATCAAAAAATTTTTAGAAGAGCTTTTGAAAACAAGTTAAGAAAATAATATTAGTAAAACTTAAACACTGTTTTTGAATTTTGTTCCTCATGACCCTGCAGTTTACTGTGGTCCGAGTAATACTCATTCACTCAGTCCATACTTTGTCATGAACTAAAGTATCCTATTTATGAGGCAGAGTACACCTCCCACAGAAACCCATGTAGCCAGATAGCTCATTTCCCAAGTCATACCCTCAGAAGCAGGTTGCAGAAGTAGGGAATAAACAATTAGAAAAGTGTTGGGTGTTACCAGACATCGTGCAGTAGCATACACCTCCCTGCCCACAGATGTTCATTCCCCTAGTCATTAGGAGCAGTAACAAGATCTGAGCACTCTCTTGTGCCGGTCATGATTGTAAGACTCTGTATGCAACAGCCATTTAATTCTCTTAGCAGCCTCATGAAAATAGGCACGCTTGTCGTCACCGTTTTATATGGGAGGAAACGGAAGCACACAGAAAGTAACTTACCCAAGTCCCCCAGTCTCACACCCAGGCAGTGTGACTGCAGAGCTGGTGGTCTTAATTCCTGTACCATCCCACCAGCGGTGGGTTCAGATGTGGCCCCTTTGACTCTAGTTCTGTGCCTGCACAACAAGTTATTTCCTAGTCTCTCAAATGGACATAATAGTAACAGTACAAGGGTTAAATATCTGTGAAACGCTTGGCACAGTATCCGGCCCCTAATAACTATGATAGATAACTATTATCATCAACCTTGACCTGAATCCCACCTCCTTTGCTCCTTTGTTTTAAGTGCTGACATTTTATATACCCTTTTAAACCCTTCCTATGACAAGGTGAGAAGGACAGGGGAATAGCTTCCTCAGTCATGGGATAGTATCGTTTGTTTTGTAAGACTTATGAGCCAAATAGTGACTTTTAAGAACATCAGCAAGTTTAAAAAAAAAAAAATGAAGTTTAATAAGGGTTCTTTTAAGAAGGTGGAGATCAGCCAGCTACTGGCCATCTCAAGTGAGGATAAAACATGGACAAGCATTTAAATTTCAGGAAGGTTTAAGATAAATTAAGAATTTTGTAGAGGGGGCACCTGGGTGACTCAGTGGGTTAAAGCCTCCGCCTTAAGTTCAGGTCATGGTCCCAGGTTCCTGGGATTGAGCCCCACATCGGGCTCTCTGCTCGGCAGGAAGCCTGCTTCCTCCTCTCTCTCTCTGCCTGCCTCTCTGCCTATTTGTGATATCTGTTTTCAAGTAAATAAATAAAAATCTTAAAAAAATTTTTCGTAGAAATAAACAGTGTTCATGTCATAGCATAGAAAAAAGCCTAGCTATCTGTCATTAATAGTGTAGTTTTAGAACATTTAGAAAGTAGTAGTATATGGGACTAACCTGACATCTCTAGCACTTTTTCATTTTACTGTAAATGTGAAGTTCTGTCATTTACTAATTGAAATTACTTTCAGATAAATAGATTAAAAGTAAAACTGGGTTGAAGGTTTTTTTCATATCTTCAAATGGGCAAGGGCAAAAGGCAGCAACAACCACGCTTAACTCCTGTGTCCTGTTAAACAGTCTTACTTAGTATTTCCATAAGGTGCTGTGTATTTCTCCACATAAATATTGAACATGACCTGTTCAAAGTGGGTTTAGGACAGCTGTGTTTCTCATTTGTAAGCATGTTAATTTACATTGATATTGAATCGTACTATACAAATAAGTGGTTATATTGAAAGCTGCTTATATATAAATAGTGTGCTCTATACTAGAAAAGATAAGAATGTTTTATTAATCATTGTAAATAAGACTACTTCTGGGTAACTCGTTATATTTCTTTAAACGTTATCAAGAGACTCTTAGAGTATGGACCAATGGCTCACTTTCTAAATGATGTGGAATTATCTTTCGTAAATTGGTCAACACTGAGAATTTTGTTAGAAGTCTAAGCGGGAAGCCATTGAGCATAAAGAAGCAACATAGGTATCATGAAGCAGAATTTTAATTTCCTTGTGTTATACTCATGAATAAACACATTAAACAATAAAACAGCAGTTTCTATAAGATAAAAGTGATATGTTTGGAAATTGATATAAGCTGTATTTTTTGCCCATATTAAAAAAATTCAGAAAGCTGTAAAGAAAACTGTGAAAGCCAACCATAATTCTACTACCCAGGGAGACCACTGTTAACTTTTTAGAAGAACTTTATAAACACAAGCATATACATACTATTCACAGGTTATATTTCTGGTTCCTTAAAAAAGAGATCATGTCTTTTATAACCTGCCTTTTTTCCTACTTAATGATATACCGGGGGCCTATTTTTATTTCCATATACATGTATTATTTTTATTTCTGCTTGATACTCCACTATGTGCCATAATTTATTTAACCAATTACTTATTAACGAACCTGTAGACTTTCCCTTTAAAAAAAAAAAAAGATTTTATTTATTTATTTGAGAGAGAGAGCATGAGAGGGGACAGGTCAGGGAGAAGCAGACTCCCCACCGAGCAGGGAGCACCGATGCCTGGACTACAGGATCTGACCTGAGTCAAAGGCAGTTGCTTAACTAACTGTTTCACCGAGGTGCCCTTTCCTATTTTTTGATGTTGTGAAGAAATCTATAATGTCAGTGTGAATATATTCATGCACATCCATTGTTGAAGTCATGGTTTGACATACGTTTTCTATAAAAAGCCAAACAGCAAATACTTCAGGCTTTGTAAGTCAGATAGTCGTGTTCACAACTACTCAACTCTGCTGTTTTAACTCTAAAGCAACTAGAGACAATACGTTAACAAATGAGCGTGGCTGTTTTCCAGTAAAACTTCTTTAAATAACAGTCCACAGGTTACAGTTTGTTGACCCTTGATCCAAATGATTCTTTGGTCTGAGACTGTGCAAAAGTAAAAGGCTATTGGTACATATTTCACAGTTGCATTCCAGCTAGGAAAAGGTCTGTAGATTGTATCAGTGTTAATTTTCTGACTTTGATACTTGTATTGTGGTTATAAGAAAATGGCCTTGTTGAAAATGGCCAAATATTTAGAGGTAAAGGAGGCATTATGTCTGCAACTTATTTTCAGATGGTTCAGAAAAAATATGCAGAGAGAGACCCAAATGTGGCAAAATGTTAACAATTGGGAAGGCTGGATTCAGGATAAAATGGAAATCCTTTGTACTATTTTTGCATCTTTTCCATAAGTTCGAAATGATTTCAAGATTAAAAATAATAATCTGTCTTTAAGACTCTTTAATGAGTCTTTAAGACTCATTATTTGGCATACATTTTCTATAAAAAGCCAAACAGTAAATACATTCTTTAAAGAGTCTTAGTTGAGATGTAAATCCGCCTACCAAAGTACAGTGATAAGAAGCCAAGGCTAGACTTGGTGATTGAGAATCAGAGCTATTTGACAAAGAAATTTGAAAAGGGCAACAATGTTCCATTCTGTTGTTTCCATAATAACCTCAGGCTTTGCATATTTCTCAGAGCTTTTTGTTTCACTGGAGTAGTTGTATAAAATTTAAATTAGTTTCATATCAGAGCATTAATGGAGACTTCAATCAGATTTAAAAAGAGAGAGAAGAAACTTAAGTGGATTGCAAGGTAGTTATTTTGGTATGATTACTTTGCTAATAGCCTTTGAACCTAGGCAGAGGATCATTTTTAATTTTTATTCTTTAGATCTCTTAGTTCAGTTTTGTATAATGGACTTTACGTTTTCAGCATATTTCTGTGTCTTTGTTGTCTCTTAGATGAGATGACCGAAGGATGCAGTTCTAATTTACCATCTAATTGCTTCAGAGACTAGGTCATCAGAGAAGCGTCCAAGCTGGCTTTCTCTTTTGAAGATTCAGGGGCCTCACTGTATTTTCACTCCCAAAAGGAGTCTTCCTGTCCCTGCTGAGGAGAGGCAGTGGAAGTACCTGGATTGTGCCAGTCACTTATTCTTATAGTTTCTTTAATTTTGACAACCAGTGTAGTAGACATGAGTATCCCCTTTATACACATAAGAACTACGGTGGCTAAATCAGTTGTCTGAGATCACAAAACTAGTAGAGATTAGAGCCCAGATTCAAACCCAGTGCTGAATACAAGCCATTCCAGACATTGCAGTTTTCTTCAAAAAGGAATTTTGAATCTGCCCCACTGCTGAGGAGGGCCTGATTCCAATGTTGGTTTGTTTTGTTAACTCTCCATTAAGAGCTTACTGAAAATGGAGGCATTCTGCTGACAAAGAAATTGTTTACATGTAAAAATCCAAGTGAGAGAATTTAGGAGTTATTCACTGTACCATTCAAACATACCTCTTTAAGAACTAATTTAAAAAATAATTTTTGTCATCATTTGGGGCAGGGGGTATGAGAACTTCTACAGTAGCGCTTCTGTACCCAGCAGATTCTTTTTCACTTATCTGGCTTATGAGTTTAAGAACTGTTCTAATTTAAACCTTTATGAAGTAAACTTAGTGATCCGTCTTTGGAAAGTTCTGTGGGAGTTGATAGTAATTTTTATGTCAAGAAATAAAAATATTTGGCATATTTATTTCCAGAGTTATACCTTCTGTGAAAAAGACAGTGTGATTACGTATAAATTGTGAATCTTCCTTACTCATACAAGACAGTTTCAGAAAAGACTGATAATGAATACGGTACCTCCTCTTTCCTGTTGGACGGCAGTGGACCTGACAGAAAGTGGACCTGAGAACGTAGCTGGTTGCTTGGCAGTGCACACAGTTACTCAGTAGTTGTATTTCAGTTTGCATCGTCTGTGTTGTCAGACCTGCCTGTGCTTAAAAGTAGGTTGGATTGATACAGAGTGACCCTGCAGAGACTCAATATTTTCTTCCTTTTCATATGTGCCCGTCTTCATTCTAGAACCTAGAAATTGTTTTATTAATTTCTCAGGATTATAATTTATCAAAATGTGCTTTAGGAGCCGCTGTTGAGTAATAGTGCTCTAGCTCTCTGACTTCAGAATTGTGTTACTTTACGCTCAAGTGTGTTTCCATGTTGAGCGGGGAGAAGAGGAGAAGGAAGTGTGGGGGAGGAGGAGCGAGAATGGCTGTGACCCCATTAGCAGCTGCTTCTCCTTGTGGTGGGATTGTCACTTATGTTTGTGATTTTTCAAAGTGGTGGGTGGTGAAATATGAAATGTGGCATAAGATCTTCAACGGCATGTTGCTGCTGCTTCTAATTGAGATGGACGGTAAGCTGTTGGTTCCTAGCCTGGCACTAATTTGTGCCCTGTAATCATAAGCAAATTGGTCTGACATCTGGTATTCAAGAAAATGACCAGAATGTTACACCTCTGCCACATTTTGTGCTGAGTGTGTTGTTTCCCTTGCCCATGGCTCAGTAACTTAATATAAAAGTTGTTCTAGAGATCCTGAACTCTCAATCAAAATTCAGAGTTCAGGGGCAAATCTTCAATACTGTAATCATAATTGCCTAGATCCCTGATATTCAGAATTCAATTGCCAAGCCCCAAAACAAGCCAAGTAGAGGAAGTCTATATAGTGCCCCCCCCAAAATGGAGATTTTTTACTGACCTTCTGAAATTTTTTGCATTAGAGTTTGAGCTACTTTGACCAAAGGATCTGATTATATTCTCATGAACATAGTGTCCAAATTTTGTAAATACCGGTGGCTTTCTGACTGAAATGTTTGCTGCATTAATAGAATAGTTTCTGAAGACAACTTTTAAAATTCGCATGAGCCCAGAAGACCCAGGGTATTCATTGGGCATAAACTAATAGTTCCACTTTCAGGCATGTATCTTTGAAAACTTCAATAAGCTAATTGTTTTTAGAATCTCTGTCCTTGTTATTCTAATTCTATCCCTGCTTAGGATGTGTACCCAACCAGAGGGCCCTTCAAGAAGAATATTGCACTTTTCTGGGGTAATAGGATTTAAGAAGCCAGGCCGAACCCTAGGTGGTGGCCGATTTTTTAAAGGAGGGGAAAGCAGGTCAAATCTCTGTCATGTGTGAGGAAGTAGATGAAGCTAGAGACTTCGTGCGGTTCAAAGAAGAGTCCTGGAGGAGGACAAGAGGGTATATACATTGACAGAGACATGGAAGGTGCCATGTCAGTTGCTATCCAGGTTCTTAGCCAGTCTGCAGAAATTCATCATACGGTTGAAAGAATAGATGCTTTCAGTTTTCAAAAATGAAAGCAACAAAACCACTGCAGATTGACACAGTGATAGTTGAATACTGCAGTGAGTAGGACATGCTCTTCCAAAAAGAGTTTAATCCTGGGGACAGAACTATGTAGGTGGCTCCTCCTTCAAACGCCATCTGTAGAGTCAGAGTCTGTCACTTAGCTGTCTCCTACCAACATGCTTCTCAAAAAAGAAAGCTCCTATAGGAAGCCCTTACATTGTTCCAGACCATCACTACCCTGATGTAATCCGCCCTCTGCCCACCTGGAAAGAGCCAAATTGACTGTAGTTTGTCTTCCCTGTGTAGTCTTGTTGTCCTGGGTCTTTGGTGGCTGGCTCAGGACCCTGACCCACTGCACAGGGATGGGAAGGAAGGGAGAAAGGAGAATCAAGTTTCAATCTGCCCAGACAGGAGGGAAAGAAGTAGTGTGCAGGATTCCCCTTGGATCCTGGCCCTGCAGCCAGGCAGGCAACACTGCTAGGCAGAGCTCACCCAGAAACTTCGATCTAACACTGTGTCACCCAAGTCAGACCTGTTTCTGCACTTCTCACAATTTTGACCATTACATGTAGGCATTCTCTTTCTTAACTACTCACTAGGGAGTCTGTCCAAGTAATCACTGTTAAGTCACAAGTTGCTCATCTCAACAGCATATTGCTCTGAGGAAAGCAACAACTCTATGATTTTATTTTTAGAGCCTCTGTCTTCATTTAGCAACTTATGAACTGCCTCTTTCTCAGCATTCACATTTTGGTTAAGTAAATAAAATGTATCCATGGGAGAATTCTATATTCAAATTCCTTCCGTTTGTGTTTTATGGCCTTGGGTTTTAGGTTTAGGGTACTTGAGCTTTGGAAATTTGGATAATCTACATCAGTGACCTATAAAAGGGGAAGCACTTAATGGTTTACAAACATATGTATCTTTATGAAACATTTTTGTGAATGGTATGTTTTACAGCAAATAATCAAGCTTTGAAGTAATTTGAAACATTTGACTTTGGGGATTTTTTTTTAAGGGAAAAAACCCTTCTCCTTTGTGCTAGTATTTGTGAAATTGGGCATTTTTTAAGGGGCTTGGATGGACAGTGTGGATTAAATATTACTCACATTCAAGTTTGCAGTCACATTATAGTATTAATTAACACATCCAAATCCAAAATCTTTTATACCATAGTTACTGTTTATTAACTTTTGAGTATCTTGGGCATAAAACTGGTGGTGGAATTGATATTATTCTTCTTTGTTTTGAAAGGTCTTTTAGTTGGCTGAACCAGGATTCCCTCCCTCTTCACATAGACTGAACTTGTCAAAGAGCTGTAATACTAAACTTGCTTCATTTCTTCAAATACACCTAGCTTTCATCTCGTTTCAAAGCTACTGCTCTCATTGTTGGACACATTGCCTCCACTCCTGACCTGGCCTGATAAACTACTACTCTTTCAAGTTTCAAATTAAATTTGTTTTTTTAGGAATGCCTTCCTTGATTTCTAAATGTTAGTTAGGTGACGCCCATTAAATCGCATATGTGGTATTGTAATTATTTGTTCTACCTACCTGTTCTGTCTGCTTCCATGAGGCCAGGGAAGCTCATCTGTGTTGTTCACAGCTACGCCTCAAGGTCAAGTGCCTAAGCATTTGAGTGAGTGAGTGAATCAACTGGTGCATTTCTTCCCATTACTTTTCTTCCTTGGTAGCTTTGCTGTAGGTTTTGGTAAATGTGTGTTTCTTAAATCAACACTGATTTTCTAAAAATGTTACCACCACTTCATTTTGAGAAGAGGAGTTTCAGAATACACGGATATGTCTGAAGATCTTGAGCGTCTTTTGAAATTGTAATGTAGTGAGAATTCTGGTAGAAAGGTATTGGTTTATTACCTCAGGGACCGGGAAGACTGGGAATAGTTACTTGCACTGAAAAGCCTGCTGATAGAAGTTCCGGCATATATTGGTGTGTGTCCATGTGTGCGCACATTATGTGCCTTTTCTCCCATCCCTGCCCAGCTCCTCTACTAAAAAAGCTGGGAAATAGTTATCAGGACGTCTTTTTCAGAAATGTACTTGATGAAGGAATACTCAAAAGTATACCTGCTCGTAGTAGTTGAGGGTCTTTCACTTACTGATTCTTTTTCCTGGACTTCTGGGTTGTTTGGGGTTTTTTTTTTTATCTCCCTCCATGTTAAAAGCTTGTATAGGATAGAACAGTTTATAAAAGAGCTATATTGATGTGTTATTAAAATATATCCTTTTCTTACCCATTGTATAAAATTATGTGCATGTTAGGAAGGGATTAAAAAATCAATATGTTGTTTTCCCCCCAGGTGAAAACACAGCATCCCAGCTGGATCCAAGAAAGGCTAAAAGGATGTCAGAGGATGAGAGCTCTTAAAGGCTATCTTGGTGTTTTTACTAAATTGCTCTCCACAAAATAGCTAGAATTTTTTAACCTGTGTCTGACATTATTGGCGAAGTTAAATGCAGGCTGTCTGCAATCTTGTATGTATTGACTTGCGATTCAGAGCATATAATTGCTGTTTAATTAGTATGTGTCAGCAATTCTTGACAATTGATAAACTTTTTTGGTATGTAATTCAGAAAATACTAGAAATAATATTTCTACTCCATTAAAATCTACTTTTTGGTTTTAACAAAACTCTGGCCAGTTAACACAGACTAAGCCACACAGAAAACACTACATCCTACTTTTATGCTGTATTTGTAACTTTACAGTTGCATAAATACAGCACTTTGAGTTTAATGAGATATTTTCTGTGACTGTCTCGAACACTGCATTTGTTAAGTTAGAGCTTATTTGAAACGGGTTCTACCAAAACTAGCCAGAGCAAAAAAGAGGTACTTTTTTGGTGTTGCACAGATGCCACAGGCAGATGTGAGGGCCACTTTTCATGGTTTTGTGGGTTAGACTCTGCTTAACCTTTAGCAGGAGTGTAGCTAGGCCTTAGAAACAAACTGGAACCAGAAACTAAACCATTGTCAGGCCTCTCTTTCTTCTCTGCTCCTGGCTATTTATATGCCTCATTCTTCACTCTGCAGACTGGCTTTGTTTCCCAATTCATAGGAAGATACACCGATGCCTACAGCTAGCTACACTTATATATATCCCATTCAAGGAATCTCTGAATCTGATGAATTCCAACCATCCAGGAAGGAACTCTGATTGGTCCATCTTGGGTCAGGTGTGTGCCCTGGACCAGGTAAGGAGGCAGTGTAGTGGAACCGTGTTCTAGAAATCTAGATGTTCCCACCATAACCATACTGTAGAGACAGACCCAGAGCAGGGGAGAACATGGCACATTTTAATATGTACTAACCTACAACTTTCTTCTTTCTCTTATAGAATATCAGGCATGCCACAAAATTGAGGTTTAAGGAACATATTTGTGGCAAATAGATTTTAGTAGATGTTTGTAAATCTCTATACATTTATTGCAAGATGATCTATTGTAGGACTTTTTCTCTATTAGTATAAGAATACATAGAATTCTGTGATATGTTCTGTGAAATGCTGCTACTTTTTCCTAGTAAAATGTGGTGTTAAAATCAGGGTAAGAATTTTTTTCTCCCATTAAATCTCAACTGATACATTCATGATGGTTTTAGTTTTCTGATGTGCTCTGAACTCTTGTCTCCATCTCTTTGCTCTAACAGTGTTACTAAGACCTAGAACGATAGCCTCTCCAGCATCTCCCACACTCCCTGGCCCAACTCCCTACAGTGGCTGTCAAATTCTTCTCTTCCGGGGCTCCTGAGTGTCTCAGTGGGTGAAAGCCTCTGCCTTCGGCTCAGGTCATGATCCCGGTGTCCTGGGATCGAGCCCCGAATCGGGCTCTCTGCTCAGCGGGAAGCCTGCTTCTCCCTCTCTCTCTCTCTCTGCCTGCCTCTCTGCCTACTTGTGATCTCTGTCTGTCAAATAAATAAATAAAATCTTAAAAAAAATCACCTTTAAAAAAAAAAATTCTTCTCATCCTTTCAGATAGAACTTAAATGCCATTTTTTACACGGAGCCTGCCCCAGACCCCTCCTCCAGAGGCAGTTTTCACTTCCCCCCGAATTCCCATAAGGCCATATCCATGGATGTCTTGTGGCTCATTGTGCTTTTCTTTTGGAATATCATTTAGATAATCTCTAAAACAATGATAATGAGCATTTAGATACTGACCACGATGCTTCCAACCATCTAACAAAGGTAGGATCCTTGTGGCCTGAACAGTCTCAGGATCCTGGAGTTTGTATAGTTTGTATCACCACAGATTTAGATTTGGAGGATTTGGCTTGAGACTTCCAGACACATTCCATGAAGTGAACCAGATGACTGCTCCAAAGGGAAGAGGTTTTGCGACACCATTTATTACCTCCCCATTTATTATTTACTATCATTTCTTTACTTGGGACAAGAAGGTTTTCCTTGAAGAAACCTAGAAAGCAAAGTTGCATGTCTACAGAGATTTTGATTGAAAATTTTATTAGAGGTTAACTTTTCCTTAATTGTAGCTTATCTTTTACAGTAGGGGCTCACCAAGAGTTTGATAGAACCTAAAAATACCCAGTTGGCTGCTTATAAGAAAGGAAAAATTACTGCATGATGATTATTGATATAAACCCCAGGCCTTCCACCTTAATGTATACCTGTATTTGTTACCACAGATATTTTGCCTTCACTTTCACCCCCTCCTTCTCTTTATTTAATAAAGATTTCATGACCAGGGGCAACTGGGTGACTCAGTCAGTTAAGTGTCCAACTCTTGGTTTTGGCTCAGGTATGATCTCAGGGTTGTGAGATCAAGCCCCACATCAGGCTCCGTGGTGGGTGTGGGGCCTGCTTAAGATTTTCTCTCTCCCTCTACCCCTCCCCGCCCCCCAAAAAAGATTTCATGTTCAGCACCCAAAGGACAACATAATATTGGTCCATGTTCATTTTTTCTTCACAGTACTTTATTTGTCCATAAGAAGTACAGTTTTTCTTGCCCTACTGTTCTTTTTGGCCTCTTCCTTTTACTTTCATCTGATAGGTCTTTAGTCTCCTGCATAGAGGAAACTTTATGAGATGAAAACTTAGAATTTTGTGAAAATATAGATGTTTACCACCATTAGTTTAATTTCTGCCTCTTTGGAAATAAAGACCCTGCTTGAGCCCATTGAACTTCTAATTGATTTGAACTGGCTGTTCTTTTACCAACTGTTGACACCAGTCACCAAAGAGTCTTTTTCAGTAAGACAGTTTTTTTTAAATCAATCATAAACTTAGCCCCTCAGTCTTGATCCTACAAAACTAAATTAATATTTGCCTGATATAATTTAAATATTTTAATGTCCTGAATTAATGTTTGTGTCCTAATAGTTTACCTTGTTTCCTTAGCTGTGTATTGAGTTCATTCCCAGCAGACTGGTTTTTGAATTTTCCTTTTGTGTTACCATTTTTGATTAGTAGTGCTAAGTTTTGCTAGTAACAGTAATAACAACTGAACCTTTTCAGAGCTCCACATTTGAGATAGCTATCTCATTTTACCAGTGACATTCAGAGAAGTTAACATTCTGCTCAAGTCCTAGTCAAGGGTTATTATAGACATCAACTTGTAGATACTTCACCCCTAAATATTTCAGTATGAATCGTCTAAGAACAGGGCATTTTACATAACCGTAATAAACAGTCACACATAAGAAAATTAACAGTTTCTAATTTTACCTAATAGTCCAAATTAAAATGTCCTCAATGTCCCATAAATACTTTGTAGCCTTTTTTTTTTCTTTCTAAACTGGTACCAGATCAAGATTCATACATAACATTGGGTTGTGACATCTCTTTAGTTTCTGTGTCCTGTTTTACTCGTTCTTTAATCTAAAACAGTCTCTCCACCTTTGCGGGGAGTGGTATTCCCAGAAGGTGATTTCTGTAATCTTATAATTTCTTATGCATTTATTAACTGGCTTATTTTCGGCAGGAGGCACAGGGTGGGTAAAGAAAACCCTTCAACTGGGTGCTCAATAGTATGTAAACAAATGGATAAAGGAATTTAAGAGCTAACTACAGAAGCCGTACTTACATAAATTCTACATTTAAAGTGAAAGCTATGTTGTTTGAGGGGAAAAGAAAAAAAACTCAAGAAAAGCTAAAGGTTCTACAAGACAGAAACTTCAATAATGCTCAGCTTTACAATAAATAATATTTATATAGTTGAGATAGTTGTAAACACTGCTCATCTTTAGCTTTTAGAATCAAATTTGATAAGTAGAGTTACAAAGCTAATAGTTATCAACTTTGACGGTAGAATTTAGAAGGTAAAGAGGTGAAGCGAAGGGAAAGAGGTAAGTCCTAATATCAAGAAAGATGAAAAAGAAATAGAACTATAAGTGTATTAATTAAAATTATAAAGGGTTTATGTAGGGGAACTAAAAATAGTGATGAGTTCTACTGTATTTGAGGAAAGGAAGATGGGGCTACATCTTTGTCTGTTACAGTAGGAAGTCTGCAGATTGTCTAAAATTTGATAAATTAAGCGATAATAATGTTTTCCCTACTGGAAGAAAGGTAATCCCTAAGCAGCTAGGTAGTTGCTGTGGTGTAGGAGCTTGGAAAAAGAAGACTGTTGCTTTTTAGTATAAGCTACTTTATGTATTTGATTTTTTTTAACCACATGGAAGTATTTGATAAAAATTAAAAGTTTATTCATATTCTTTTAATACATTTTCAAGTGGCTTTGTTTCTTTTTCAGACACAGTTCTTCTTATAATTATGTCTGGTTTAATCCACTATCTACAATGTAGTATTTCTAGTTATCTGTACATAAGAGTGAGGATGCATTTGATTGACATAAGTTAAATGGAAAAACTATTTAAATGTTGCTCTCCTTCCTGATTGACTTAAGGACCATCTAAATTCATCCCAGATTGTTTTTATTAAATTAAGTAAATTGGAGAACTAAGAGCTATCTGAATAAATTATCAGTAATATATATATTTAACTATCTTAAGACAAAAATGGTATATTGGCAGTTTTGTTTTTGCTTTATTTTTAATAGCTTTATTAAGGCATCATTTAAATGCAATAAATTCACTAAGTATATAGTTGGTGAATTTTGGTAATTGTATGCAATCATGTAACCTTTATCCCAATCAAGATATAGAATATTTCCATCACCTTGAGAATTTTATTTGTGATACTCTATGCCCTCAGTCTGCAGTCTCCAACCCCAGTCCTCGACAAGTACTAATCTGTTTTCTGTCACTATAATTTTGCCTTTCCTAGAACTTCATACAAATTGAATCACAGAGCATATGGTCTTTTGTGTTTAACTCCTTTCACTCCACATGTCTTTAAGATTTATCTATGTTGTGTGTGCTATATATAATAAGCCTTGAAATCAGAGAGTATATCCTTGTCCTATTTAAGGATGGGTTTGGGTATTCCAGGTCCTTCACCTTTCTTTGAATTTGCCTCTTCAAAGGCCTGCAGAGATTTCTGTTAGAATCTGTAGATATATTGGGAAGAACTGGCATCTTAACAGTAATGAGTTTTTCAGTCTGTGAACATGGTATTATTTTCCATATATTTTGGTCTAATTTAATTTTCTTTTGCAGTGCTTTATAGTTTTCAGCATACAGATCCTGCACATCTTTCATTAAATTGAACCCAAAATTTTTTTATGTTACTGTAAATGAATTTGTAGTCTGTGACCTGATTTCACTTATTAATAGTTTTGTAGCCTTCATAGGATTACTCATTTCTGGTTATAAGATCATGTTATTAGTACATAAAGACCACTTTTCTCCTCTCTTTCCAATCTCTATGCCTTCCCTTTTTCATGTGTTATTACTATGATTGTACCCTTCAGTGTATACTGAATTGAAATGGTAAAAGCAGAAATCCTTCTTTGTTTCTGATCTTAGGTAGAAAACATTGACTATTATGTTACCTATAGATTTTTGTAGACGCCCATAATCAGGTTTAAGAGTCCCCTTGTATTTTTAGTTTGTTTGGGACTTTTATCATGAATGGATTTTGGGGTGTTTTTTTTTTTCTTTTTTTGTTTTGTTTGTATTTTCTTAATATGGTAAATTATGTTGATTGATTCTCAGCTGCTTAAATCGAACTTAAATTCCTGGATATCAGCTCCACTTGCTTTTGATTATTGTCCTTTTTATACATTGTTAGGTTAAATTCCCTAAAAAATTTTTTAGGAAATTTTGCTTCTGTTTGAACATTAGAAATATTAGTCTGTAGTTCTGCTTTCTTGTTTTTTGTGTTTGTCTGGGTTTGGGAATTAGGGGATAGGATTGGCCCTAACACATAATTTGGGAAGATTCCGATAAGGTTGCTACTGTTTCTTCCTTGAGAATTCATCAAAGAAGCAGTCTAGACCTAGAGTCCGGGGGTTAGAGGAAAGAGGGATGGGGGAATTATAAATTTGATATAAATAGTAGATATGGCATTATCCAAAATTTCTGTCTTCTGGGGTATCTTTTGAGGGAATTTTTCCAGTGCATCTAAATTGTCAAGTGGTTTGGCATAAAATAGTCCAAAAATGGCCTTATTCTCTTACTGTCTGTAGATTTTGTAGTGATAGTCCCTCTTATTTGATTTTGGTAATGTGTCTTTTGTTTCTTCATGAGTCTGGCCTAGAGGCTTATCACTTTTATTACTTCATTAATCAGCTCTCATGATTGATTTCTCTGTTTTTGTATTTCATTAATTTCTGCTCTTTATTCTTTCCTTCTATTTTGAGATTTCTGATTTGGTGTAGGACTTAAGATCACCAATTTTGGATTTTTTGCCACTAGCATAAGCACTGAAAGTAGTAAACACAGCTTTAGTTACATCCTACAGATTTTAATAATGTGTTTTCATCATTCCATTCAGAATGTTTTTTAATTTTTCTTGATTCCTTCTTTGGCCATGAATTATATAGAAACATATTGTTTTACTTTCTAAATATTTGGGATTTTCCTAGTTATTGTTAGTTGATTTCTAATTCAATTCCATTCAGAAAACGTATCTTGAATTTCAGTCTTTTAATTTTATTGACACTTACTTCATGACCTAGCACATCCTGGTGAACTTACTGTGTGCACTTGAATGTTTATTTGTCATTACTAGGCATCATGTTCTTTTTTTTTTTTTTTTTTTTTTATTTATTTGACAGAGATCACAAGTAGGCAGAGAGGCAGGCAGAGAGAGAGGGAAGGGAAGCAGGCTTCCTGCCAAGCAGAGAGCCCGATGCGGGGCTCGATCCCAGGACCCTGGAACATAACCTGAGCCGAAGGCAGAGGCTTTAACCCACTGAGCCACCCAAGCGCCCCTCACGTTCTTTTAAATGTCACATATATCAGGAATGATAATGTTCAGAATATCTTGTCTTTCCTTATTTTTTTCTGGTTATATGGGTTGCTGAGAGAAGGGTGGAGAAACAAGCTAACCCTCTAATGGCAGGTTGCTTAAAGGAATCATTGCAGAGGGCCATGCATACGATGAGGATAGTAATTTGTGACCATATTTTATAACCTACCACAGGATTCATTTTACCTCTTCTCTGTTTTTGTATATATTTTAAATTTTCCATAATAAAAATTTCAAAACCAAAACCTCTCAGGTAATGAGGTGTCCCTTATTTCGGGGTTGGGGGGGTACATGCCACATGCAGATATATAAAAAATATTTAGGATTTTTATTTTCACCTCATCATTTAAAGAATTGTATTTTGGCATATGTTTTAGAGTTGCATGATATATCCAGTAGTCATATATATAATTTTAAAATACAGATACCTGTGTATGGAGGGGAATTTTTTATTTTTGGCTATTCTTGTTTAAAAATAGTTCATCCCAATGGAGATACCAGTCTTGTTCCAGAAGTCATGGTATCATTTGGATAGTCTTGTAAACTTTATCATAAATTTGACATTAAAAGTTTTTGTGTGATACTCATTTTTTTTTAAATATTTATTTATTTGAGAGAAAGAGATAGTGACAGAGGTAGCAAGAGAGAGCACAAGCAGGGAGGAGAGGGAGAAGCAGGCTCCCGCTTAGCAAGGAGCCTGACATGGGGCTCGATCCCAGGACCCTGGGATCGTGACCTGAGCTGAAGACAGTCACTTAACCAACGAAGCCACCCAGGCGCCCTGTGTGATACTCATTTTTAAGTGTTATCTCGGGTTTTTAATTATGAAGTGTTTTTATACTCTTAAAACTTTTGCTGTCAGAACTTAAATTTTTAAGTTTCTGTTTCAGAGAAGGCTGTACCTATAATCCCAAAATTAGATAGGTCAGCACTGTGAGTTTAGAAGGAAACAAAACAATTTTAACAAGAGGCAAAAGAAATGGTGTCTTAAGTTTGGTTCCCTGTGTAAGTTATGAAATCAATAGCATTTAGTATTAATCAGTAGTAAAAAAGGGGGCAGGCAGTAATGTATTATCTACCCTTACTGTTTCTCCTGAAAACCTTAACCTTTTCCATCTGGAATGTTTACTTCAAGAATCATTTGAAATAAGAAAAGCAAAGGGAATAGTATGATTGGTATATAGAAAATAAAGTAAGTCATTTACATAAAACCTGTACAAGCCTCAATTCCCTTCTCAGCCCTATCCACCCAACTTCTATTCCATGTTAAGAACAAGGAGTAAATCACAAAAAATACATTCCAAGTGTTAGTTTTTAAAATTTACAGTTCTCAGATTCAATTTCCTTTTTTGCCCATCTGGTACTGTTAACTTTCTCATATTAGAAAATGTTACGTTGTAAGTTTTATCTTTGGCATTTTGTATGTTAAGAATATATTTATGTTTGTGGATTTGAAAGAATGTATTCTTAAGGGCTTTTTTAAAGTGAAAACCACTATTAACATTATATGGTGATTATTTACTATATCATAAGGCAAGGCTGGACAGAGGTTTTTTAGAGGTTTAAATACGTATGTTTTTTAGAAGGGTTTTTTGTTTGTAAACCTTTAGATAATCAAAAACTTGACTACATTTCCCATTTCTTGAGTATAATGTGATTAAGATTTTCCTTAATCTAAAAGCAACTTTACAAAATCTAGTAACATCCATATTAAAAAATAATTTCTAGTTAGGTCTCTTCTACTGGCCAACACCATTAGGTAGGAGAATAAAAATATCTGGCTTTTAAAAGTAGGGTTTCTTTATTAAAGCAATACAAACTGTGATATATTAGGATATTAGCAAGTTATTTGAAGGAGTCCCTCATGAGATCTCTTAAAGACCAGAACTAAGAAACATGGGCTGAATGATAATACAATTAGACTGATTTGTAATTTGTTTAACTCAATAAACACAGATTGAATTCTTGTCATCAAGAAGGATGTAGCATTCAATCCGTTTTTTTTAATCAGTAATTTAAATGAGGACATAACATGTTGTGTTGTCTTTTTAGTTCACAGGCGATGTGAATCTGGGACACATATTTTGATAAATTAGGTTATATTTGTTTAGAAAACAAAATGATCTAGATGAGTTATAGAAGGATATCTCAATAAGATACCTGTTAATAAAACAAATGTAAACTCTTTTACTTTGCCCCCCAAAGATAATTTAACAATACATCATAAAAAAGAAAATATTTCCTATTATATTTCAAAAAAGCAAGACTCAGAATTATATTCACAATGATATCTTAATTTTGTGTTAAAATACATATATTAGGAGGTATAATATACAGCAGTTCCGGATGATATGATTAGGAGTGTTTTCTTTTCATTTTGCCTCTCTATTTCCAAATATTCTACAGTAAGAATGGATCTTAAATAAGACACACTGAAGATAAGAAAGTATTTAATGTTTTTGAACCCCAGTTTGTAGTCTGAGCAAATGTTAACTTATATTGTCACGGTGAAAATCTCCCCCTCTTTTATTTGTCTGTAAAAATAGTCACCATGGCACAAAAGTCAGCATCAGCTACAGTGTTCTCAGTGAGCTCTTTTCTCACTCCCCTACCATGAACCCATTGACTGTTTGCATTTTTTTTCTCTTTATCAAAGGTTGAATTAATAAAGGGGAATTTACAGAGTGTTGGACTTACACTTCGTCTTGTCCAGTCAACTGACGGGTACGCTGGGCATGTCATAATTGAGACGGTGGCCCCAAACTCGCCTGCTGCACTTGCAGATCTTCAGCGGGGAGACCGACTGATTGCTATTGGAGGTAATTATGCAACACACTTCACACTTACAGAGAAATCAGTGAGCAAATGTGGGAATTTTCCCTGTCTTCATTCTTTCTATGAGCACATGTTACTTTTATAATGGAAAGAGAATAACTTTATTAAAAATAAAAATCTGAAGGAAGCCTTAATTTAAAACACATATGCCGGGGCGCCTGGGTGGCTCAGTGGGTTAAAGCCTCTGCCTTCTGCTCAGGTCATGATTTCAGGGTCCTGGGATCGAGCCCTGCATCGGACTCTCTGCTCAGCAGGGAGCCTGCTTCCCCCTCTCTCTCTGCCTGCCTCTCTGCCTACTTGTGATCTCTGTCTGTCAAATAAATAAATAAAATCTTTAAAAAACAAAACAAAGCAAAAAAAAACCACATATGCCATTTTTAGTCCTTAGGTATAAATCTGTAAAATACTTAATCTTTATACCACTCTTCTGTAAACTTCTCTAATTTTCCTTTCCATCCCACCTTCTACTCCTCTAGTGTTTAGTGAATATGAATATGGTCAACAGTTCCTTCTGTATAACCACCTAACTACTCTGGGCCTAAAATTGACCGTATTAGTACTATGACTCCCATCACTTAGGACTAGATAATGAACAGGAGGGAGACTAATATTCCTTGTCCAAGAGGGCACACGTGAACTGTCTGTAGCCCCGTATTGATGGCTCTGTATTGTCCCTGATTGACCAGCCATTTGGCAATATGCAGTCATTAGAGTACAGCCCATATCACTATTGCTCTGGAAGAATGTGTCACCTGCATGCCTTCCTATCAGTTGTATAGATTACATAAATTCTGTTGATAGGCAGGTTATTTGCTTGGATGTTTATGAATAAGCAGTAGGACTCCCTGTACACACCAATGGGGTAAAAGTCCAAACCTTTCAGACCTTTGTAGAACCTGCCCCGCCATCCCACCCGCCATTCTAGGCTTGTCAAGAGATTTCTTAAACATGTGGTTGGTCACAGCCGAGCTTCCAGAAACAATATGGTATATTCTTTCACAGCTAAGATAATAAAGAAGGTAGATCAGTTCCTAAAGCAGAGAGTTTTCCTTTGTTACATGTTAAACCTTTGATTCAAAACCATCATGACAGTAAAATAATGGCAATCATTTAGTTGCACACCTGGAAACTCAACAAAGTCCATATTTCACATGGAAATCCCTTTGGTAGGTCATAAATAGTGATTCTCAAACCTTTTGACTGTATTCCAGTCATCCAGGCTTGGTGTTAAAATAGGGATTCTACTTCAGCAGACCTGTACAGGGGTCCAAGATTTTGCATTTCTCAGAAGCCCCCAGATGCTGCTGCTCTTCATAGGCACTGAGGATGGCAGAGCCATAAAACAGACTCCCACTGTTACATAGTTGTTTAAAATAAACACAGCAGTTACTCCCCCTCAGCTAAAAACTAGAATTTGGTATAAATTCTTTATATTCACTTATCCCTTTGTTCTGGTTTTACCTACAAGATATATTTTCTTTTTTATGACCATTTATGAAAGGGTTTTTTTTTGTTTGTTTTTAGTTACACATGTAGTAAATATTCTCCAAAATAAATATCTGTTCTCAAAAAGAAAGCAATAAAAATGTGTACAGAGTGGAAAAACTAAAGGTCACCCCTTTATAGCTAAAATTTATAAAAACAAAATATTTACTGAGATAAGAAGCAGGTATAATATTTTCTATACCTATAATTTGTTCGTACCGGTATATAATTTTTTGAATATTTAGTAATGGGATTGGTGGTAGTCGAAATAAGATCGGCATAGTGCTTATTATATTTGAAGCCCAATGATGGAATTCACCTTTCTTCTGTTTCCTCTATTTGTGAATATATTTGTAAAATTGCAAAAGAAAAGGAACCCAGATTTGGCCAGCTAGTCCTGAGAGGAGCAGTGGTTGTCTCCACAAAGCTCCTGGTGGTTGGGGAAGAGATGAGGCCAGGTGTTAAGTCACAAAGAACGAGTTTAGATTAAGTTGAAGTTTTCCTTCAGCTCAGTAGAGGGACTTACTTTTCATTGTACATATGTAGACTACAATTTTGTGGAACTAGAGAGAAAGAGCAGGCTGGATGAATCTTGGAGAGAGCCACATTAGAAACTCTGGATTCCAGTGTGATGAGTTTGTACACTAAAGGTTTTCAAGCCAAAGCTTTGGGGAAATTGGGGAGCAGTATGAAAACAGGGACAGTCTGAGGGGTCACAGCAAGGAGCTGTGGATTCTTGTAACCGAAGCCAGTGATCAGGTGGATCTGAACAGGGGAGGAAAAGGACTAGAACGCTGACAGAACTAAGAACTCCTGGGATCTGGGGGGTCATCTGTCTCTGGGGTCCGGATTGGGTTAATTGGGAGGGTGGCAAGTTGATTCACATCCTGAGGACAGGAGAATGAGAAGATCAGAGAAGGGATTTTAACTAAGCTGAATTTGTTACGTCGAGGAAGCATCTGGGTGCTGATCTCCGGAAGTAATCAGGGATGTAGGAAAAGGATGAAGAAGAGGGGAGACCAACCAAAGAAAAAGTTGACAGTTGCAACCACTGAGATGGTTGTGATCTAGAGAACTAGGACATATAAAACCATGGGGACATTTGGTACAAGGGGCAGATATGGATGGAGAAAAAGAAAGCAGAGGTGGTCAGAACCAAATTAGCATAGTGATGTGGAAACCAAGAAAAAGGTTTTAAAGGAGAAGAAGGAAGGGAATAAAGATATGAGCCAGGATAGCTGATGGAGCAAAGCCCTGAGGGAAGTGGGGAATAGGATCCAAAGTACAAGTAAAGGGCTACTTTGTCCTCAGAGATAGATTCATACTAAAAATGACTGGCTAGGAGAAAAGGCGGCTGCTTGTTGATCTCCAGTAAATAAGGAGAGATCCCCTGCAGAATAAAAGATGGTAGGGAGGGTGGGATTCAGGGTTTGAAGGTGGTGGGCCCAAGGAAGGTGGGGCTGGCAAGCTGGGGTCAGAAAGCCAGGTAGGCAGAAGAGGAAAGGACTAGGGCAAAAGAATCCCAAATCTTGATGAGGACATCAGTGAAATCTTGAGACTAAGGTTGGGGAGAAAAGCAAGTGGTGTCAGGAGACCAGTTGGACAGGACAGCAAAGGAGGAATGATTGAGTCTGGACATCACCTCAGAACAGATTCAGTAACAGACAGCATTGTAATGAGGAGGTGCGAAATAGGAGGTTGTGAGCAGAGATTAATTGCAAGTGAAAGACCTTTGATGTGGAAAATTCCAAGTGATAATAGGGTCTAAAGCATGATCTTTCCTGGGCAACTGAGGTAGGAGGGGATATAGGTTGAGGAACTCTGAAGTCAGGTTGTTAGATGGGGCTGACGTTACTCTGATTTATTTAGGATGGCCCTAAGACCTTTGGAAAACATAGACCCCTTCTCACCTTTTTCTAAGTCCTACAGAAAGGTCTAGCTTGGGTAAGTACCACTGGGGGAAGGGCGGGGGGAGGGCAGGAAACAAACATCTAAACATCTTTAGAGCCTTTAAAGATAACACCTAGAGTATCTCTAGAAGACTCCACCATGAAGCTGCTAGCTTTGATTGCCTCAGGGAAGGGACAGAGTGGTTGGGAAATACAGGTGGAAGGGAGATTTTTCACTCTACATTTTTCTCCACCTTTTGAATTTCAAACTGTGTTAATGTAGCCACCTATTAGAACATAATAAAATGAAAATTTAAGCTGATATTATCAATGCGGATAGTAACCAACTTGTTTAAAGCAATTTATGCTTTCCTTGTTCTTTCTGGTCCTGATAAAAAGATTAGTTTGATGGGTAGGGCTAATAAAAAGAATATGGAAAAGAGTCCGTTATTCATAATAACAGTATTTTGCGAAGTTTACTTCAAGCATTGTGTCTCTGAACTTGATCATTCACCCCATTTCTGTTTTGCTTTTCCATAATCGTGAACTAATGGCAGTTACATCCAGCAAACTTAAGTGATTTTCACTGCAGCAATTTACATGTTTTCTCTTTTAAAATCTCACACCAGGCGTGAAAATCACATCTACCCTGCAAGTGCTGAAGCTGATCAAGCAGGCGGGGGACCGGGTGCTGGTGCACTACGAGAGGCCTGTAGGCCAGAGCAGTCAAGGCGCAGCGCTGCAAGATAATTTGGGGCAGTTGGAAGAAAACTTTCTGTCAAGCTCATGCCAACCAAACTATGAAGAGGAAACCACTGGGCTGGCAGTAGATGCTGAAAATAGAGACTTGGATTCTGAATTTGAAGACCTGGCAAGTGACGTCAGAGCACAGAATGAGCTCAAAGACGAGGCTCCATCAGTAAGTCACAGCCCCAAACGTACTCCGACAACACTTTCCGTTAAACCCCTTGGAACCATATCACCAGTCTTAAACCGTAAATTAATTGCAGGAAGTCACCCACCACCACCAAAACCTCCATGTAAAGAGGGAAATAAACCCTTGGCCCTAAAAGCTTCTGAAATAACAGACCCAACACAAATGTCAAAACCCACCCAAGGATCCACTTTCAAACCACCCGTGCCACCACGACCACAAGTGAAAGTTCCTTTGCCTTCTGCTGACACCCCAAGTCAGACAGAATCAGAGGTCCTCCCTGAAAAGCCAGAAAAGGTGCTGCCTCCTCCTCCTGCAGATAAACCTGCTGAAAAGCAAGCGAAAAATGTGGATCACCCAGAAGATGTAGCTCCATCTAAGCCATTTTTAGCAAAGCAAGAAGTGACGAGAGATTTTACTTCAGAAAGCTCCTGCCCTCCTAAGGACAGTTCAGATGACCTTCAGACGTGGGAATCATCGGAAATTCCTTACCGTAACAAGCTAGGAAAATGGACAAGAACCAGAGCAACCTGTTTCTTTGACATAGAAGCCTGCCACAGATACTTAAACATTGCACTATGGTGCAGAGATCCTTTCAAGTTAGGGGGTCTTATCTGTTTGGGGCATGTCAGCTTAAAACTTGAAGAGGTGGCTTTGGGGTGCCTGGCTACATCAAACATGGAATACTTCTCCAAGTTCAGACTGGAAGCCCCCTCACCTAAGGCAATGGTTTCGAGAACCGCGCTGCGCAATCTGAGTATGCAGAAGGGCTTCAATGACAAATTTTGCTTTGGTGACATTACCATTCACTTCAAATACCTGAAAGAAGGAGAACCAGACCACCCGGTAGTTACTAACTCAGAGAAAGAAAAAGAACTCCATTTGGTCGAAGAGGTTTCTGCCCTACCTAAAGAGGAGCAGCTGGTTGGACAGATGGGTTTAACAGAAAATAAGCATAGTTTCCAGGATACTCAGTTCCAGAACCCAACTTGGTGTGATTACTGTAAGAAAAAAGTGTGGACTAAAGCTGCTTCCCAGTGTATGTTCTGTGCTTACGTTTGCCATAAAAAATGTCAGGAAAAGTGTCTAGCGGAGACGCCTCTTTGTGGAGCAACTGATAGGCGGATAGACCGGACTCTGAAAAACCTCAGGCTGGAAGGACAAGAAACCTTCTTAGGCCTGCCTCCTCGTGTTGATGCTGAAGCTAGCAAGTCAGTCAACAAAACAACAGGTTTGACAAGACACATTATCAATACGAGCTCTCGTTTGTTAAATTTGCGCCAAGTCTCTAAAACTCGCCTCTCTGAACCAGGAACTGATCTAGTGGAACCTTCACCAAAACACACACCCAACACATCAGACAATGAAGGCAGTGACACAGAGGTCTGTGGTCCGAACAGTCCTTCTAAACGAGGAAACAACACGGGAATAAAGTTGGTGAGGAAGGAGGGTGGTCTGGACGACAGCGTTTTCATTGCAGTTAAAGAAATAGGCCGGGATCTTTACAGGGGCTTGCCTACAGAAGAGAGGATCCAGAAATTAGAGTTCATGCTGGATAAACTGCAGAACGAAATTGACCAGGAGCTGGAACACAACAATTCCCTTGTTAGAGAAGAAAAAGAAGCAACTGAATCAAGGAAAAAATCCCTTCTTTCTGCTGCTTTGTCTAAATCAGGTGAAAGACTACAAGCTCTAACACTTCTCATGATCCACTACAGAGCGGGCATTGAAGATCTTGAATCTTTAGAAAGTCTGTCTTTAGACCAGCACTCCAAAAAAATGAGCAAGTACACAGAGGATGCGGAAGAAGACCTTGATAATGAAATCACCCAACTAATAGACTCCCAGCCATTCAGCAGCATATCAGAGGACTTATTTGGCCCATCTGAGTCTGTTTAACAGACAGCCCGTTTGAACTTTTCGAGAGATTTGGAAAAGTCGCACCCCGAGGAGCACAGATAACCCGTGTGTAAGCCCTTTTCTGACGCACTTCGGCCTGCTTCTCCGCAGCCACTTGCTTATGTAAAAACCGGAGTGAAAAAAGGTGGTTTTCCAGCAAAAACACGACCAGCTCACTAAATTGGTTGTTTTCAGATTGCATTTATAGCTATGCTTTTTTGGGTTTATACTGGGAATTTATTTTTACTAATTTATTTTTAACTTTTTCTAATTATGTAATTATGTAAGCTAACTTTCCGTGTTTACGTACATGTGAGATCTCATCGTGTTATTTTCCTTCATCTTAGTTTTTGAAGGAGTGTTAAATAGGATACCGTCCGGATCCTTGAAATATGTTCATTTCCATCACGGTTACAACAAGTTTGCTGCATGCCCAGATTGACAACAGCAATCATTGAGGGAACAGGTTTTCGAATCTTTGTGTTAGGAAATTTGTCATCTCTATTTGCTTGAAGTTTTTGTTCATTTGGGGTTTCTGGGATGGTTTTTTGTTTTTGCCAAATGTAACGTAAAAGCAGATGCTGCGCCTTTAGTCAGTTACACTGATTTAGTAAAAAAAACAATAATAATAATTTACGCATATTGCTTGCTTTCTATCCTGTGAATTTTTTTTCTAGTTTTTGTGCAGTTTTAGTGAGAATATAGTTATTAATTTGAAGAGGTTGCATTGAAAAACAAAATGTAGTAGGGAATAGAGAATGCATTTGGTCAAGAATTTTGTAGAGAAGATTACTAAAAAACCAGTAAACAGTAGGATTTTGAAATATAATCTTTTGAAATGTTGATGCTTTCTCCTTTCAAATGGAAGTTCTGAACATTTGATTTTTTTTTTATTTTATTTATTTATTTTTTTTGTCTTCGGTTCTCCCATAGGGAATAAAGCATGTCAAGGATAAAGTTTCAAGGGGCCAGTTCTTAAAATGACCCAGTGTTGATAACTGGGATTGGCTGTTTTGTTTTAGGAACATTTTCATGCAGGAGAATGCTGTAGAGGAAAGGAATCATGCAAGATAGATTTATTGCTTTTCCTCCATGCTGCAGGTTGAAGGAAGGGTGGTCATTCTGAACCCATTTATAGTTCAGTCTTTAAGAAAAAAGAAAAATTAACAGTAAAGATACATAGGAATTGGGATCAGTTCTCTGATAATAAAGATCTATTCTGATACTCGGTCCTTTGTTCGGTCCTTTGTGTGGACCCCAGTGATCTGTGACTGAAGGAAACCATGTGAGCGTGACCTCTGTTGGTGTATCATCAAAGTTTTGGCCTTTTATATGTCTATTTTCCTCTTGTAGGTATCTCCTGTGAAAATGGACATATAGTAAAGATTAACATGAATTTAAAGCTAGGTGGGACAGTTTCGCTAGCTGGTGGGAAGAGGCAGAGTTAGTGTAAGGTGTGATAGGGTTCTGGCTCAGGAAGACTCCAGACAAGAGTTTAAAGCCAAGCTCTTGCACTGGCCAGTAGTGAACTTTATAACCACAGGAGGTCCCATGCCTCAGTCTCCCCAGCTCCAAAGTAGGAATAAACAGTAACTACCTCACAGGATTGTTGTGAGGAGAACAGAACTGCAGAAGCTCTCTGAAGAGTAAAAAGCGATTCATACAAAAGGTATGACTCAAATGGGGGACAAAAACATTTTTGAAGGTAGAAAAGTTATTCTGCTGTTACTAAGTGAAATATTAGAAAGTACCTTTATGGCCAAGTTGAAAACAAAAATAGATCTGTGTATCCCCTTTTTTGTTGTTAAGCATGCTTGCATTTTGAAAGAACACTGCTACAGAAGTCTATACACCAACGGCTCTGAAAGCTAAAAAAAAAGTTTTGTAACGTGCTTGAAACAATCTGCCCAATGTAATCACCAACTTTTACCTTAACAAAACATAACTTACCGGTGATGACCTGGAAGGCCAGTGTCTGTAAGTGGCTGGCGTGTGGATGGATGACACCACAGAAGTTATAGTGACATCCAAGCATGCTGCTGAAACCGATGCATTTGAAAGAGCTGCAGAAATAACGCAAAATTTTGGTTTCATAAAAATCTCCTGTTTTAAAAGTATTTAACTCTGTAGAACCACAATTATGAAAAGCTCAGTAATGCTGCTAATGATATTTGTAAGATCTACCTTTAATGTAGTGCAATATTTTTATATCTACTGGGACAGGCGGTAGAGGCCTCACAGTCGTGCTTTAGTGCAGGGGAGGGGGATCACTCCAAATAGCCTAGGGGATAGTGAGGTTAAGGCCTCCGTGGAAACAGTTGTATTCTATTACATTCCTGATGTAATCTTGCTGCCATGCTATGTTATCAATAGCTAAAAAATAATAAAAAGAACTACCACAGAAAACAAGAATATCTTCATTTGCTACCATCTGAAAGAGGTGATTGCTGCCTTTTCTGGAGTGACCGCCTGGTAGAGCTGGGCCGTGCATACAAGCTCTTCACCAAGTCCACTTTCGCTAAACAAAGTTGCTATTTTGAAATTTGCCGAAAAGCATTAAATTCTGGTTTCGCTATTGTTTTTCTAAACTGAAATCTCAGATGTATGGATCAGCCCTGCTACTTATTAAGAATTAGACTATTTTCTGTATTTCTGGTATTTAGGTGAAGAACTAGGTTAAACAAGCTGAACAATATTTTAGCACTGAGTCAGAATTAATATGCTACATTTCCTAATACCGAGCCCTATACTTGAGGATCAGAATAGTTGAAACACTATTGGCCATTTTATGATTTTGAGAGGAGGAAACAAGCTGAAGATTGGAGGGTTCTGTCAAGCTCTAAATTTATCTGGATTTTTTGAAAGGCAGGTTGAAAATAACTTGGCTCCCGATTATAAGGATGAGATCTTTAATTTCCCTAAAAGTGAATAAATTTAAAATCACTTTAAAAATGTATTGTCTTTCTTTCTAAATTGAAATAATAGCTTTTCTTTAAGAGAAGGGTTTAGAACCCCTCTAAGATCTGAGTAAAACTGCAGTTCTCACACCTGTGAGTCTCACGCCTCAAAGAGACCCATGCACATACCCTGAGTTGTCTGGATTTCAGGGCCCTGTGCCCTGTGGGCTCACGTGCAGAAGAGTTTAGTTACTCCCATCAGATACGGTTATTTGTTCACGACAATCAGGAAAACATCGTGACTTTAGAAATGCAGGGGCAACTTACTGGGCTTTTCCACATTGACACCATGGGACGAGTTACAGATTTCAATTCAAAGCCAGTTTTGCAAAGCCAAAAAGTACGGTTCAGACTAACCTGAACTTTACCTGATGCCTGCAAGCAGAGAAGAATAGTCTTTAATTAGATTTTCACAGTCAATACCTTATGCATTTTATTCCAGCGATCATGTCTGGTTTATAAAGGAATACAAACAGGCACAGTAGTGTTCAGAAGATTTATTAAGGAAACGAGCTAAAACATGTATGCACATACACTCAGCAGTCAAAAGAAAAAACTGAATATTCTTTGCTACTTCAGTGTTTTTGTATCTACTTTGCCAGGTACAAACAGAAAAACCCATCTTTGCTCAAACATTCAGGGAGCTGTATATTCACGGTTAAGATGATACACATGTTAAAAGGGGAAAAAAAGCCTCACTTCACAGTCCTGCTAACCCCAGAATTTTAGTCCTACCTATAAAAGACCTTGTAATTTCCCCCTCTCAGATAAAATTGATACTTTTACTCCCCAAAACAATTCTGAAAAACCTCACATATCTTTTTATGCTCGTTCTAGAGATCAGCAGTGGCCATGCCTCTGCCAATCATCATTCTCAAAGAACTGAAGCCTCAAAGGCAAGAATGAAATTGGAGTAAATCGTACAGTACTGTGGTCAGGGAGAGCCACAAACCCTCTAAGAGAAGTCTCCCCTGTGGGAGTAGAAAACAATCCTGCTAGTTACGTTAGCCATATGAGAGTGCTTCTAGAGCCATCTTTCAAAGTCACAGACTTGTGCAAGTTGCCCAGTGCAAATGTGTGAGTAGGAAACTTGTCTGCTTCCACCACACTGCCCCTGAACACCAGATTTCCAGTCACCCCAAGAAGCTTCATAAAGCAAATGGGAAATAGCAGCTACTCTCTTAGAGAACGACGAGGTCGCGTCCTCGTTCTAAAGTTCCTTGCTCCTTGTCCAAGTTAACAGAAACACAACGTTAGCTTAACGAAATACAGACATTAGGTAATTTTTGTTGATTGCAGAGCTACAGAATTAACAAGTATTATCTGAGACATTCTACACTCCGCACACTCCAGTCACATCTCGCATAAAACATGACAGCTGACAGTGCTAACACAGTATTTGCTGATGAACTGAAAAGGCACGTCAATGTTGTCATGCTTAGGAAAACCACATTTTACACAGCACTAGATGATAGAAGGATACACAGACATTTCTAGATGTTCCTAGGGTTTTTCTGTCTCTGAAGGGAATGTGTCCTGACCTATTATTTTTACCTGTTTTCCTAACGTGATTCAAGATAATTTCATTCTTCCTCCATCTTCATTTAAAATTTGTTTTCACATTGATGTGAACAACCTTCAGAAGTCTAAAAATAATAGTTGCAATTCAAAACTTAATAGATTGCTAGAAGACACTTGGATAACCTCTTAACAGGTTAAAGATCTGGTCAGATTTTTTTCACATCACAGCAGCTATTAGGCTTTTAAATTTCTAAAAGTTGAACTAGATGTTAATGTATCTTATCACGCTTAAACAACCTTGACAGTATAAGGTGTGTCTACCCTCAATTTTCTTTCCTCCTAAGACAACCAAGTATATATTGGAAAGGGAAAGCTAGTTGTTCATAACTGTACTTCTGGGTGCATTTCTCTGCTTTCACAACATTTACTATTTTTCCCTATTGCCTTTAGTGTCTGCTGCCGGCCACATGACATGTGAATTTATAATTTACAACCATCTGTTTCCAGGTAGATGATTGCATAGAAAACTAATGCCAGCTACAATTTATGGGTAAGTCCAAAAGAGACGGACTCAAGTTCCTGTCCTCTGCATTTGAGAAAACTAGCTTTTAGCTCATAAATATACGCATCGTAGTTACAAGGTAACCACACTCAGTGTCACGACATCATATGCTGTCTTATTTGACTCTGTTTTTCAGACTTCCTTCTAGTTTCTCAGTGTTGGAAGTGTCTCGGAGATAATGTGTGCTTTAATTTTAAACACTCATTACCAATATTCAGAAAAAATATAAGATTTTTTTTGCCCAAGTGTTCATGAATGTAAGTTTTTTTAAAAATTATATTTGATTTGGATTCAAATATTTATAGATTTACACTATATCTATTTCGTCAAAATATATTGTATAATATTTAATAAAATCAAATACATAAAATAAAGTTTTCAACACTATTTATACAAACCCCTAGAAAAGCTGCTTTTTCTTTATAAGGCTGTTGGCAATCAATCGCAACCACGGAGAAGAATGAATAACCTTTGGTTGTTTTGCTTTCACCAGGGATGAATGGTGACTAAGACAGTTCCGGAGGAGTCATTTCACTGGAAACACGGTTTTGTACAATTAAATTTTGATGACTTTTGAGGATCTCAGTCACTTTCGGATTCTTCATCATCACCTATCGGATACGACTGGGTATTATTCTGGGTGTACATTTTTGTTTTAATGGGGCAGCTGTGATCCATGAGAATAGCCTGAAAGAGAGAAAAGTGCAGGTACATTAACCTTATTTCACAAAGATAAGATGGTTTTAACCTACCATCTTTAAGGATTACTAGCTGGAAAGCTGTGTCCAGCACCACGCACTGTCAGCCAGTCCTCCAGTGCCACTGCCAGGCGCCTGGCCCAGAAGCCTTGGGGTTCCACGCTCCAGGAGGGTCCCAGGCAAGAGAGACTGCGGACGTGGTCTCCACCAGGGCCGTGAGGTCCAGTCAGGACAACCTGTGAGCCGCGAGGCAAGGGCTATGGCGGGTCACGCTCAGGAAGAGTTCTATTTAGAATCTTGGAATTGGGACTCGGGGGGATCTTGGAGGTCACCCAGTCCAACTGCTGTGCACGGATTTCACTGTGGCAACACAGGAAGGGCACATGCTATCCTTAATGAGGTGAACTCCTGTTGGACGTGTGCCTGAGGCTAACCTGCGTCCCTTGTTTCTCGACGTGGATCCGGTTCTGATTCCAGCCATCTTCACAGACTCCCCTTATGGTATTTTAAGACCACCTCCATGGCCCCTTAGGTTTCCCTACACTGAACATCACGGGGCCCCTATGTTTTCATAAACGGCATTTCCAGAGCACCTCTCCCCAAATCCTGGGTGTCTTCCTCTTGCTCAAATGTAGGATTTAAAACAACACACACAAAAAAACACTCTCACAAACAGAAAAATCTTGTGCCTTCTCATTGTTACTGAAAAATAAACAGTCCATTGATCCTCAATTGAAAAACATCCTCAGTAAGTCCTGGTAATCATTTTTCCTCTTGAACATGTGCAGACCAAGCCTGCTGTCTGAGAAAACAGCTCCCCCTTATCCTGCCAGGCCCGTGCCAAGCCATCCCACTGCAAGACCTCCACTCCACGAGCACTCTCCGTGGTGGGCCGACAGCCCTGTGTGTACGCGCAGTGATTAAGGAACATGACCTTTACTGCATGTAAAGGGACGTACTGGAACGGGGCAGTTGTGCGCCAGACAGCCTTGTGCCAAAGTCTGTTCCTGCTGGAGGGAGGGGACGACAGCACCATGGCAGGACACTGGGTACAACTAACGGAGTCTCCCACCAGCTGTGCCTTTCAGAGTCTTACTCCACATAAACTATTCCAGTACCTTTGTGTACAGCATGAAAATCTACATGGAAGCATTTATCTGTTAAAATTTTTATCTCATGTTGGCCTATTGCAACCTATCTTGGTGTTTGTCAGCCCCCCCCCCAGGTCTTGCCCCATACATTTGATAAGTTCTGTGACTCCACTCAGTGCCAACCCATTTATCATTTGCTGAAAAATTCTAAAATTATCTGCCTGGGTGACATGTTAAGAAAACAACTTCCTTGACCCTCTACGGCTGTCAGCTCCAAGTGTCTGCTGCAAATTTTTTTTTTTAACACTTCATGCCAAGTCATGTATTTAATAAAGAGCTCTACTTCTAAACCTCAGTCACTGAGGCAGCAGACATTGTCCATCAGGACCATTCTCCCCATATGGACGTATCCTTGTTACACAAAAGGTTTAACCCCCAAAGAGCTCAACGTCTTATGTCCTTAGGGTAGCGATCCTCAAAGAAACATGTACAGGGGGCACCTGGGTGCTCAGTAGGTTAAGCCTCTGCCTTCGGCTCAGGTCATGATCTCAGGGTCCTGGGATCGAGCCCCACATCAGGCTCTCTGCTCAGCAGGGAACCTGCTTCCCCCCCTCTCTCTCTGCCTGCCTCTCTGCCTACTTGTGATCTCTGTCAAACAAAATCTTTAAAAAAAATATATACAGGAATCACTTGGGGGGAGGGGGAGTTAAACCTGAAATTCAGGTCCCTAACCCTTCATGGCAGTGGTGTCAACATGCTATGAGAAGCACCACCCCAGTGACACAGTATCATCCGGAACTCCAGCAGGGCATACGGTCGGCACCTGCTGCCCTGCCCCCCAGGTCCGTCCTCTCCCTCGCAGCAGCTCTGTGACTTCCCTCGAGGGGAGGACCGGTCCCACCACACTCAGGTGGAACGCTGGCCGTGGGTGACATGCTCCGGGACAGCTGTACAGAGGAGATGGGATGTGAGATGCACCTTGAAGGGTAGGAAGGATGGGCACAGCAGAGGAGCTGTAGGCACAGCCTAAATTATCTACTTGACAAGCCACTATGTAAAAGAGGGACACGGGCGCCTGGGTGGCACAGTTGGTTAAGCAGCGGACTCTTGATTTTGGCTCAGGTCATGATCTCCATATTGGGCTCCACACTCAGCACGGAATCTGCTTGGGATTCTCTCTCTCCCTCTGACCTCCCCCTCCCACAGCAACCACTGCCCCAACTAGCACACTTGCTCACTCTTGTGCTCTCAAAAAACAATAAGTATAAAAATAAAATAAAAACAGAAGACACTAAGTAAGCCAGCCTGGCTGCCACAGAGTTCTGACAATGAGGTACACGGACATTAATTAGCCCAACCACAGCGAGACCGCAGGGCCCTGAATGCCAGGCAAGGGGCCTCAATCCCTGACCCACAGGCCCGAGAGCCTTGGGAAGGATGCCATCGCTCTACCCTGCTCATAACTGCCTTCTCTCTCTTGGTTCAACCCCCTCCCCCCGCCGCTCCATTAGACCTGACTCTGCATATATGTAGATTTCTTAAGGACCCCAGAAACCTAACTGGGCACCTAGCATGGACTCAAACAGCAGTGTTGCAAGGGAACAAGTTCAGTCATACTGATGACGGGGGCATGGAACAGACTTCAGTGGTCAGAAGTTATCAATGCAGAAAAAATCATATTTGCACACAAAGCCTATTCCAGATAAGGTTTTTTTCTCGAAATACTGTTTCATTTCTTTTAGAACCTAGCTTACTGGCTTCTGAACCTCTTTTGAAAGACAGTGTGACAGTTCTGATTTTATAACAAGTTATATGTGAACAAAGAAGCCTGATGGCATAATGTAATATTCCCAAAGTTCGAGGGACAGAGAGAAGCGAACAGGATCCAGTGGGAAAGTCAAGTATGTAGTGGCCACAAAGAGTCAGGCTCAGGGAGCCACCACATAATTTAAGCCAGTGGTCTGCTGGGAAACAAGGCGTGTCTGACTCTCTACTGAAGACGAGGGGGAGGAGGAGGGTGTATTAATTCAGAGCACAGCCCAGTTACTGAGATTTGAACCTCTGCCAAATGCCTGGTTTTCCTATCAGACACAGAGCAGAATGAGGCTCTCCGAAGTGGTAAAAGCTTTGTTGGACCAAATGAAGTATATAAATTAAATACCCAGCTGGGGTACTGAGACAGGAAGAGCACTGGAGGGTACGTCCTCCAGGCTGGGCGATTTTGAGAGGTATCAGGCCTGAATGCTAGGAAGTTTTATTTACCATATCTAGGGGGAAAAAAAAAATTAGTGATGGCTTTGCATATCCACTATGTAAATGTCCTGTAAAGGGATATATTTTATAAATAGATTAATACAAGCAGGTCTTTGCCTGGCCCCTGCATTCAGGAAACAGAGTCCCTGGAAGGACCTTAGAACAACCATGAGAGATCTGAGAGTCACCCAGGAAAAGCCAGGTATGATCTCAAACACCTACTTTCCAATCTGGGCCACAACCAGAAACTTCAAGAGTAAGACACAAGAAACGTGCCCTATCTTCAAAAATAATTTTTCAATCTGAAAAAATATCCGTATCAGCGCACAGCTATTCTCAACCGGATATTATGAGAGCCATGGGCTGCATGTCATTTTCATGTACCTAACACACAGTTGTCGGGGCGCCTGGGTGGCTCAGTGGGTTAAGCCTCTGCCTTCAGCTCAGGTCATGATCCCAGGGTCCTGGGATCGAGCCCCACACCAGGTTCTCTGCTCTGCGGGGAGCCTGCTTCCTCCTCTCTCTCTCTCTCTGCCTCTCTGCCTAGTTGTGATCTCTGTCAAATAAATAAATAAAATCTTAAAAAAAAAAAAATACACAGTTGTCCTCACATGGCAGAGCGGGTATTTCTTACACTTGCAGAGGGACCTGAGCTGCAAACAGGTTTTTTTTCCTCCACCATACTGACAGGAAAGAAAGAGGAAGGAGGGGAGGGAAGGGGAAGGGAGGGGAGGGGAGGGGGAAACAAAGAAAGAAGGAAATCGAGTACACCAAACAGAAGAAACACTCAAGTGTCAGAAACTAATTCATGATTCTGTGACTGGGGACCCATGAAAACGGCATTCAATCTTCCAATATAAAACGGCTTAAGTCCAAATGTCTCATTATCAGAACACCGCCTCATGGAAGAATTATTTGCTCCCGTTTCTAGGCCATTTTCCGGCTCTCCCGTCCCCTGCATTTGTTAACTGCTCATCCTGAAGGCCAGCACTGGTCGGGATTGGATTTTCTCAAGTGGACAGTAATCAGCTCCGTCCCCTCGGTGGCACACTGCTGTCCCAGCCTCACTCCCCCAATCATGAAGTTTCTTCCTGCTCCACTGGCTCCATGAGCAGGCAGCCGCTGTCAGCCACCCTCAAAGGCTACCATTCCACTAGGCAAATGCAACCCAGTGTGATACCTTCAATGAAGGGCAGCCGTTACGGGCGGCGAGATGCACGTTCCTCCCAAGTTTTTAATGATTCCTCTTGCTAGGCATGTATCGAGGACTTTGACATTTTACAGTAAAAGTGGCTTTCTGGAAGCCTGCAATGCTTGCTGCTTTGCCTCTCAAGATTGTCTCTTCCTCTTCCCTCGGCATTTTTTTTTTAAGATTTTATTTATTTATTTTACAGAGAAACATCACAAGTAGACAGAGAGGCAGGCAGAGAGAGAGAGGAAAGCAGGCTCCCTGCTGAGCAGAGAGCCCGATGTGGGACTCGATCCCAGGACCCTGAGATCATGACCTGAGCCGAAGGCAGCGCCTTAACCCACTGAGCCCCCCAGGCACCCTTCCCTCGGCATTTTTAAGTGAATTAAATTAAATTAAATTAAAGCACAGAATTACATGAGGGAAGAGAAGAGGCACCAGGCGTCTGCCTGCTTCCTGCAGGGTCTCATGGGGAACCCACAGCAGTAGCTGGTGGGTGGGCTGATCCCCCATTCATCCTCAGCCCTCACTCATTTCCTCCGACGCCCCAGATAAGCCATCAGGCTGCTGCCAGCACACAGATAACCCAACAGCCACTAACGTCCTCTTCTTGGCTAAGGAAACCCATTCAGCAGTCCTGGGGTCTCAGTAGCAAAAGGAAGTGCTCACCTCGCAGAGGGGACAAAGGGAGGACAGCAGGGGACCTCTGAGCAGACAGTAAATCAGAGCACTTGGTAAAAGCAAGAAGTAGGGGGTGACACTGGACATAATAACACATTTATTGAGCATTTACTGTGTGCTAAGCACAGGACTAAGCACCCTGTGGCATTCTTCTCCAAATCCTCACGGCACGGCAATGAGGCAGATGCTTTCATTTTCCCCATGGGACAGTTTGGCTCCAAGGCCATGCCAGCCCTTCACCATCTCCCAAGAATCTTAAACTGTCTCTTGGGTGACAGGAGCATTTGTAGGTGATTTGTCTGGTTTTGGTCAAAAAGGGTTAAGAATAACCTTCCTTCAGCCTTAATCAAATTGATATGATGGCAACAGAATGACAGTTTTTAGTTGTTGCACTGAGAATTTTCTGACCCTGGTTGGGGCAAGGCACGGTGCGTGGGTCAGGCCAGAAGACAGGTAGGAATATCAACAAAGCACTACGGGTTGTTCAGAACTGGTGGGGGGGGGGTCTGAGCACGAGGAAGGAAACAAAGGCGGGGGGGGTCTCCATCGGGATATTTCCACACCTTCCATTCCTTTTCTTTCTGTCAAACGGGTTGTAAGCGATTCAAAATTATCTCAATAAAGGGCCTAAGACCAGTGCCCAATGCTGAATATATTTCTTAAATACATTGAAGGAATTAATGAATACAAAGAATGCTGCAAACAAATACAGGCACACATAGCCTAACTTTAGAATCTGTGTCTGTTTTTAAACCCACTCTTTGGGGAAATTCATAAAAGGGCAGTTTGAGAAATGCCAAAGCATCAAGACCCACTTCAGTTCAACCATCAGAAAGAACTTCTGATGTACCCCCAAGAGAGCATCACAAGCGACCCTCATAATCACAAATACTGTCTCTCCCTGCCTCGGTTATCTCATTCATTCTTAACCTAAACCACTCTTCTTCCAGCTGGATGAGAATCTGTCACCATGTGAGGTTTTAAAAACTCCATCACCAGGTCTGAGGGCTGTCAGGTGAACATGACTATTGCATTTCAAAATTCAAGTTTAGAACCAATAAGTGAATCTGTTCAGAAGAGGAACACCTTACACTCAATTCTGTATCTTGCATCTGGATATGACTGTGGTTGTGAAATTGTGAATTTAAAGGTTACCCATGCTTCTGTGTGCCCAGAGGTACATATATGATAGTTTTCCAAAATGCTCTGTTATCTACACCAAAGCCATCTCCAGAATCTTTTGCAGTAAGGACTGAAACACTATTATTTAAAGCTGTAAGGCTTAGGAGAAAAGCAGACAGCACCAAAAATGGCTAATCTTGGGACTTGGCACAGGAGGCAAAAAAAAAAAAAAAAGAAAGAATGTTCAAGATTCTCAAGAACTGAAGAAAATTACACTGAACTACCCTACCCCATTTCTGGTTGGCAAAAGAGCTGCACAAACTGCTAACATATGTATAAAAATCATTTCATTCTTCACATTTATAAACAAAACTTTTGATACAGTAAAAGAAATACGGTCCATGTGGTATACACTCAAAAAGAACTCTGACCATTTATGTTTGAGTGTTCTGCCCAAAAGGAGCAGAAATGTATTTCATAACTAAGCCATGAAGAAACTGCCCAGAAGATCATGCTAAAATGATCAAGAAACACTTGATTGCATCCTAAAATTTTCTTACCATTTTTTCTTCTTTGGCAGGTGGACTTCGAAGAAAAAAGCAGAGAGGAGCAAAAAGAATATCTATTATTCCAATAATGGTCATGAGCCATGGAAATCCGATTGCCTTTGCAACAGCCCCACCAGCAGAAGGACCTTTCAGAAAGAGAGAATTAGATCAACCTCTCTCCAGATGTCTCACAGATAGAAAGACACAAAAGTTTAAATAATTTTCAATCATGATCATGCATTAAGCTAAAATGTTGTTTTGAAAAGCCAGAGTCCTTACCTATGGCATATCCCATGCAGAATGCCACATCGGCAATGGCGTACACGCTCCCGTAGACGGACACGTGCCGCAGGTCGACCAGGTAGCCCATGATGGGCATCATTGATGAATCCACCATTCCTGTGGACAGTCAGGGAACATGGTCTATGGAAAATGGACATAACCCAAAAACGCAGGGAATATCAGGGACTGTGTCCTAACCTCACAACCTTACCAGTTCTTCCCCAGTGGTCGCTACCACCCGTGAGTCTCAAGGCAAGCTGCCCAAGGCATACCCTTCACTGAAGACAGACAGCCAGTCGCGGAGGCTGGGACTGGAACCCAGGCCACCTTTACCTGTTCTCCACCTTACCTCACCTGTCCTCCATGGTCTAAAGGGCCCATTTTCCAAGGGAGAGCTCCAGTCCTCTGGTGACTCCCAGACCAGGCTGTGACATCCAGGGGGGTGTGCTGGCTGCCGGCTACTGGCCGTGCAGACCCCCTCACTTGCTCCCAGCTGGTACTTTCCAGATTAACTCTCTTCTGGTCCACAGACCCCTTGCCCTCACCCAGGGGTCACAACTACAGGCCTCATACACTCCCTCCCCCTTCCACACCTTAGCCTCACACACGGACCATAAGAAGAAGTTGGAAAGTATCGGGAAAGATGGGAAGGAATCAGGACATGAAGCTGTCTAAGGGATTACCCTGCCCTGCTCTTGGAAGAGACTGAAAGAGAGACTGCTAATTTGGGGCTCAAACACCAACACCAAGGCCAGTATTAGAATCCCTTATTCCTTCAACAGTCAGGGACAGGCAGCCTAAAGAAAGAGCATGTGTGCTGAGGCCTGGGCTCATGGCCCTGGCAGGGTGAGCAGGGCCTTATCTCTCCAAACACTAGCTTTCCCACCTGTAAAATGGTGCAGATAACGATCGGCTACAATGAGACTATCTGTGGACACCTCCAGCGGTGTGCTCCAACGCTCGCTCCCTCCCCTCCACCAAGTACTAGCGGCAAGAAGGGGAGGGAAGTTTCATTCAGTGAGTATTTATTAATGCCCTAACATGTGGAGGGTGCTGAGGCCATGGGGTGAACGAAACGGACAGTTGGACAGGCCGCAGAGAGTTGAAACCTGCATTACGGTTGTCACTGACGCCATGAGGTGCCGCACGAGGACAAACCTGACCCAGCCTGGGGAGTGTGCAGAGCCTCCCTTCTCTCTTCCCACTGCACCAAAGATTCACTTCTTGACAGATTTAGCATTTACTCTTATTAGGGCCCATGTGTATATTACAAAGGAGAAACAAATGTATACTATTTATCAAAAGTGTGCGGGGCGCCTGGGTGGCTCAGTGGGTTAAGCCTCTGCCTTCGGCTCAGGTCATGATCTCAGGGTCCTGGGATCCAGCCCCTCATCGGGCTCTCTGCTCTGCGGGGAGCCTGCCTCCCTCGCTCTCTCTCTGTCTGACTCTCTGTCTACTTGTGATCTCTGTCTGTCAAGTAAATAAATAAAATCTTTAAAAAAAAAAATGTTCAGGAGGTTTTTCCTAACAAGTGACTGTCCCTCACATTACAAAGACGTGTCCCTTTGAAGACAAGAAGTCCCATAGCTCAGTGGTGATCAGCGCCTCTGTTCCTCTTTTCTGTACTAAACCTTATAAAAAGTACAGGTGAGGTCTCTGCCCGCACCAGGTTCATGGGAGCAGTTCCGTGCACAGATCTGAGTCCTAACAAACGGGCTCTGAGTGAGGGATTTTCTTGTTTGCCCGAGGCCAGCCACGGAGCAGCCGTTTGCCTCTGTAAATATCAGGCTTTTCAACGTACTGGTTTTCTGGAAATAAATGACCAGCGGGCAGAAGCAGGTCTAATATCTGTAGATAATCGACAGGCTGCCCACAGCCTCCTCTCAGGCTTCCGGAAATTTTAGGTTGAGGAAATAGACTCTGCCCAAATCAGACGAAATCTTTCTTAGTCATGGAGAAAACAAAGTTTCAAATTTAGGCATAAGGTTATGTGACTTACCAATTGCAAAGCCAACTCCAAAGTTAGGAGCTATGAGTCCATAAATGTTTTTTGCAAAAGGAATCTGTAAGAGGAAATAACATTACACTAGAATCACGATATCCAACTGTAAATCTTCCGGGAAAATCTTCAGGACATGCTTTCTCAGGCCTAGTGTGCTGTTTCCTTCTGAGGGAAGTGGGAAGAAGGAAGAGGGCGGGGTTTGGGGAGAACCGGGACCTCCAAGCCTTTAGAAGCTGAAGCTGAAATGGGTTTTGCAACCACCAAGGAAAACTCGCTGCCTGCCGGAGTTGAGATCAGCCTGGACCACACTCTACTTCTGACAAGGACCAGGAGGCCTCACTTGCGGTGGATACTGGCCATTGGTAGAAGGTGTTTTATTCTAGGAAACAGTCTTGCTATTGTTTCGGCCAGTAGTCTGAAAGTGTTTTATATACATTATTTATATATGCATAAATGTATACAGATATGTACTATACATACACATATATATAAATGTATACATATATAAATAAATTTATATTTATTATAAACTTTATAAATTTATAATTTTATGTGATCATATACAATTATATATAATTTTATATTTTGTATATAAAAATTTAGAATTGTATATAAAAATATATTATATAATTATAAAAATTTGTAAGTGAATTTATAAATAAATTTATAAATTTAAGTGAATTAATTTATAAATAAATTTATAAATGTAAGTGAATTTATAAATAAATTTATAAGTATAAATGTATAAATATATTGTTTGAAAGTTTTATAAGTATATTTATAATATATATTATAAACATCACAATGTTTAAGATGTTGGGGGGGAGTTGGGCACTGACATACACAGTACGCAAAAAACGTGCTACATGACCTCCAACTGACTGACCTCAAATTAAAAATCTATTCCTTGAAGAATCTTGTCCAAAACGCTTAAGAAGATTAAAAAAAAATTAGAGGAAAATGGAGAGGTCATAAAACCAAATATCAACAAACTTTAAATGGTTATAAAAGGTTTCCTGGGGAGTCTAGTCCAAAGCAATAGTTTTATTTACAGAGCATTACCCCTTGTCAAATATCATCTTTTACTCACACATAAAATGCTGATGCCAACAATTATCATTCCTAGAAGAGCGCAAAGCCACCTGCCAAAAAACAAAACATAAAAAAGCACCTTTAATAAATGACCACTTCAAAGTTTTCCTCAGGTAAAATGTATAAAAAATAAAATGTATAAAAGTGTATAAAAAAATCTTCAGTAGAAATCAAAGCAGTTGCCTGTGATAAGGCAGAAACATGCAGAATTTGCCTCAAAGAGCTACATTTTTCTAAGAGAGTGGGCGCTGTTCACACATCATCTTACCTCCCCATTTTGTGTGCGAGCATCCCAAAAATATTGGTTCCGATGAGATAAGAGATGCTAGCTGGCAAGAAAGCGATGCCTGTAAATTTATGAAAAGGACACCTTATCAGCATTGATCATCAGTCAAGTGTTAGAAAAAGTAATCATTGTCAGACACCACAATGGTGATGAGAACCGAGGAGAGGAGCCCCAGGACCTGCACGCACGCAGCTAATATCCGGTGGCGGACGGATCCAGACTGGACCCCACGGTCCCGATCCGTCCTCACAAAGCTGCTGAGACGCTCCAGAAATGAAATCCGCTCCTCTATCAACAGCTCCATCTTCCCTCCATCCGGGCCTGCTGGGGGCTGGGAGCCGCCTGACACGGGCGGCTCCCGCGGCGGGAGCGGGGCCTCTGCGACCCCACGCGCGACCCCAGCCTCACCCCTTTGTTACTTTACCACGGAAGGAAGACGCAGGCATTGAAAAAAAAAAAACAAAAACGCGGGAACATTAAGGACCAAGAAAAAAGTTACAATCATCCCAAACCCCATCACTCAGAGAATGCGCATGGGGATCTCCTCCCGTCAGTTTGTACGCACAAGTTTGCACACACTCAGATAAATGCGTGTGCACGGGACTGTAAGGAAAACAAAACAAAACAAAACAAAACATGGGTTTATGTTATTGTTCTACGCCCTGCTTCTTTCGACTAGCATTATGAAGATCTTTCTATGTCTGAAAAAATAAATGTCCACGTGGTCCTTTTTTGTGACCGAGGCACGTGACAGACATTGACATGTCCAGGGTTCCACGCTCTCCCAGAGATCTGGCATCCCTGGGGCCAACCCTGTGCCAGTTTCCAGCTGCGGGTGGCAGTGGTCGCCTTGAACGTCGTGTGTGCGTTGAACAGAAAGCCTCCTCGAATCCCACCTGCCTGGCTGCGGGGATTGGTCCAGATCAGCTCTGTGTGGTCCCCATCTGTCATCACGACAATAGACCATCTCTTCTCGAAAGATGGCTTGTCAAACTAGTCATACTTTGGTGTTCTTCTTGGACTCAGTTATACCAGCTTTGATCCTAAGCCTTGCCCACAAATGGTGAGCGCTGCTCTGTCCCCGATCCCACGACTGTAACACCAGACGCTAGACGGTCAGCAGGTGGGCACTGTTCTTGAAACGCACGTGGCCCGCGGCCTTTCTTGTCTCGGCAGCTCAGCAGGGCGCAGACAGGTGGGATCTGGCCCCCTTCGAGCATATAGCAGCCTCTCCCTGCAGCTCTGCGAGCACGAAGGCCGTCAAACCCTCCCAGGAGGCTGAGCCTGCCAGCACAGGTGGGGTTTCAAAATGATTAGGTTCAGGAGCAAAATCCAAAACCAAATGACCCTGGCCTTGGTGATCGGGGAGAGGAGAATAAAGAGCGATCTCACTGCCGTGTTCCAGGAAACCATTTCCGTCACGCTTGTCGTCCAGGTGGCCAAATGACGGCTGGGCGTAATCAGATTCAGCAAACACGACTGAGAGCATGGGCCCGGCTCAGGGCTACAGCGAAGCCAGTGGCCACAACGTGGCTCTGGTCGCCATGAGACGTCTCCAAAGGAAGGAATCAGATGACGACTGAACTGGGACAGGGCAACGTCAGGGGCCGACGCAGGTACGGACACAGTACAGGTACGGAACCCAGAAGCTCCCCAAAGCAGCTCGTAACTAAGCCCAACCTTGACCACAACGTCATAGAGTTAGTCTGGAGAAAGAAACCATGAAGACCTTGGTCTCAGGACAAGTGTCTGTGGGGTCTGGGGAGGGCGTAAATGACGGGAGAAGCAAAGTACACGTAACAGCACAGATGCCGTGAGAAACAGCCACGACACTGGGCCTCGGTGTCCGAGAAACAAAACATGGGGGCCTGGAGCCCCTCGGAGAAGGCAGCTGCTCATCCTCCCAGACAGGAGGACCAAGGTCCCAGATTGGAATATCTGATCTTTCTAGAAAAGCCTCAACTCAAGGTTCTTACATGAAACCTCTTGGGATGCGTAAATGTTGGTGACTAAATGTTAAAAACATAAAGCCCTCGCAGACTGACACTGAAGCAGCCAACCAAACCCCCCCACCCCCGCCCAGGGCTGAACACCTGTGGGCTGAACTTGGTCCACAGACACGGCCATGAACTGGAGCCAATGGAAGCGGATTGCAGAGAACCCGGCCAGGAGCCCTGCTTCCTGGTGAATCCCGACTCTAGGAGCCAAGCCTCAAGGCAGGGTCGCCAGCGAGCTCCAGAAGAAGCCCCAGATCAGCTACAGCTTCCTGACTTACCAGCGGGGTGCTAAGCTCACTGTGGGAAGCACACGTGGGTGCCCCTTATTTTCCACCGACAGCAGAACCGTTCAGGCAGCAAACTGCAGGTCCTGGCTCTCCAGGAAAAAGCACCGGAAGTCAGGCAAGAAACAAGATGTCCCTTTCACAGACTAGTGGAGGCTCCAGCGGGTCACCGTAACCTCTCAGAGCCCGGGGAACAGCGACCGTCCCTACAGCACGCAGCTCACGGGAAGGCTTTGAGGTTCAGAGGGCAGCCCGCCCTCCCCGTCTGAGCCCCCTGCCCTGTCCCTCCCTGCGGGTGCCTTACTGACCTTTCACCCTGGTGGCCTGGCCGGCCCCAGACTGCAGCGAGGTCCTAGCGGACAGGGGGACCATGTCACCTGTTCCGGGAGGCAACCAGGCGGCGCTCAGAACACGGCTGAGCACTTAGAGGAAAAAGCCCGTGTGAGGACACGGACTTCACAGAACCAAAGGTATTGAGGGAGGCCACTGTCCCTCGCAGGCAGAGCCGCCTTTGTGCAGCACCCTGGGGGCGAGAGGGGGCGGTGTGGTCTGGAGCTAGAACCCTCTTTTCCTGACTTCCAGCTTCAGACGTCAGGCTCCAAGCCCCGAGAGCTGGTCTTCCGCGGCTTCGGCCTCCTCGGCATTGCCAGTGCCCCAGCACAGCACACAACCAACAACCCATTCTAGGGACAAAGAAACTTAGAAACCTCAGTGTGCCTCCCGCAGCAGCCTGCCGGGTGTCCCAAGAGACCACCTGGCTTTGCTCAGAGAGCCCACTGCTCTTCCAGACAGCTCTGTGTGGACGGCTCCCGCCAGGGGCTGGTGTCCTAACCCCAAGCCCGGATCTGCCCATCACTTCCACCCGCTGATCCTGCTGTGCATTCCAGAACCTTCCACCTCCTCCCCCAGCCCAGCCACCGGCACGGTTTGGCTTCCCTGACGAACCACCACCAGGGCTCTGGGTCGTGGCCAGTGACTGAGCACCAGCTGCCTCCCTCGTGTACAAGTTCAAGTGACTCCTCTACCTTGAAACATGGTGCCCAGGACTGACCCCGCCCAGCTCCTTGCTGGGTGCACAACAGTGACCACTACCATCTGAGGAAGGCCTGGACGATTCACAGGGCTGGCTCCACCGTCTGGCCCCTGGGTCACTCTGGGCTCCAAAGGCAGTCATGCCTGCTCTGGCCCCGGGGAGCCACCACTCACGCAGCCCTCGTGGGACTCATGCACACTGACCCGCACCCCCACCACGCCCCTGCCGCCCTCCAGGCGGTGTTTTCCACCCCAGGGCAGGACTCTAACCTCTCACCAGAGAGAGTCAGTCCTCCTTGGCCCTTTCAGACCTTCATTCTGCCCAGGGAGATCTTTTTGGATCTGTCACGAACGAGCCAACTTGACCCTCCACAAACCCGTATGCCGTGCAAATGCGACAAGAAGTCTTTGCATCTTCCCAACACGAGAGACGTGTGGATCGGCCGGCCTGCACACGGTGTGGGGGCCACACGTGGGAGCCTCTCCTTCTGCTGGGCCCCTGCTCTCCTCACAGGGGTGCCTGTACCTGCCTGTACCTCCAGAAAGTGTACCCACAGGGACCGTCCACCCACCCCTGGGCTTTTGTGGAAAGTCTGGCTTTGACCACAGGTTCACCGGGCACAAGAGGGCGAGGCTCTACCTGCCACAAAGCCCCCAAGGAGCCAATGCTGGACACGCAGCCCCAGGAGGGATGGTGGGGATGCATCCGCGGGCTTCTACCGAGCTCTGGATCACCCATTCCTGAGGTCCGCAAGGGCCTGGTCCAGAACCAGAACAGGGCAATTGTCCGGGTTTGGCCTCCCTAGGGAGGCTCAGGAGGCTGCAGTCCTCACATCCCGGAGTGACAGCATACGGGCAACCCTCTTGTCTTGGGTACCCAGCCAGGCTGGCCCTGGACGTGCTGAAGGTCATGGCTGGCTGGGAGTGGAGGGGCTCCCCTGCCCAGCAGCCCGGTATCCTAGCCTCCATCCTGCACTGCACCGGGACACCTCCTTAAAGAACCAGAAGAAAGAGTCTGGCTCTGCTCTTCTCTGGGCCGCATTGCCCAGAGCTTACATTCCCTTTCGGGGTTTGGAGGCCTCACCAGCAACGGGGTCCCTAAGCCTCCTGGCATCAGGGAGAGGTCATCTGACCCCAGACCTGAGGGAAAGAGAGATGCCATGAAAGCATTCTCTCCCTTCCAATCCAAACTCAGGGCCGCCCCCAAGCGGCAGTGGTGTCTGGGGGACAGGCTCACAAGGGAACCCTCTAAAATATCAGCGGCCGCCATCTACCGTCTCTAAAAATTATGGCCAAAACCATAGCATTCAACAAAACAATCATGGATCACCCGGGTAGCTGGTAAGGCTGATTTGCTTTGACTTCAAACCTTACAGTCTTTTTCCAGAAATGCTGAGGGAAGCAGAGGGACAGAAGGACTTCCCTTTTCACACTGGACCGGGGAGAGCTCACACGTGGCCTCACACAGGGAGGGGAGGCTGCCTGGGGCCCCCGCAAACGGCCATGCCCCCTCCTACCGGCCAGTTCTCATCACCACCCTCAGTCCTCATCCGGCAGCCCCCACGGGGCCCTCTTCACCCCAACGCTCCAGGGCCTGAGGGGCTCTGGGAGAGCTGGGCCACAAGCTGCAGGCAGTGCGCTCCCCTCCCACCAGGGAGGACTTGGCAGAGCTACGGGATTCTCTTGAAGAAATACAAGATTCTCTTGAAGAAACACAAATCTCTGTCTGAGGCAGAAGGGAAGCGATGGCACAGTGGAAAGGTGCGGTGACCACCACCATCTGGCCTAGGAGATAAGCCCTAGGAGAGGATCTCCTGATAAAATCGGGGAGGCCTCCGGCCTGTTATCTGACCCGGAAGGCCTAGGCCCTCTGACAGGCTTTAAGGACTTCATAAAGAAGGCTGTGTCCAGAGAGGAAGCAGCCGAGGAGCCCTGCTCATGGCCAAGATGCACTCGGTCAGGAAAAGAAGTCAGCGAGGTGGGGACATCAGAAACACCAGCAGGTCCTGGGATGGAGCCCGCTTCGGGCTCTCTGCTCAGCGGGGAGCCTGCTTCTCCCTCTCTCTCTGCCTGCCTCTCTGCCTACTTGTGATCTCTGTCTGTCAAATGAATAAATAAAATCTTAAAAAAAAAAAAAAGAAAAGAAAAGAAAAAGGTATGTGAGCAGGGACTAGCTGCCCAGATATCCAACAATGTCCTAAAGCTCCAGGAATCAAACAGGAAAGCACAGACACGGGAATTCCTACCGAAGGAACAGAAGAGAGAACCCAGAGACAGGCCCAAGGACACACAGTTTTTTCAAGGACGATAAAGGTGGGAAAAATTGGGTGTGCTCGTAGGGTAACTGGCTGGTCCTACAGCAAACAGTAACCCCAGGTCCTTCTCACACACCATGCGCCTAGATTTAATCCATGTAAATCCAAGATTTTAATGTAAAAAACAAATCATAAAATTAGGGGAAAATATGGATGACAAAAATGATCTTCACATGGGGAAGGTCTCCCCGGAGCTTCCCTTGAAATGACAAGGACATGAAGGGGCAGACCGCTAACTCTGACGAGCGGCATCTTAGAGGTTCTGACTGGGCAGTAAAACACATTTCTAAACTCAAAAGACATACAACAAAACAAAGGCAATATTTGTGAAACATCTGATAACAGATTAATAAACATGCAAAGAATATTTAAAATCAGTGGGGACCCAACTCCACAGAAAAAATGGGCAACCTATCTTAATAAGAAATCCACAATAAAGGAAATAGGCATGCCTGATAAACACATCAAAAGATGCTCAATTGCACTCAAAGAATTTGTAAAAAATAAATCAAAATGAGACACACACCCCCAACCTTCTCACATATGCAACTAGGAAAGACTGACAGTTCTCGTGTTAATGCAGTGTTACTAATTACCGAAAGCCCATTGCACTTTCAGGAATTTGCACACAGTTCCACTTCCAATCATGAACAGGAATGCATGTAAGAATATTTTGCTACAGTATGGTTTCTAAATGGCAAAAACCAAAACTAACCCAAATTGCCAATGATAGCAACTAGCGGAAAATTTATGGTATAACCTTAAAATAGAACAATATCCAATCGTTAAGATGAATGACAGGCTTCTAGCTAAATAGGGCAGATTATATCTATAGGTTTTTCCTCCATTCCCATCTCAAATTCTGTTTAAATTTTAATAAAAGAACAAAAGAAAACTCCACACCCTCCCCCTCGATGCCCAAAAACAGACAAAAAGGAAAAGGAGAAAATGTAGTGAGAAGGAGAAAGAAGCAGAGAGACCAGTGAGGGACACAGCAGAAAACACTGGAACCTGCCACTTGCACATGGGGCAGCCAACAAGAAGCAACAGCTTCTGTGCCTAAGAACACAGAACATTAAGAAAAATGAAGGCTCCAGGTACTGTGAATGTAAGGCTGAGGCTGTCAACAGGAAAGATGCTTGAAAGGCTAGTTTAAGAGACTTGGATTCCTCAGCTCTCAACTGCTCACCCTGGCAGGAGACCGCTTCTTTAGGGAAACCAAACTCAACTAGCCCAGGGGCCCCAGGCAGCATGGAGACCAGGGATAGCCTGAGACATTGCGGCGGGAAGTGAGTGGAAGTTTTCCTACTAAATGGTAAGACATTGTTATTTCAATGGCCCTTCCACACAGACAAAACCACTCAGAGTAAATATGAAAGGGCTCTTCAAATTAAAGATATGAAGACATCAATTATAAAAATTCAATAGACAGTTTAGAAAATGAAAATTAAGAAATGAGCATAGGGGCACCTGGGTGCCTCAGTGGTTAGGCCTCTGCCTTCAGCTGGGTCATGATCTCAAGTTCTGGGACTGAGCCCCACACATTGGGCTCACTGCTCAGCGGGAGGTCTGCTTCTCCCTCTGCCTCTTCCCCTCACTTGTGTGCAAGCTCTCTCTCTCCAATGAATAAATAAAATCTTAAAAAAAAAAAGAAAGAAATCACTGGAAATAAGAAAAGGTAAGATAAATTAAAAGGATAAAACACAGAGGGTCCAACATTGAATCAAAAAAACTAATAGTAAAAGAGAGAAAATAGAGTAGGGGAGAGGATTAATTAAAGAAATAATACAAAATGGTTTCCCAGAACAAAAATGAGCAGCATCTCTGGTGAACAGGCTAAACAAGCAAGCGCCCAGTACAAAGGAAAAAGATCCCACTGCAAAAACCATCATGGATACTCAAAACCTAGAGAGGAAGAGATCCTCCCAGCACTTACAGAGGATAGGGAATGAGACTGACACTAGCCTCCTCAACAGCAACCCTGGACACCAGAGCACAATAGGTCATTGGCCTCAAAACTGAAGAAAAGAAATTTCCAACCAAGGATCATACACTCAAGTAGACTAAGTCAACCAAATATGAGAATAAAAATGTTTATTGATATGCAAGATCTCTGAAAATTTTACCTGCTATTCACCATCTCTCAGAAAGCAGCTAGAGGATGTGTTCCATCATAATGATAGAGTAAACCGAGAGAAAGGAATATAGAGGAGAAGGATACAGGAAATAGAAGAGAGGTAAAGATACTCAAATACTGGATGACCTAGTAAATAAGTCCAGACTGGAGCAAGACAGAGTAATGTGCAACAAATGTCCACAAACAAGCAAAAACACAAATGGGTTGGGTTTGCTGATGTACTTGGCCATATTTAAAGGGCCTTTCACCTCTGCCAGAGAGTCTGGGAATATGTTCATAAAGGCTACATTGAAAACTAAGAAAATGGAAAGACATGGCGATAACTAACTCTAGGAAAAACAAAAGTCTTTCCATTTTCTTACTTTTCAATGTAGTCTTCATGAACATAAAGTTTGTAAAAAGAAATAACCATAAAACTCTATATAGCTCTTCTTTGAATATTTACATAGTCACAATAATGGCAATACTGAATGTCAATCTTAACAACAAATGTAATATAACTTTTAAAAAAACAGAAGTTGAGAAAAACAGGTGAGTTGGTTGTTTGATATTTTCAGGTGGAATAATAATGGCATTAAATCTCCATCTACCATGTTAGGGAGCTGGTAGACAATGTCAGATATTGGACAACTTAAAAAAAAAAAACAGTAGTTACGCATATTATTTAGAGACATAAATTAGCAGAAAAAAATCTAAAAGCACTGAAGATGATCAAATCTGAGAAAGTGGGTTGGAGATGGGGAGGCATGAGCAAAGACTGCTGGCTTTCTCACTATAATTCTAATAATGTTATTTTACTTAAACATGTGTTTAAGTAAACATGTGTAACTGATAAAAATTTAAATGTAATTAATTTTGAAAATCAAATCTACCCATTCTGTGAAAACATGAACAAACAAGAGGTCACACAGTGATACAATTGGCAAGATCACACTTGGGTTGGGCTTTTAAGCATCTCACAGATGGCGATAAATGCAGAACCATTTGGAAAAAGACACAAAACTATTAACGATGAATATCACAGAGGATTGGGCTGGGAGGAAAGATGAACATGAGATTTTAAGACTGACTCCCTTGATCTATATACTTTGTTTTTTTAACAATAAAGTATGTACTACTTTCTAAATTAGAAGCGTTAAAACTAGGGGCACCTGGGTGGCTCAGTTCGTTAAAGCCTCTGCCTCCAGCTCGGGTCATGATCTCAGGGTCCTAGGATCGAGCCCTGTGTCGGGCTCTCTGCTCAGCAGAAGTCTGCTTCCCCCCCTTCTCTCTGCCTGCCTCTCTGCTTGGTTGTGATCTCTGTCAAATAAATAAATAAAATCTTAAAAAAAAAAAAAAGAAGTGTTAAAACTAATCCTCTTAAATCCTGCTTGTTAGCCTCTTTCACATAAATTTTATTGCTGTTCACATACATTTAACATAACTAGTCTAATTCAGAAACATGGGGAGATGCTGAATATATTTTTGTGCTCTCATTTCTGCCCAGGTCTGATGCCTCTATGCTAATTCTGTATCCATCAGGGATGATTAAAAAACAAAACAAAACAACAAACAAACAAACTGGAGTTAAAACAGACCCCAAAGGGCATTGCTATCCCAAGCACAGACCCCATTAAGTGTCAAACAGAAACCACCATTTTATCATCCTGGTACCTGCAGCTTGACAGGACTACAAAGATAGGACTTGCCCTGGGGACAAAAGTTCTAGAATCAGAAGCTCCCAGTCCTTACCCAGCTGCCACTTGCGGGAACACATGGTCTCCATCATCCAGATGGGCAGGGCTGGCTCCAGCATGGCAATCCCCATGTTTGCAAAGCAAATGGACCCTGCAAGGGAGGAAGAGGGTTAGTGTGCTTCTATTTTGGGTCTTGAGCATCTCTGATGCCAAACACAGTTAAACCCCACATGCTGGGGCGCCTGGGTGGCTCAGCAGGTTAGAGCCTCTGCTTTCGGCTCAGGTCATGATCCCAGGGTCCTGGGATTGAGCCCTGCATTAGGGTCTCTGCTCTACAGGGAACCTGCCTCCACCCTCCCCTCTCTCTGCCTACTTCTCTGACTACTTGTGATCTGTCTGTCAAATAAATAAATAAATAAATCTTTTTTTTTTTAAATAAATAAATAAACCCCATATGCCCACAAACAAACAATCCACTGGGAGGCCCAGAACTTCTACTTTTGTGAGGAAAAGATAAATAACGGGTCAAGGGGAGAGTGAGGAGGTTGGGTTTATTATTACTATCATCACCATTACTAAATAATAATAAAATATTAAGTTAAATCTATTAAAATGAAATACTAATAACTAAAATTAAATATTAAATTTAAACAAAGTATTAAGAAACGTTGTTTTCCAACTAGAATCCCAGAGTCATAAAGGAATTGGAGGGAGTCTCAGAGGTCATCTGAGTACCAATCCCAACCTACTGATGAAGGAGTTCTTTTTTTTTTTTTTTAAGATTTTATTTATTTATTTGACAGAGAGATCACAAGTAGACAGAGAGGCAGGTGGAGAGAGAGGAGGAAGCAGGCTCCCTGCTGAGCAGAGAGCCCGACGAGGGACTTGATCCCAGGACCCTGAGATCATGACCTGAACCGAAGGCATCGGCTTAACCCACTGAGCCACCCAGGCGCCCTGATGAAGGAGTTCTAATCCATTAGCCAAGTAACTTGCCTGAGGACACCCACCAGTGTGGGCCACCCCCAGACCACACCAGACCCCAGCAGCTGGAGGCTCCTGAGCCTGTTTTACTGGGCAATGAACACAGACATCTCTAAAGATGCTTGGGATGTCCCCAAACCCAGTGCGTTCAGTACAGATGGGCTGTTGAGGGATTTTTTTTTTTTTTAATCAACTAACCCTATAGGGTATTTCTGCAACTATCCATCACCGCCCTGTTAACCAGAACCCTTGGTAAAGGTAGAGCCATCAGGGAAGAAACCTCCCCCGCGGTGCTGGGAGCTTCCTGGGCCGCGTCCCCGGGAACCTCTAATTTGCCAGAATCCTGAGTCAAAGAACATTGTGCAACGGTGATTAAGGAGCTCACATAATGAAGAAAGGGGTTTTCTTAATGCATCTTGACGTTAGAGATGGAACACAGAAAGGATGCGGACATGACTGGCTCCCGTCACCCGCCCGCTGTCTTCCCAGATTCGCAGTTGGTCTATTTGCTGTCTGTTAAGTAGGGTCAAACTGATAGGGTCGTTACATCTCCCCTGTGACTCAGAGCCCATACTCTGAACCCATCCTTGTCCACCTCTCACACAGCAAACTGACACCCCGGCCCCAATCCTCCCCAGGGCCAGGCGCCAGGCACCCGGAGACGGCCCCCAGCCCCAAAGCCTGCCCATCCCCAGCTGTTCTTCCAGCCCCGCCTTGCCCTTCCCATGCCAACCTCTGGCCTAGGCAACCTGCTGCTTCCCCGGGGGCCCTGAGTGGCATGGTAATAAAATGTTCCTTTCACTAGCACTGATCTCTCTGGGTCATTGCTCAGTCACCTTCATAAGTTAAAATCCCACCAGAACAAGTAAGATAGGCCTGGCCCCCAATCCCTCTGCCGAGGCTGCCCGGGGATGCGGAGATGCGGTCACCCGATAGTGCGGGATGGATCTTTCCTCCCTGAGCCAGGGTGAGGCGGTGAGGGTCAAAGAAAGACCCAGGCAGTGGGTGCTGGGCTGCAGGGAATCCTCTCTCACCACACAACAACTCACTCCACCCGAGACAGCCTGGGCTCCATGGGCGTCTGGGCACTGGAACGGTCCCCTCATCATGCTGGGGACACAGAGAGGTCCCCTGCATAAGGAAGTCACACCAGGTTCGCAGCACTGGCACCAGCTGGCCTGATGGAGAGGGTCTAGACCAGGGTGACACAGGTGCCCCCCAACCAAATCCAGCAGCAGAAGGCCTCAGTGAAGCCGGCCTGGGGCATGACGAGGCTGAACCGGAACGCTCGCAGGTAGGGCACCGTCCAGCTCAGCCAGATTCCCACAGCGCCAGCCGTGCCCGTGACCGCTGCTTAGACCAATCTCACGCTAACCGCATCTAATGCTACACTTCGGGGCTGATCTCCTGACCGACCCCAACGGCCGCTGCCGACCAGGGTGCAGGCCCAGGCAGCAGAAGGCCAGCCCCCTGCCAGGCAGTCCCAGGCCCCCCTCACGGAGAGGGTCTTGGCAGGACTGCCTCTTGGATGAATGAGGCCCATTATCCTCCCACAAACCATAGAACCGGGCTTCCTCTGAGCCCATCTAGGCCAAGACCCCCAAGCTGGGACCTTCTGTAGACAAAGGGGGTTTCCCAGCAGCCTCCCCAGTGCTGCACAGTGTGACGGCTCCACGGGAAGGGAGCTGTCCTCTGGGGCTCTGCCGTCAGCCTTCCTCACGCACGGCCAGGTCAGTCAGACTGCCCACCCACAAAGCCTGCAGTGAGGCCATGAACTCCTTCCTGAAGTTCAAGGCCCAACAGTGACAGCCACCGACACAAACAAAGCTCTGGGTCAGGGCATCTCCGTGACCTAGACCTCTTTGCCGCAAATGAACACCAGGAGAGGAACTTGGCTGAGGGTCGGAGATTAATGGTAGAAGAAAGTCATTCCTTGTGATGCATGTAGAGCCCCTGGGCTGCTCACGACTCTCTAGGGCCCAGCGTTCCCAGCAGCAAAGTGGACACTGGTTCTCACCATCCACCCCCCACGCCTGGGTGGAGAAGAATAGGGGAGACTGAGGGGAGTTTCACCTGCAGCGATGAGGATATACGGGTCCTGCAGCAGAGTGGTTAGCGGCGTCCCCTTCTGGCTCTGTCAGCAGAAAACAGGGGTTAGAAGAGTGGATGTGGCCACCGCCGCACCCTCCTTCCCCAGGGGCTTACCTCTGGCTGGACCCGGGACGGCTGGAGCACAAAGAGCTGAATAGCTACGAGAGGGCGGGGAGGGGGAAAAAAATAAAGAAAAGAAAAGAAAAGAAAAGAGATAAAGAAAAGAAAGAGGTGTGGGCACAAGCACCTGCTGAAATAGGTCACCTGCTGACACAGGTCACAGCTGCCAAGGTCATGGCCAAGGTGCCCACATGGACTCACCTCCGTCCAAGAGTACCAGGGCAGCCAGCACCAGGAATGGAGCGGTCTTCCCCACAAACTCGTAGAGCACACTCCCAAAGGGGGGGCCCACTACAAGGAAGAGAAAGAGAGGCTGGCGCCAGTCCCTGGGACTGATCCCCGCCCCCCCCAACTCCACCAGAACCATCCATTTGTTTCTTGAGTTTGAGTCTGTACTTTGTTCCAAAAACTATTTGGGCTGACCACCCTACATTCTATTCAGGTCAAGTTGCCCTGGCAACTTCCTCCAAGCGGTTCTATGCCCAAGACATGGGCAAGAGCATATCAGGGTCACCCCAAAAGTGAAGACCAGAGAGAAACCAGACCCAGGCCACACAACTGTGCTGCTTTAGGAGCACAGGAAAATGGATCAGCGAGAACCTTGGTCCTTATCAACCAGCATGGGCAGAACTTTCGGCTCCCAAGTGAAGCCCAGGAATGCAACAGAGAAGGGGGAGGACCCAAGTCTCCTCTCGGCCAGCCAGGACAGGGGGAGAGACAGACTTGGAAGGTAGCAAGGTGGGAAAATTCCTCGGGTGGGATGGTAACTCAGAGAATGCCCAAGAGAAAGGAGTTTTGCAGACTGTCCTGTTTCAGCCTTCATTTTACATCTGGACCGGTGAAGGTCTGGGATTTGTTTTTTGTCCAAGATCACCCAGCAGGCTGGGAGGTGGAGGCAGGGGAGCCCACATCCTGGGATCCTCCCAGGTCAGGAAGGTCCCACCAGTTTTCACAGGCTCCGTGAAAGTAGGGAATAACAAGCAAACGAACTCCGAGTAGACTCAGGGAGCACTGGGGTCCTCCTCCAACAGCAGACAGGGCCGCCAGGTGCCCTTGCCCACCTAGCACCCCCATGGCCAGGCCTCCCAGGGCTATGCCCATGGCGTTGCCTCGCTCTTCGTCATCCGTGTACACACTGGCCAGCATGCCCATCCCTAAACAGGAGAAGAAACGGTCAGCAGTCAAGCTCTCCAGGGAGCACCAAAATAAATCATCTGTGACTCACCACCCTCCCTCTCTGACCCAGACCTGTGATCTCCCAAATCGGCCAGATTCACAGAAATGGAAGACCAAGCAGAAGCCAAGGAAAAACCAGTACCCTCCCTAAGCACCCCTCCCCGGGCACCATCACTAGTCTCATGATTCCCTACATTATTCCAGCTAATTCTGCAAGGGGCTGGCCAGCCGGGGCAAGGCTGATGCCCCCGCCCTGCCCCAGGGCCCTGACTTACTGGGGTTTTGCACACCTACCGGCTACCGACGAGCAGGAGGAGCCGATGCCCTGTAGCGACCTGGCGATGAGCAGGAAGGCGTAGCTGCTGGAGAAGGCGAACACTGCCAAGGGAGCGGCCCAGCCGTGTGTCAGTGCCAAGCTGACACCGGGACCTCCCACCCCCAGCTCGCATGGGCATGTGAAGCCAGCCCTAACCTGATGGCGCTTTTGTGCCATGAATAGCTCGACTGACCCCCTTCTGCAACTGTGGCCAATACACAACACCCTAACCCCAGGGTTGCAGCCTCGATTCCCAGTGTGGGGTCCTCGGAGCCCATCCCATGACCCGCGCGCAGAAGGCAAACAGCAGACACTTACTAATTGTTGACACAAACATGATGCAGAATCCCGCAAACATTGGAATTGGGTAGCCAATTCTGCAAAAGAGAAGCATGGGGAACGTTTGGTAACCTTCTGTATTTTTCTAAGGCTTTATACGGAGTCTCTCCTGCCTACCCTTTGGGATCAGGCGGATAAGTGTTTGGTCAACTTTTCTGAAAATTCATATAGTTGGTGCTTCCTATGTGACCTTTCCGTGTTTGACTACCTCAAACGTGAATACATTTCACGATTGCCAGTCTGAACAGAAATTTCTCTGCAATAAATGTTAACACAATATTGGCAAGTAACACAGAGCATGTCTAAAATATACAACCCTGGCTCCCATCATTTTTTTTAAGTTCTTTAATTAATTACTGTCTTTGCTAGAAATTCTCTAAAGGGACAGTGGCAACCGAATGAGTCCAGTAAAAGCTCATCAAGTGATTCAACTGGCGGCGGAGACAATGGGACTACATCTCAGAGGCACTGGGATGCAAGAAAATATTCGAGTCTATCTCCACATCGACCTCAATGGGACCAGCCTAGAAAAATAGACCTCATTTTCTGTGCAAAAATTCAACATCCTGATTCCTCACAAAGACCACGGTCCATACAGGGCTCTGCCCCTGGGGTGGACAGGGGCAGTGGGAAGACCCTGCCCGGTCTTTGGGTATCACACCGGCCCACCCATGGGAGCCGAGCTGGCCACCGCCCACCTGACAACGCAGGAGGGAGGACAGAATGAGATATGGATGAGCAACTGCTACCAGGGGACACAGAAGAGGCTTCAGAGAGTGTTTCCTCCCTCACTCTCTTCCTTCTTTCCTCTCTGTGCCTATAGTCAAGCAGACTGCTTCGTTCCTGCTGTATGGATGGGACAGTAGGGTGAAGGCAGCTTCTTGGTCCCTGCTGCCCTGGGAGGGGTTCAACGCTGGCTGAGCAGCCGTCCTCAAGGCAAAACAGCCCAGAACATCTCCAGGCTTTGTGTCCTCCCACCCCCAGACCTTCCCACCCCCAGACGCTCCTGGACAGGAACCAAGTGAGGACCAAGGAGTCTTGAGTCCGCAGCCACTCAGCCTGGAAGGGCTCTTCTCTTCCAGGCTTGACTAAAAAATCAAGGTAACAATACCTTCATTTAAAGTTACACTCAATTCTCCAAGCGCTTATGCCCACCAGCTCAATGATTTGATAAGGGCAGATGACCCCCTCACCATCTCACAGGTGAGGAAAGAGAGGCAGGAAAAAGTGACTCGTTGAATGTTCTGGGGCTCATTTCACTCGGGACCATCCTACCCAGTCCAGGGCTTTTCCCTGCAAACTTCACCACCTCCCCCAGGAAGCCAAAGGACGTATGTGGCTTTAAATAGAATCTTTCCAAAAGTTCCTGGTCATACTCCCCCACCCCACCCAAAACACACACACCTTTTTTTTTTTTTAACTGCTTCATGTGCTCCAGAAACTAGCAAAAATACAAATAGCATCTCAAAATCATGCCAGATTCCCAGACAGCCCTCCTCCTACTGTCCCATGCAAAACTTCCCTTACTATGACCCAAGATGAGCTTGTAATTCACCAGGTGGGGCTCAGAGCCAACCAGGCAAACAGCAAGGATGCCAGCTTGAAACAGCAGCTCAGATGGGCATCAAATGGAAGGGTCTCTAACCTCAGCAAGCCTAGAGCTGGCTGCTCTGTGCTCTTTACTCACTTAGGCAAAAGAACCCCATTTACAATCCCAAGCCCTACACAGCTCTGCTGGATACTGAATAAAGAAACTTCCAGGAGGCTCAGAGAAGAGAACTCATAGGCAGTTCATTTTTCCCAGCAGCTCCTCTACACCTTGGGGAAAGAATGGAATATGGCAATGCTCGTAGCTGCCCTAGAATAAACACAGGTTTCTCTGCCCCTTTCAACACACTCCTTGGAAAACTGTATTTGTCAAAGCTGGTGGAAATACCAGAGCCACGATGCTCAGTCTGCAGCACTGATAACTGGCCAAGGCCACCTGGCAGGACACATCTCGAGTAGCTTCTTACCAGGAGGCTCTGGCATTCCCAAGGCCATAAGTAGGAAGCTGACGAGGGGGTCCCTTGTGATTCTCACTGCAGCTCCGTGAGGTAGCTGGCAGGACCCTCATTTTTCAGATGACTACATTGAGGGCTAGGGAATCTAAGTAACTTGGCCCCAAACTTAGGATAACAGGCCTATGTTGGGTGCCTGGGGTGCGTTCGGTCCTGCTGGCACACAGACGTCCGTTACAGGAGCGTGGGATCACACCGCATGGGTGGAATGGTTGGTCTACAATTTAACAGCAGGGAGCTCCGTGCCCACAGGGATATGTGCTTATATAGGATTCTTGATCCCAAACCCAGGTGCTGCGTTTGCCTTAAAACCACTGCAGCTATGGTTTTTTTGTTCTTGTTTTTTTTTTTTTAATCCCTTTGGCATTTTAATAAGCACATAGGGAATAACCACATGGCCAAACTGGAAAGAAACTCAAAGGCTGGCCAGTCCAAACCCTCATGCTGGATGAGAGAGCGGAGGTTCAAAGACAGAGTGGCTCACCATGGTGACAGATTGAGCCAACCATTCCGGATACCCCGGGCTCACGCGTTTCCTTCCCATTACCAGACACTCATGCCCTCTATACCTTCAGTGCCCACCAGACCTCTAATTGTGCTTCCCAGTGGAAAGTACTAAGCAGCATCTCTGCCCCGGGGCTCAGCCCCAAGTCAGCAGGACACAATGGGCACATCCTGGAGCCCTCCACCTTCCAATTCTTCTGCCCCAGCCCCCTCCCCAACCAACGCCCACCTCTGAAGGAAAGTTGTCCAGGGCCCCAGGGTCACTGAGTGATGGGCAGATCACCAATGCCCTTTCTCCTTCCCCACAATGTCTCCTAAACAGAGACTCAAGTGACATTAGTCATGAAGATCTGAGTCAGTCTCTCATCTCAGCACTCAGCAGAGCTACATCTGATACAGCAAACCTTTGGCAAAATATCCCATTACTCTCCCCTTATGCGTCATCCCAGCCCACGGCCATCCTCTATAGGGCATCAGGGAGCAGTTAATCCAATCGAAATAAGACTAAGAGTCATATATTGAATCCCCAGGAAAAAGTGCAAAGCAATAAAAGTTATGTTCATTATATATACCTACGCACCAGTGGAGAAACTCCACAGTCCCTAAAACATCACGGAAAATCAATACCTTTTTCTTTAATACAACTAGCTTATCTTTGCCATAGAGACCAATGCAAGCCCAATTCTCAAGGCTGTTAAAACTCAGGCTCCCTCTCCCTGACACAGAGTAGGGGACCCAGAAGAGTACAAACGATGTCAGATGAGATAAGAGGTGGCATCTCCCTTTTCAATGATGTTCTGAAAGGTGGCACAGTAAACTTCAGGAAAGAGAGGGACGCCTTACATTTGCTGAAACGCACTAGACGGCTGACGTCCATCATTTCATAGGCAAAAAAAATTCTTAGGTTTAGTCCTTAGGTCTGTCTTGCTCAGCTATGAGATGCACGCAGTGAGGGACGTAAGCGGGGGTTTCTGACTTTTGTGGGGGTCACCCCTGTTCCCTGCCACACAGCTCAAGTGGGGGCTCGGCTCCTGTGAGAAGCCCCCGATTTCACAGCCAGCTTCTCTCCATTTCAGAAGCGAAGGCTCGGTCACCCCATCCTAACAACATCTAGGACGGGAGATCCCTTTCCAGAAGAGCTGGTTTCCCTGTCCGCAGAGGAACTGAAAAGGTCACTGCTTATTCCCGCAAAGCCGACTGCAGACCAGTGGCTGAAGCGAAAGAGAAAAGAAGCACCCGCCTTCTGTGGCCACTCCGTGCCCTGCGGCTCCCTTCTTGTCATTCAGATGTGGACTAAGATTTGTGAGGACAAATAACCGGCTTTCAAAGACACGAGGTAACTATGGAAATAAATTAAGCCACTGATGCTGGCTTGATAAAAAGCAGACCAGGGAGCGGAGGAGGACTGAGGGAGGAAGGCAGGGGCGCTGCGCCCCAGCACCCCAAGTTAATGCTTTCCCCAGCCATCCAGTGCATCTGGAATAGCTCTTGGTTCTCGAGAGGCAGCTACTACGGAAGCGAGGGGAGACCATGGCGCCCCGTTCTTAACCCGATTTGTGGAGAGAGACATAAAGGTGCCGTTATGGTGTGTGTCTACCTGGAACTTTCCCATTAGGTCTGCATATGCCTCAGTTTCACTCACTGGGCTAGAGGACAACAGATGCTAGCTGAATTCCTTCTACCCCTCCCTTGACGCAGAGCTGCTATCGCGAGATGAATAAATGGAATCAGAAGACACACGAGCCTCAAAGATAAAAATCAAGTCAACCAAGGCGCATGGAACCCGCGGGCTTTGGAAAGTGTGCTGGTGGATATGCAAGCGCCACCCTTGCCAAAAATCAAAGGTCCTCCGTTCCCTCTCTGGGCACCCGTTTTCCAGTAAAAATATAACACCTGAAGATGAAATCAAACAGGAATAAAACTTGCATATTAGCAACCCAATGGGCAATTAACCATTTCTCAGGAAGTTTCATTTGTTACTTTCAGGGTTTGGAAGGAGGGCTCTTAGCCAATACCTACAACAGCAGACAGGCAGCCCGCCTCCCGAGTCACCAGCCCCTAGAACCACTCAGACAGAGGCATCTTGACCGTGAGTAGGAGGGTCCGGCGGTGACATGTGTGAGAGGTGGGTCCCAGCTGCAGCAAAGGGCTCCAGAAAGGAGAGGTTCCAATCAGCCTCGCCGGAGCTTCCCTAGTCTTTGGGGATGTAGGAGGCCTTTCGTTTCCCCACTATTAGAAGCACGGCAGACATGCTGGAAAGCAGTGCCAGATCCCACCAGGGGCTAGAAAAAGATTTCTTTTTCTATGGGAGAGTCCATGTCCAAAAAGAACACACACTGGTTTTTTCTAAACTCCCCACTCGATGATTAAAAACAGCCATCACAGGGCACCTGGGTGGCTCTGTTGGTTAAGTGTCTGGACTCTTGCTTTCAGCTCAGGCCATGATCTCAGGGTCCTGACATCGAGTCCCAGGTCGCTCTGTGCTTGGCCGGGAATCTGCTTGACATTCTCTCTCCCTCTATCCCTCCCCTAGCTCATGCGCACATGTTCTGTAATAAATAAACCTCTAAAAAAATGTATCCATCAACAACTCACTGTTTGGGCTTTCACTTTCACTGGCTCAGCCCGGTACAATCAGAGAGAGCCCAAACAGATGCAGGGAGGACAGATTTTGACGGGCACTGTTGATTCTGAGAAGTGAACTGTAAAAACTGTAACTCACCAAGCAGGTGGAAAGAACAGGAAGGGAAGAAGACACCCAGACAGAGAGTCCGGTCACTGGCTCTACCCTGTGCTGCCCGGGGCGGATGTCTTCTCTTCCTGAGCCGTAAACTGCTTTCCCTACAAAATGGTAGGAAGGGCCCCAAAGCCCTTGATCGCGTCCCCTCCAGCTCTGAGGCTCCAGGCTTTTAACCACTCTTTCCTTAATCAGAAACATAATAACCAACTGTAAAATACTGTATTAAACATACTTGTTCACAACCCTGAAAGTGGGAGTCACACAACTTGTTCATAATTGAAAGTGCAGTTGGCACAAATCACATCAAAAGACTATATCCTCCGCAGACGCTCACCAGGGCAAGTCCTCTAAAGCAAGTGGAATGGATCCATCTCTGAGCAGAGCTGTGGGGCACCCAGAAATGCCGCAAGTCCCAAAATTCGTATCTACCGGGCTTGGGAAATATTGAAAAATGCACAAAAACCAGGGTCATTTTGGAGGGACAATCGCTACATCAATATTACAACTCGTTTGCGTTTCCATATCATAGGGCAGCACTAGAGAAGCTTTTCAATTTGCTGGGTAGCTGGGGGAACCCATTAGGGATTACAGGTTTGCTCTAAACTGCAAAGTGGATTACCCATCATAAGAATAGACCAAATTTCACAGGTCACAAAACAAAATTAGGTTTCCCTTGGAAGGCTTTTTTTTTTTTTTTTTTTTTTTTTCCTTGAGCCCCAAACAGGAGCCTTGGGTGGCTGCAGTCTCAAAGCCTTTGGAGTATTAATAGGGGAAAAGGTCTCACTGGCTTTAAACAAGCTTCTTCCCCAGGGTGTAAGCAAAGCATTAAAAACAAGAATGGGATTCTTAAAAAAGCTTTTCATTTGCCATTTGCATGTGGATGATTGAACGCTCATGCCAGTTTCTGAACACTGTGTTACACTCCTCAGCTAGTACGACTGGTGCCCAAGTGATTGGCAAGGCATTATTACAGTAATGTCTTCAATTTTGTTCATATAGCCTTTGAGCTGTTTGCTTTCTCGGAACACAAAACCCAGAGACGTGTTCTGTAATTACACCAGATGCATTTTAAGAAGCACTCTTGGAGGTGGAGAAAAACAACCCTGCGATGGCTGTTTGGCTTTCCTCCTGAAGGAGAAGGACACTTCCAAATGGCGCCTTGATAACCCTGCTTCGAGGTGGGCTCCCAGGCAGCCCGTCCTTGCGAGGCTGCCATGCTCAGCCTGTGTTAACCCAGCAGCTCCATAACGCTGCTTGACACAGACTGAGGGGGGGGGCATGGGTGGGGCCTGGGATTGTTAAAATTTATTCAGGGGCACCACTACCCCGTCCAGAGAGTCAGGCTGCAAAAGCTTAAAATGGGCTTCCAGCCAAGTGGCCACCGGTAGGTGACGGTAACGTGTGTGCACGTCTCGGGGCTGCCTGTGGGGGGTGGGGGGAGCCAGATCCGCCTCTCTGAGCCTCTGCCACCACCCCGGGGCCCCCCCACTCAACAGACCTCCTCTTCTCTGTCCCAGAGCCGGCCCCACTCTCACAAGGGCCCTGTGCTTGCTTTAATGCCGTCGTTACAGTCTCGAGATGCTCAATAATATTTGAACAAAGGGTCCTGCAAGTAACATGTCCGGGCCTGTTTCTCCTACTGCAGACCAGAGCCTAGGTCAAGGTAAAGATGTCCCTGCTCCCAGCCTCCACGGGGTGCCAGGCTGACCTACTGCAAACTGTGCTTGGCTCCCAGACTCTTCAACTTGGCTTTGGAACCTCTAGTGGCTCGCAAGTGTCCCCTAACCCTGAACAAAACCCCCCTCCTCTCTCGGCCTGGCCCTTGGAGTCTCTTCCTGCCTTGCCCTGACCCACCCCGCTTGCCTTGCCTTCCTTATTCAGAGCCCACCCCCACCCCCCAGGACTCCAGGCACTCCCCGCTCTACCATTTTCCTGCCTTGAGGGCCTCGGTGAGCGTATGGCAACCCACCCGCCCCCACTCGCACCATGCCAGCTCCCCCGCTTTGCAGCCAACGTCCGCAGGGGCTGCCTCTCCCTTTTCTCAGCAGGCCCCCCATCCTCAGCATTGAGCCCCCAATGCACCAGGCAGAGCTGGGCCACCTTGGCTGTAGAATACCAGCCAGGTGGCCACTGACAGTGGAAATGAGAACAATTATTCAAAATTAGGAGATGGTTCAAAGAAAAAAAAATCCAGAGCATCCAGATTAACCTAAAGCTAGCTTGGGGCATTATTTGGGGCATTACTGGCTGGTTTGACTTATCCAGAAAACAGCCTCGCTTTTCTCTTTGTGCATGTGGACCCAGCTCAGTAACGGGCCGGGGAGCTGTTTACACTTCCCATGGCCTCAGCATTCTAGAAGATTCCATCTACTTAGCAGGAATACTGGTCTTTCTTCACATTCCCCACATCCCACACCCCATCTTCAGGCTTCACCACGTCAGCTGGAAAGCAAACCACCCTGGCTCCCTACAGGGAAGTGGATGACCCGAGGGAGAAGACCAGACAAAGCCGAGTGACACACAGAACCCAATGACGATGCCACGGCGTCTGCAGAGATCCTGCTGCCCCAGGGCGAGTCTGGCAACCGCACTAATGAAATCCGGCATTTAGACAGAATCCGACTTCTCCCACTTGGGGAGGGTCCCTTTATTCTCCTTCAACAGTTTCTTACTTTCTGACCAACAGAGGGGACAACAAATGCGAAATCTTGATGAAGGAAAGAAACAAAAGGAAGAGGAGATGGAGTCTCTCCCCAGCTCACCCACCACCACTGGTTTTCTACCTTCTGATGAGTGAACAAGGAACAGAACCTCAGGGAGAAATAAACTGGGAACGATAGAAATATAAACCCCTTGGCCAGGGATGCCTGGGTGACCCCGTCGGTTAAGCCTCCCGCTCTTTCTTCGTGCTCAGGGTCATGAGATCAAGCCCTGTGTGGGGCTCTGCACTCAGTGCCGAGTGGGCTTTGGATTCTTTCTCCCGAATCCCCCTCTGCTCCTCCTCACATGGGCGCACATGCGCTCTCAAATAAATAAAATCTTTTTAAAAAATTAAAAGCAAAAAAACCCTCCTTGGCCCAAATAACGGAGCCTACCTGTTGGTCAACATTCCTATGAAGGGATTGGTGAGGAGTTGGACGGTGGCTTTAGAGGCAAAGAGCAGGCCCACTTGCACGTTTTCGTTCAGGAGGTCCTTGTCCTCGCTGGGACAGTCCGAAGGCGCAGTGGAGGTGTTCGTCACCGTGTGCTGCGTGGCGGCCGGCTGTAGCAGCCCCCCGTGAAGCTCTTGGGTGCTATTCCCCGTGACCATGGTGGCGTTGTCATAGTAAGAGAAGATGCTCTCGAAGCTGCCTGAGGTGGAGGCCGTGAGCACGGGCTTGGCGGTCTGGACCTCGGAGCTATTTTTCTCATGATTAATGCTGTACAGGTAGCTGGGGATGATTGGGACTGTGGACAAAAACACAACAGGGAGGCTGCGACTGCGAGGAACCTCCCTCCCCGGGTCAAAGGGCTGCAAAGCTACGGGTGCATCAAATGCCACACGAGGCCCAGACAGGTCGGCCCCTGGGAGGGGACCCCCGTGCCGGCCCTGGAAGGACAGCACGTTGCTGAGCTCCGGGGAGAAAACAAAGCCCCAGGACGCTGTGAGAGCTCCGTCTGCTCTCGGGACCAGCTCCTGTGCAGAAGGGACCTGCCCGGGATTCTGCGCCAATGTGGGGCTGCTCCTTGGTGGTGTTCCCTCCCAGGAATAGGTTAGGAAAGCAAAACGGGGTCTGAAGTCGGTTCAGGGCTGAACTGGGGGTCAACGAGAGCTCTTCAGAGAGAGGCTCCGAAAGACCTTTCAGTCAATGAAACCAGAAAATAGAAATCAAAATTTCATTATGTGACTTAGGGGAAGATAAACCTACAGGAAGTAATAATTTGGAAATTCTGCAACAGGCCTGCTTCATCTACGATTTGAGTGGGAGTCCACAATTTCTCATACAACCTAGAAAATGTAAAAATTCCTGAGACTTCTATAAAGGCAAAGGAAAATTGATGTAAAAGCAGCCGTGGGCATGTGTAGGACAACAGATCATTCAACACAAAGGAGAGGCAAGGTCCTTGTTACTGAACTCCAAGGAGCCCCACTACTCTGGTAATCCTGGAGGTGAGAACGGGCAATGGAGAGGAGGGGAATAACCCACGCCTGAGAGTCTGAATTAAAAAATATATATATTCATTAAAAATTTGGACATTCTAGGCCCCGCATCAGGCTCTCTGCTCAGCAGGGAGACTGCCTCCTCCTCTCTCTCTCTGCCTGCCTCTCTGCCTACTTTGTGATCTCTATCTGTCAAATAAATAAATAAAATCTTTAAAAAAAAAAAAATTTGGACATTAAGGAAAAACGCACCAAACCCTCTGCTATTAATGGGGCTAATTAAGAGACCTGGATTTTAATTGTTTTTCAAAAATCCACTATAGGGAAAAGACTGAAACCAACACTGTTCAAATTGCTTTTGAAAAGATCCTGAAACGTTCCCATCTCCAGCCACCCATGGATAAGATATATTTACATGTCACTTCCTTCTTTGCAGGGAGGGATGTTGACTTGTTCCTTTAAATGTGAGGTCGAATTGTTAACCCACCTTGCTGGCCGGCACAATAATTATTGTAACATTATTTTGAACACCGGGGACCGGCGGGTTCTTAGTAGGAATCTTTCTCATCGTGGTCTAAGTAGGCAGGGGGAAGCAGGAAATTATCAGGAGGAAACACAAGTTCTGGGTCTTAACAGATGCCACTTTCTTTGACCTGACCACCAGAAAAACGAAGCCACCAAAAAAAAAAAAAAAAACCACAAACCAAAAAAACCCACCCAGAAGCCACAAAAGGCGGCTGCAACTAGCCCAGGGCGGCAGACTTGCGAAGGGGAGGAAGGAGAGGTTTTTGCAAAATGTGTTCTCCGACTTTCCCGGAGCGCGCTCAGGTGGGAGTGGCGGGGCGGGGGGACACCCAGGGAAGGGGTCTCCGGGGCAGGGGCCGCCCAGTCCGTACGTACCCACGACGGTGAGCAGCATGTTGTCCAGCAGCAGCGCCAGGAACACGATGAACAGGATGAGCTTCCGCGAGTGACGGCTCTCCAGCAGCCAGCGGAGCAGCGCCAGCTCGCTCAGGGCCATGGCTCGGTGGCTGGGCTGCGGGCGCGGCGCGCGGTGAGGGGCCGCGGCCGGCCGGGGCGCTCCCCGCACCCGCAGCTCTCAGACCTCCTCCGGGCAGGAGGAGCGGCCCCCGAGCTGCGCGCCCCGGCGGCGCGGGCGGGTCCCCGACGTCCCACTCTCGGCTCACCTGCGGCGGCGGCGTCCTCCGGGCACCTGCCCTCCCGCTCAGGGACGCCCGCGGGCGCCGTCGGGGCCCGAACCTGGGGCCCGCGGGCTGCCGTCCCGCTGTCCGCCGCCCCCGAGGTCCTCCTCCTCCCATCGAGCGCTCGGGAGGCGCCGCGGGACCCCGCGCCCAGTGCGTCCGGCGCCCCGGCTCGCCCCGGAGACCCACGCGCGGCGCTGGCGTTCGTCCCCACTCGCCGCCGGACCCCGCTGTCCCCGCGCCGCCCCGCCTCCCCCGTTACCTCGGAGTCGCCTGCGGCTGCCGGCCCTGTGCCGTGGGCTCCGTCCGTCCGCGCGGCTCCGGGTTGCGTCTCCGCCCCAGCGCCCCGCCGCCGCCGCCGCCGCCGCCGCTCACTTTACCCGGTCCGGCTCTGACGTCACGGCCGCCGGGGGCGGGAGGGCGCCACCTTCCAGAACCGGCCTCGGCCCGCCGCCCAGACCTGCGCTGGCCTCCGGGGATCTGCATCCGAACCATCCCAGGTGGCCTGGGTGACGTGGCTGGGGGCCAAGGGAAGAAGTCAGGGGCCTCAGAGCGAGAGGTCAAGGGTCCTGAGGTTAAGGTCAGAGCCAAGATTACAGCTTTCACCCCCAGGAAGGGGCTGCAACTGCTCTTGGAGCCTCACTGCCCCTGAGATTGGTCTTGAGGACATGAAGGCTGCTGGATGAGAGTGCCAGGGAAAGGGGTCACGGGGTGTTGGGAGACAGGGACACATCTCTTTCCAGGGAAGCCACTCAGCACCCCACCAGTCCTCTCCTCTCCCCCCAGGAGCATGAAGCAGGGTGCCACTTGGAGCCTTTGACCGGCAGGTCCTTGGGTCCCCTCAGGTTGGGGTGGGGAAACAGGAGGAAAGGGGACACCTCCCACAGTCACCCCCCAGTGGGAGAGGGGACAGAAGACTCCAGCCCCAGAGCCTAGGACTCAGAACTTAGGAGCAGGGTCCTGGGCCTCTGGGGCCAGCCAGAGCATGTCACCCTGAATAGGGGATACCAGAGACCAGGTAGGTACCTGGCATTTTAGTAAAAGGACTGCAGAGGCAGCTGGCCCCACCCTGTATGCTCTAGTCCTCTACGCTTTGTGCTAGACCGAGGGGGAGAGGAGGTTTGGGGCGGGGGTCGTTCTGGTTAAGACAGGCACCAGTGCCTGTGGGATCACAGGAGCTGTAATCCTCACTTCCAAGGGGTAAGGACCCACCTTTGATTTCCAAGTACCTCCATTTTATAAGCAGAACAGAAACAGATGTCCTGACACCGCTGCAGCTTTGGAGACCCTTCTAGAGGGTGAAAGGAACCAGTGCTATTTTCTTGGAAAGCCACTTAAAATAAATGTTACCCTCCTGTGGTCTCCTAACCGTGGAGCCCAGCCTTGTTTTATTAATGTCGACCTATTGTCAGCTGGAGGCTGCTTACAGCAGTGGGGGCGGGGGGGGTGTGATGCTCCCCTCTCTCTCCTCCTTCCTCCCATACACCCCCATGCTGCCCCTGATGTATGAGGAAGATGGCTGGATAAGTAAGTAGGTCAGTAACATGGGGACTCCGGGAGGTCCCAAGATGTGTCGACTGAAATATTAAACAGGGAGAGAAGGAAAGCCACTTAGGAGGAGAGAGCGGATGGCAGGGAGCCGTGTAGATGGCTGTGGACTGTATCACACTCGTGCAGGGCCCCCAAGTGCCTGGAGTTTCAGAACCCAAAGACATAGACTCTGCCCCATGCGCCCTTGGGCAGAGACGTGTCATGGTAAAGGGTTCTGGTCAGGATGCCTGGGTCCCGTCTGCTACTTCCTTGGTAGGTGATCTTTGGCAAATTATGTAGCCCCTCTGTGCCTTGGTTTCCTCATCCCTGACACAGGGATACTAATTGTGATGACTGCAGGGTTGTAGCGAAGATGAAGTTGGAATCCCTTAACAGAGTGCCCTGCACAAAGGGAGAGCTGGGTGTGTCCACCATTCATTCATCCAGTAAGGATTTATTAAGTGCTTACTAGTGCCAGGCATGATGGTTGATGCTGGGGGGACAGTAATGGTCTAAGCTGGCAAGATCACCTTTTTAGGGGTGCCTACACATGCTGGTAGCAGCGCCATGCAGGTGAACACAGGAAGCCACTCCAACTCCAGCTCCACCAGCTAGCAGAATCAGGCACCAGGGAAAATGCCACTCTCGTGCTCCCTCCCTCTGATCTTGGCCACCACCCCTGGAACACCATGCCTGACAACAGTGTCTTCAAACTCTTTTGTTGATACCCACCAAAGAATCCTTTAAAAATATGTATGCCCCACACATATTTGAGTTGGCACCTAAAATGTTTTTTTTAAATAAATTTAAATGGTTTGGGGTGTATTGTATATGTTGACCTTAATATATAAACCATCATAGCACTTATTTAAATGTGCCCAATGGAATATAAATAGTACAAGAATACAAAACCACCATATTACACTAAAAAACACAATGCAGTTCCTCTTTAAGTCAAAAAATTTACATTATGTTCTTTACGCCTGCAAAGTATATTTTCATTCCACTTCCAACAGAATTTGATCCAAATGTAATGTTTTTATCACTTAACTTCTTAATTCACCATTTTTTAGAAGATTTTATTTATTTGACAGAGATCACAAGTAGGCAGAGAGGCAGGCAGAGAGAGAGAGAGGAGGAAGCAGGCTACCTGCCGGGCAGAGAGCCCGATGTGGGACTTGATTCCAGGACCCTGAGACCATGACCTGAGCCGAAGGCAGAGGCTTAACCCACTGAGCCACCCAGGCACCCCTTAATTCACTATCTTTTCTATTATATGATATATGTAACAAATTATGAATAGGCATTAGTTTTTAAAAGTTTTTTTATGGTTGTAAGTTTTAAAATTCTCTTTACGATCATGTTATTCTAACAATCATTAGTAACATATAAATGATAAAGGCATCATACATACATGAATTTTGATAAATAATTATTATATGTATATTAGAAGGACATGACTGAATGAGATGGGGGGGGATTTTTTGGAGCCTTGACTAAACAGACCCTAACATTTCCTCTGGGTGTTTTTAAGCCAAAGGACGATAGAACACAGTAAGGTGGTAAGAATCAGGTTGGATGAGAGGTGGGCCTCTTCTTTCGCTGGTGGGGGACCAGAGATTATTGAAAGGGGAAGTGATAAAGGGGCAACCTCATGTCTCTATCTGGGTCCATCTCAGCCAGGTCAATTTTAAAATAGAGGACATGTGTAAATCGAGGGTCTCCCATGGCTTGGGAAGCCTTCATGTATATATGTGTGTGTGTGTGTGTGTGTGTGTGTGTGTGTGTGTGTGTATGTGTGACACACACACACCTAGTGTCTTGGCATTACACGTTGAAGATCCAGCCTGGGAAGCCCACTCTGGTCTGGGTCTTTTGGTCTCTACAAACTTCTCTTAGCCCACTTAGCTCTTGCCTTCCCCTTCAGCCACCCTGGCTCCTCTCAATGTTTCTCAGCCTCAGGGCCTTTGCACTGTTCCCTCCGCCTGAGAAGTTCTTCCCCTCCTTCTCCTAATTATCTCCTTCTCATTCTTTATCATCCCTAACGTCACTTCTTAGGAGAAGCCATCTTTTTGTGGACCTCACCTCCAGTATCAGGGCTTTCTCTTTCAAACCCTCATGGAACTATTACTTCCTCCAAAACTTTCCTGTCCATGAAGAATAATATTCCCATAAGTGTGATCAATTACCTCTGTGTCTCCAGATATCAGGACAAGGGACACTCTTTTTGCTCATCACCAAGGTCGCCGAACACAGGCAGTGCTCATTAAATAGCTGTAAAAAGTACATGCACTGGGCAGGGAGAGTTCCCTTCCGATGCAGAGCCATGGGAACTAGAGAGAAATCCCCTTTGCTTGAAGGGGAAGTTTCCATTCTTCTCTGTCTCCCCCACTGAAGTCCATTCCTTGAGGACCAGGCTCTGAGAAAGCCTCCTAGGAACACATTTGTTCTCCCTGGGAACTGGGACTGGTGAGCTCAGCCACCGAGCCCCCTTTACCTCCACCTGCTCCCACCCTTTCCAAACACTAGGGACTGGGAAGGTACAAAGGTAACACCAGGGTTGACTTTTTTCAGTAAATTTCAATATTTAGGAATGATAAGGCATGAATGATAGGGAGCCGCTTAGAACGAAGCAACCATTTGAAATAGGCATTGTCTGAAATAAACCAGAATGCATCTCAGCTATGGATAGCCGGGTCCTGACTGGGTCACTCTTAAAAATTATATGACTGGGCATTTACTAAACTCCTTTGCGCCTTGTTTCACATCTGTCACTCAAGCACGATAAGAGGTCCCCTCCCAGAGTTGTCATGGGGATTCAGGGAGATGATGCTTGCTTATTGCCAGGTGCACAACAGATGTTCACGCTCATAAAATATTGTCTGGCACTGGAAACAGACACACGAAAAGATGCTCAACATCGCTCATCATCAGGGAAACGCGAATCAAAACTACAACGAGATATCACCTCATGCCTGTCAGAACGGCTAAAATCAACAACACAAGAAAGATAATATTGGCGACAGTGGGGAGAAAAAGGACCCTCTTGCCCTGTTGGTGGGAATGTACACCCGTGCAGCCCCTGTCCAAAACAACAGGAAACTTCCTCAAAAAGCTAAAAATAGAACTACCCTACGATCCAGGAATCACTCTACTGGGTATTTACCCCCTAAGTAAAAAAAAAAAAAAAAAATTAATTTAAAGAGATACATGCACCCCTATGTTTGTAGCAGTGTTCTTTACCATGGCTAAACTGTGGAACCAGACTAAGTGTCCGTAGATAGATGAAGGGATAAGGAAGATGTGGTGTGTGTCTATAACGGAATATCATTCAGCTCTAAAAAAGAGTGAGATCTCGTCATTTTGCACTGACACGAATGGAGCTAGAGAGGGTAAGGCAGAGCAAAATGTCAGTCAGAGAAAGACAGATACCATATGATTTCACTCAAATGTGGAATTTAAGAAACAAAACCAAAGAGAAAAGGAGCGGGGGGGAGGCAAACCGAGAAACAGACTCTTCACTATAGAGAACATGCTGCGGGCGACCAGGGGCGATGGGTGGGGGGGGGGGGGGGGGGGGGGGGGGGGGGGGGAACACAGGTGCTGGGGATGAAGGAGGGCACCTGTGAGACACACCAGGTGGTGAATGGAAGTGTCAAGTCACTATAGTGTTCGTCTGAAACTAAATATAACACTGTTCACTATATTGGAATTACAATGAAATCAAAATTTTAAAAAGTGTTCTCTGGCATTGGAAAAGTGAGTGTGCTGCGTAACCTGGAAGGCGCAGGCGGTCTGTAGGGAAAATTCTCAGGTCCTCGCCCATGAGAGAACTTGGAATTCGGGAAAACAGACTGAGTGGCTGGGCATTGAACTGTGAAATGCAAACAGTGCCCGGAGCACAAATGAACAAAGGCATCCTGAAGAGACAATGGTTCGGACCCTAGCAAAACCTGACGTATTAGTCAACACAGGGGAGAGAAAGGGGCCTGTGTGCCCCCTTGGAGAGCCAGGCAAAGGGTGGAGCAGGCGGGTCCCATGAAGGGAAGCCTGGATGGCCACCAAGCTCTTGCACACCAGTGACGAGAGACACGCCAATCGAAGACCGTGAGAAACAGAGCGAGACCCATCGGCCTGGCGACAGTTAGGGAGTGGGTTAATGCCACTTGTTGAAGATGTAGGGAAATGGGGTTCCTTACCTTGGGGGTGAGGTGGGGGGACTGGGGCAGCCTTTCTGGAGAGCGATCAGGACAGCTTGGGGGAATGAGGCAGCAATCTCTCCCCCTGCCTGGGTCTCGGGGAAACCCCGAAGGGGGCCAGAGCAAGCAGAGACATTGCAGTGTCCTCCCCATCGGTGAGCAGCTGGAGGCCAGCCTGGTTTCCATCCCCGGGGAATAAAGAAGGGAAATGAGGAGGAGCCCCCTGGAGCCGTCAGCAGCCGCATGTCAGATTACCTGCGTGTCTGCGCACAGATTTCAGATAGAGTAGGAAAGGAGGTAGGGGCGGGGCAGAGAAGAGCAAGTTCTAGGGCATGATTGCATGTTGGTTCATTAAAAGCACACAGAGCACCCCTGCCTATGTTGGGGCCTTCCTGTCCAAGGCTATGTATTGAGCACGCAGAAATGGGTGCCTTTTAGGGGGAGGGGCCCAGGCATGGGGATCCGGGATGAGGTGGGAAACTGGAAAGACGTAGACGTAAACCAAGAAATGGGCCTTGCAAGGACCCACGACCATAGTGTGCACAGAACAGAGACAGACGATCAGCTCTCTGCCCACGAGGTTCCTTTCCAAAGGGGCTGTCAGCCGTGGATGCCTGGAAGAGACAAAGGCTTTCCGTGCAGAGGTGGCCGTATTGAGCACGTGGGCCACACATGGACCGTGTCTCCCAGGGACAGGCAGGGCTGTGCTGTGTCTCTAGCCCGACTGAGGGGAAGTGACAGCCGATGGAAACCCAGATCCTCAGGAAAGAACGAAGAGCTTCGGAAAAGGTAATAAAATGTCTGGCTAGCTGCGAAAGACTCAGATGTTTTCTGTTTTCTCTCTCTCTCTTTCTTTAACCATTTCCCTTTACAGACCTTTAACTCTTTAAAAATATAACACTGTCCGGGTGCCTGGGTGGCTCACTCATTAAGCAGCTGCCTTCGGCTTGGGTCATGATCCCAGGGTCCTAGGATCGAGCGCTGCATTGGGCTCCCTGCTCAGCGGGAAGCCTGCTTCTCCCTCTCTCACTCCCCCCGCTGTTCCCTCTCTCGCTGTGTCTCTCTCTGTCAAATAAATAAATAAAATCTTTTTTTAAAAAATAATTAAATAAAAATATAACATTGTCAAACAGAAGTTAAACACTCTTTTGATGGATACATGACATGTGCATGTATTATAATAACAACAACAAAAAGGCGGAGGGTGGTTATGAGGCTATGAATTGAGCAGACGTCTCTGTTTTACATGCAGTGGTAGATTAGTACCTGTAAATGGACTGTAAAAAATCAAGGATGTATATTGCAATCTGTAGGGCCACCACTATAAAAAAAAAAAAGAATAAATAATGCAAAGGAGACTAGCTAAACAGGAAAGTTAAAATTAAATGGAATTCTATGAAGTATTCAAATAATTTTAAAAGGTGGGAAGGAGGAACAGATGAGCCAAACAAAGAGGAATCAATAAAATGATAGAGGAAATCCAGCTATACCCCAAATCACATTCAGTGGTAATGGACACTACAATTAAAAGACAGAAATTGTCACAATGGATTAAAAAAAAAAAAATAGTCTGAACTCTACACTGCCCGTGACAGACACCCTTTAAATATAAAGACACAGACGGGTTGCAAGTCAATGGGTGGGGAAAATATACCATGGAAACCGTAGGCACGTAAGCCGGGAGTAACCATGTTAATGTCAGATCTCGAGGATTCCCAAACCAAATGTTAACCGGTGATACAAAGAAGGCGCTGTCGTCGTGATAAAAGCGATCGGCGTGGCAGGAAGACATCGTCATCATAAGGCAAATGTACGCTGTAACAGAGCTTCAAAACAGATGGAGCAAAGCCAGCCAGGAAGAAAAAAAAGACAATTTCACCATCCTGAGGGATTTAATGGAGCCCCTAAACCAAAAGAACCAGCAGACATGTAAGACCACAACGATACGAACAACCACGTTGGCTTGATATTTATTTATCCTGAACCACAGCCGATTTCATTCTTTTCCAGTGCTCAAGGAAGGTCTCAGCCAGGATCTGTCCTGTTAAAGGACAGATTCAGTTAAAGCATTGTTTGTTTGGTTGGTTGGTTTGGGGTTTTTTTTCTTTAAAGCCAGTTCTATCAGTCATTGAGCTTACATATAAGTAATGAGGCTATGATTGGGAACAAATGCATCTCATTTCCATTTGTTTCTGAGTTCTTCTGCATACTGCAAAAGAACATTTTCTGTTTAAAATTGAACCAAATCTGTTGTGGTTTAGGAGGGAAGGGCAAAGCCAATGTCAATTTACTTGAAGGATGCCTTGCTGACTGCCGATAAAATTAAGTCATAGATGCTCTAACTTAATAATTCAATCACTGGATTAGCTGGCTTCGTGCAGCATTATCTGTAAAACGCAGGTCTCCAGGTTTGGCCACTTTGATAGAATCGCCAACCTGTCTGAGGACAGTCGCTGTAATTGAAGGCTGCAAGGAGCCAGCCAGCTGTGAGGAGAGCGTCTCATCACCCTCATGCCGTCATATTCCCCCCTCACTCGGACCATTGCAGTCACCCCAGTGGCTACCCCACGGCCACCCAGACCTCCCACAGTCCACCCTCCTCACCACCAGCGGGAGGGAGCTCAGAAACACCAGTGTGGTCATGCCACTCACTGATCTGAAACCCTTCAGTGGCCTTGCACTTGGGATAATGTCAAATGTCTTCAGTGAGCCTCAGTGGGACCCTGTCCAGAGTCAACCACTCCTTCCATTTTCATTTGCCATGTCGCCCTTGTCTCTGATGGAAAATCGGATTTCCTGATGATTACTTGGACTCTCAGATGGCTTCAGATTGTCCTGAGGGTCCCAGCATTGCAGCCTAAAAGGTCCTCGCCAGCCTGGGCCATGCTGCCTTCCCCCTCTAGGCACAAAGGGCTTCTCTCAAGGCGGGTTCTCTGCCTCAGGGCCTTTGCACTGTCTGCTCCTTCTGCCTGAGAGGGTCTTCCTCTTCCTCTTTGATTATCTTTCTCATTCTTAGTCTCCCATCTATCTGTAAATCCTGTGTTCCTTCTCACCCCAGAGCCTTTCCTCAGACCATTTCGGCTGCCTAGAAGGTTCTCCCCTCTTCCCATTTATCTACTTAATTCCCCCTTAGCCTTTAGGTTTCAGGTCAAGACATTTAAAAGTGAATGGATGGACTTTTAACGTAAGCCCACCTTTCATTTTAAAGGTTTCCATAGAAATGTAGTTATTTTATCTTTCAGCCATATGATAATTTTTCTTCAGCTTCCCAACAACAAGCATAAAAAGGGAAGCCAATTTCAAGTGGGAAGCGTGGTATTCTCTTGTAGCTCAAATCTGGAAATGTTCTGTTAAGCAAAGTCTCCTTTTGCTTGATACTAAACTTCTGAAAGAAAAAAAAAGTAAGTAGATGGAAAAGTATTTCCTCTCAGGAAAGTCCTCACCAACCCTTACGCATAGGTCCCTGGGCTATTTCGATAGGGCCCTAAACCTGTTATTCTTGGCACTAATTATAATCACAATTGTATGGCAACTGTGATTACTGTCTGACTTTGGCATCCTTCTCCATGCCAAGCTGAAGCCAGGGCCTCTGGTGTCTTGCCCTCCCCCCCACCCCCCAGTGGCACAGAAAACAGCATCCAGTAAATGCTGTGGTTGGCTCACTGTGCCTCATCACCTAAGCAGGGAGCATCAGCTGTGGGGAACTAACTGAACCCACTGGAGCCCTAACAGGTGTCTCCCCTCCCACCCGGTGATGTGCTGACCTGTCCAGTCCCTGACTTTGCAAAGGTGACTCCCTCCACCAGCAGTGTGCACCCCCTTCTACCTATCCAGGCCTCCTCTCCTCCTACCTGTTTTGGCATGAAAAGCTTTTTTTCCCACCATGTCACAACTCACCAAAAAGCCCATTCCATTTCTGATGCCATGAGGGATGGCTGTCTCTGCTTGTTAAAGTCTCAGGTAATTGAATCATTCATGCCCCCTCCCTTGCAGCCATCCCGGCCCCTTGGTCCCCCAACCTCTGTTCCTTCTTGACTTGGAATCTTTGCTTAGAAGATCCCACCACCTCGAAGGACCTTCCTTCCCTTGGGCAAGGGAGACCAGCAAGAAGCAAAATGCCCAGATGTCCTCACCGGGGGGCATTTTCGCCATTGAAGCGTGGCGGCGGCAGAGGCTTCCTCCAATTCCATGGAATGGCCCCTCTTTCCTCTTAACCCCCAACCCCCATCACCAACTCCTGCTCCAGCAGCTTCCTGACCCGCCTCCGTGGCAACAGGTGCTGCCTCCAATCAGTCAGGAACTCCGTGGATTTCCATGACCCACAGCTTCCAAGGACCCCTGCCCCAGCTCAAGAGCCTTACCTGACTCCCTAATACTCACATCTAAACCCTTCTGCTTAGCTTTTAGGGTCATCTACAATTCCCCCCCCCCCCCCCCCCCCCCCCCCCCCCCCCTCTGCTCTAATCAGACAGGCCCTCTATGCCCCCCTCACAAACGTTATTCCCATTTTCTTCAGCCCCCCAGAGCCCAGCTGGAGTCCTCTCTGCACATCAAGCCTAGAAAACTGCTGGCACCCTCGCTGGGTTTCTGTCCCCCAAACCCCCACTTTATAAAGCATTGCCAGAGTGCAGTGTGCTCCCCCAGACAGGATCATCTGGGCTCATTCTCTTTTTTTTTTTTTTTTTCCCCAGCTGGACCTTTAACTCCTTGACAGCAAAGGAAGTGTTCTCTTCCTCCTTTGTCTCCCCGAGGAAGCTTGCATGGAGCTACTCGCAGAGTAGGACCACAGGACACACGGTGAGGAGCCCTGGGGCCAGAGCCAATTCTGCCTCAGTCAGCTGGGCCTCAGTTTCCCCGTCTGTGATGCACCAAGTAGACCTGCACCGTCCAATCCAGGAGCCACTTACCCCATGTGGCCTTGAGAAGCAGCCAGACTCGAGATGCACGTTTATGTTCTATTTAAATACACACTGAATTGCATGCGATGACTTAGTACAAAAAATGTATTTTGCTAATAACTTTGGTATTGTTTACATGCCCAAACAATACTATTTCAGATACTCAGGGTTAAATAAAATATATTATTCAAACTAATTTCACCTGTTGCTTCTTCTTTTAACATGGCTGCTAGAAAGTTTAAAATTACTTGCATGGCCCAAGTTCGTGGCTCGCTTTCTATTTCTCCTGGCCATGCTGGGACATCAGGGCTGGAAGGGGCCTTGGAGGTTGTGGAGTCTAAAGGCTGCCCTTTCCACACAAGGAAGCACCCAGAGATGGACACAGCCTGGCCCGATGTCACACGGGTGTGAGGCCAGGCAGTGGGGACTGGAACTCTGCTTCCTGGGCCTTTATGTTTGGGGGCAGGAGGGCTCTGACGCTGGGGGTACCAACAGGTGGGGGCCCACAGGTGGTTCTCGGTAGGAGAGGACTCTGGGAGAAAGCACAGATGGGATGCAGCTCTGGGAAGGCTCACCCCTACCTACCACCCCCACTTCCCCCCACCCCCCTGCTCAGAGCTGTCTTTGTCCACTTGCTATGCTGACCGCACGCCCAGACATCCGCAGCGCAGGAGATTTTCGTGGCTAATCAATAGTCCAATAGGGCAGGCTGCAAAGACCCAAACCTAATTATTTTGTTCAGAAACTTGTCTGTAACTAAAAGGCATCTGAGAAATCACTGTCACCATCTCCGTGGGGGGGAGAAAGACCCAGTCATTACATCCAATTGAGTTTATATTGACTGTGGTCTTGTTGTAGAAGATGTTGTCTCCCCACAAAACCAGTGCTGGGTGCCGCAGGGAAACACGCACGTAAACACACGCACACACGCAGGCAGAGAGCTTTCCCTTCTCCAGGAGCCTTTGGGGAAGGTTCTGGTTCACCCTTTCTGCACAGGTGGCCTGACCCACAGCTACCAGAGAGACTTTCTGGGTCTTGGTCTTGTTTTATTCCGGATTTTGCAACCTTAAGTTCCTCTGAGGGGAGCAGAAAATGAATCCCTTTAAATTCATTTTAAAATGAATTTAAGTGGCAGTATGGAGAGAATTTCCCCCAAATGGGAGAAAAGACTCAAGGATAAGAAAGCTTTTGGAGGGCGCCTGGGTGATTCCATCCATTGAGCGTCTGCCTTCGGCTTAGGTCATGACCGCAGAGACCTGGGATCAAGCCCTACTTCCGGCTCCCTGCTCAGCAGGAAGCCTGCTTCTTCCTCCCATCCTCCTCCAACTCGTGCTCTCTCACGCGCTCAAACAAATAAATAAAATCTTAAAAAAAAAAAAAAAGCTTTTGGAAAATTAATTAAGACGTTTGCATGTCAAGTCTCTCGCGTGACTTCAGAACCGTTGGTCAGTAGGAAGAATCTGGAAGCCTCCTGAGCGTGGACACGTTGGGGTCTATGAAATAAGGGTGGTCCCTCTTACAACGAAATACCAAGTGACCACTTACGAAAATTAGGTAGCGCAGTGTTTACCATAGAAAAACATCCAAGAGATGTTATTCCCCAGTGCAGTCAGAGCTCACAGGACAACATGCCTGTTACAATCCAATTTAGGGAAGCAAGCACATTTATTACAGAGGCTCTACGTGCCTGTGCTGGCATAAAGTGCACTCAGCTGGCTTCTGGGTGGGTGTTGGTCACCCCCTGAGGGCGCCCATGGTAATCAGTTCCAGGGAGTGAGATTGGGAGGGGGGCAGTGTGTAGGAGGTTAAAGATCTTTATTTTCCACCTGTAATTGCATGCCCTTCTATATTTTTAAGTGTTATTTATCACAAGCTTCTGTGGCTTCTTTCTCATATTTTTTATCATGAGGTGTACGCACAGGGTAAGGCACAGCACACGTATTTGTTGTCCAAAGAGGAGTCGTTCGGTGAGCCCCGTGTGACCCCCATCCAGGTCAAGATGTAGAAGCCCCAGAGCCCCCAGGTGCCTCCCCTCCAACACAAACAATCACCTCCCCTCCCCTAAAAGTAAGCCCTCTCCAGACTTGATTGATGACCTTCCTTGTTCTCCTTCTGGTTCCTTTTGTGCAATGTCGCCGGTGGGATTCAGTCGTACCTTGTATAACTGCTGTTCGTTCATGTTCACTGCTATCTAGTAATCCCTGATACGACCTTGTCGAATTTTCCATGTTCATTCTGTGAGCGGACGCTGGGCCCTCCCCGATCAGGGGCTCTCATCAGCCAGGCTGTGGTGGAGATGCGTGTGCCTCCCCCTGGTGCACGTAGGCATGTGTATCCCCAGGGTCTGCAGTGGAAGAAACTGCTGGATTGTGGGATAGTCACAGCTTCACCCTTCCCAGGCAATGCCAAATGCTTTCAAAAATAGCTGCATGAACACATATCGCTACTTTTAAAGGTTTTTTAAAGGTCTTCGCGCAAATGAAAAGAAAGGAAGGAGGGAGGAGAAATAAGAAGTAGCCTCACCGCTGCACCGCTGCCTACACCCCTGCATTCCAGGACCTAGGATGCCATGTGCCCTTTGTTGGCACCTGGCTCTCCCAGCACCTGAGAACTTGAACCCAAGCCTTCCCCGGCAGGCTTCACTGCCTCTCTTTGGCTGCTTGATGGCTGGACACAAGCAGCCATCTGTCAGAGCCTGCCGCATCTCTCTCTGCAAACCCCCAGAGGGCAAGGCTGGCTGTCACTAAAGGCCAGGTCTCCCCACAGAGCCTTGCACAAGGCTTTGCACACTGAACTGTGCACCATTATTGCTCAGTGACTCTAATCTTGGGAATGATGTCCTTTTGCGACAAACCATTCCGATAATTTTTTGAAAGATTTTTATGGTGCTTTCGCCTTCCTACAAAAGTAGGAAGAGCAGCAAAAAGCTGATTGCAAAAAGTTTCACTTTTAGTGGTTTGAGGGAGTCTAGTGTATAAATGCATGAGGATTCACCTAATTGCTCCCTTTTGATGGACATTTGCACTGTCGGTCAGTGATAAGTGATGCCCCAGGGAACAGTCCCTAGGATCACGGCTTTCCATATCCATGCAATGATCGCCTTCAGGAAAACCCCTAGGAGTATGCATATGAGGTAGCATATGGAGTCCAAGAGCGGGAAATTTCACAACATGAGTATAAAGTCCATTTCAACCTTCCATAGCTATTCTTTGCAGAGCACAGATGTTGGGAGGGTTTACAGAGACACTGGCTGGCATCCTCTCTTTCATTCGTCCCCTCTAAGACTCTGGTCACCTCCCCTCATCCCCTGAGCCTCTAAGTCTCCTCCCCTAAAAGCAAGTGAGCGTCCCTCACCCTGCCTCAAGTGGCACAATGTCCAGAAGGTGCTGGAAGCCTCACAGCGGTAAGGGTGGTTCCCACCTGGGGTGTGTCCCGGCCAGCTGTCCATGTCACAGAGCCTTGGTCGGTCAGCATAGCAGGAAAGTTCTGGAAGAACGCTGGGTAAATAGCAACTGTAGATGTGTCTTCCCCCATGGTTCCCCTCTAGAGTGCACCACACCCTTCCAGCCTCCAGTCCCTCCAGCCCTCGGCCTCACAGACTCAGCTCCTGGCCCCAAACACCTCCTCCTCCCTAGAAAATCACTTTTGTTCCTTCTAAAAATCCAAAGTCTTCTTGTTTTCTCAAGGATACATCTGTGTTTTTATTTTCTGCCATCCTTTGAGCTCTGCTCCAATGAGGCAGTTGCCAGTGTTGTGCTGGAAGATTCTTTATGAGGGACCCAAGGAAGAAAACCTTTGAAGAAACGGAAGATGTGAGGGTGAGGTTGTCAAAAATGGCGGCCCTCAGAGCGGCCCATCCGTTCCAATGTCTGGGGCAAGGCTCTCCCCGACCAAACCTTAGATGTGCTCCTGGGAGCCTTCTTTCCAACCAGGCCTTGCTCTCGGGCCTGTCTTCAGCCGGCCTCGTTCAGCCATAGCGAGAATCTTCTAAATCGGTTTAGCAAGAACCATCCCCACCCTTGATATCGATATCTGATCACCCTCCACATCTGACCGCATTCCACACCCCTCACCCTGGATGGCTGATCGCCCTGGTCTGCCTTCAACGAAAATCGTTTTACGTAGGTTCACCAAGAATCCCTCTACCCTTGCTCACTGCTCCTGGAGATTTTCATTCCCTGACCCTCTCGCCCCTCTCCTTGGCTATCTGTCCCCAGGTGACTTTGCAGGATTTGAACTGAGCCACCCGAAGGCCGGTGAGAAGGATGCCCAGCCCCCCAGGAGGGCGGCAGTCCTCCCCCTCTCCCAGAGCCCTGCCGGGAGCCCATCTGTGGGTGGTCCTCATCGTCCACAGGGCCCCCAGGTTCTCGTGGAGAAAGATAGTCCCTCCTACTCCGCCCCTGCAGTCAGGGAGTTACAGAAAGGAAGGGCTCAAGGAAAGGACATTGACAAAGGGTAAAACTCTCTGTGTTGAGATGCACATGTGAAGGTGCCATTTCCTCCAAATGTGTGGCCGGCGGTTCCCACTTCCGGACTCATCACACAGCCACAAGAGAAGGGGAAGCAGACTGCCCACTGCTTCGGACATCTTCCCCTTGCTCCCCGCAGCTCCCATCTCCCCAGAGGATGAGGGAGGGGTGGGGTGGCAGGCCTGGAGTGTTGGTGACCCTAAACCCCACATATTCCCAGAAGAAGGGGTCCCCCGAGGTATTGAAGCCAAGAGGTCACTAATCCTTCGTGGCTGGTGGCCGAGGGGCTGACCCTGCTGCAGGCCCACCGTGCACCTGGGGCTGCGCAGTGCAAAGCAGGGCGTGGCCTCCGCTCCCTGGGATCCTCTGATCTCTGGTGGACCCCAGGATAATAAGGCAAGAGGACAAAATTTCAACAGTCCCCATGTAGTGGGGTAACTTCACCAAGTTCAGGGTATTTTGAATAGGAGCTGTTCTCTAATCCAGAATCTCTCTGTTTCTTGCATGCATTTAGGATAACATACAGGCTAAAGAAATAAATACAAGGGGACTCGGGCTTGGGGCAAAAATATCCGCTTGAACCTCCAGTGGGCCCAGGTGGCGCATGGCCCTAAATGAGCCTGTTTGGTTTTGCTGCATTAATAAAGCTTTCTTGAAGCTCCTTCAGACAAGAGACGGTCAGTAAAACACCCTGTCCCCAACCTATTTCCCGCTTCCCTGTCCAGAGAGTGTAAATGGCTTTTAGGAAAAACTCGGGTCGCCTTTGTAATGAGGGCCTGGTGTCCTTCAGCCGCCTGTTGGGGAGGGAGAGGGGGCGGCAGAGGGCCTGCTCTGCACGCTGTCCACTGGACTTTCCCGCATTTCGGGAGAAAACCAGGAAGGGCACAGGGTGAGAGGCAGGGCCCAAAGCAGCAGCAGCACCAGCGGGATCCCGGCATCTCATCTAGCAAGTTCTTCAACACACATCATGTTCTGAAGCTGCGCTGTCCACCTGAGCAGAGACGGCAGACCCCCAAGTACCACAGGGCAGGGGTATTGAGGCCAGGGTGGGCAGGGGGAGCTCCGAGGAGGGCGTGTTCCTCAAGGCTGCTGGCCCGGGTGAAGTCGCATGAGGAAGGGGTGAGGACAGGGCCTTGAGGCTGGGCTGGGATCCCAAGTCTGACAAGGACAGGTGTCCAAAGCCCCAGGTCTGCTCTCTTTCCAACACTCAGTGAGGTTCCCGACTGTATGTAAAGGGGAGGCGGGACGTCAGTCATCCAGGTAGAGAAACATCCTGAATGCAACCTCGCTTCTCTGTCCATCTCTGTGTGTCCGACCAGCCTGGGGAAGCCACCGTCTCCTCCGCAGTCAGCAACACACAACATTCCATCTGGAAAAAGCCTTAGAGAATCCTTGGTTAGCGGTTTTCATTCCTGGCCCACCATCCCCCCCCCCCCCCCTTTTTTTTTTTTTTTTTAAGTTATGAACTTCTTTCTTCCAACAAAATGCTATCGGGAAGTAGAGCGCATAAGACAGAGCACAGCAGAGCTACTCAGTCACAAGCGGTGACTGGGATCTCCTTCTTTCCGCACGAAAACCCCTGGACCCAGGCAGCCCCTTGTTTTACATTGGGGAAACTGAGGCACAGAGCAGCGATCCGGTCGGTCTCGTACCACACGGACTCTCCAGCGCCGACCTGGGTCCTGGCCCATAGTAGGCGCTCGGTCAGTACTGGCTGGATAGTGACTCCGGGAGGTGCTGACCGCCTCCGCTTGGTCATCTCTGTGTCACTCACACGGATCGCTTTTTAAAGAGACTACAGGGGAGGGGTGCTGCCACGGCAGAGAGGCCCCCTAACTGCCTATGTTTTGAATTTGTAGCCTTTGAAAGGGTTTGAGTCTTTGATATAAACGACAAGAACACAAGCAGAGCATAAAAGGGCCAAAGAGATGAAAAGAAGCCACAATTTGTGTCCACGATGGCCGTGCCCTTTGTGGTCCGGCTTCTGAGCCACTGAAGTTCTCTGCCCAACAGACGTGCGTCTGTCACCATGGCAACAGCAAGTGCACGCCTGGGCCTCCAGACCCCGAGGAGCCCGCTGCCAGCCCCGCCCTGTGCCTGGCTCTTCCTGGGAGCTGGGTGAGGAGCCCGAGGACGTCCCTCTCCGTTCAGCTCAGCCCAGCCCCTCTCTCACCCAGCTGTCTTATGGGTTCTCTGTCAGGAGGAGGGGAATGGCCTGGGCCCATCAGACTATCTTCACCCACTGTGCACCTGTCGGTCGGAGAGTCTACGCCTGTAGCACCCGGCGCAGAGCAGTCCCGGGCAGGTGAATGAACAGACACCCAGAGTCACAAACTCGTGAAGGGCCTTGCCTGCGACCAGCTGCATCGGGGAGGTGCACGCAAAATGGGGGCTGCACACGCACCTCTCGAGTCACCGTGGAAGAGAGGAAGACCAAGTCAAGACAGCCTTCCCGGCTTCCGTCTTGAGCACCCGGAAGGCCGGGGCTGCCCATCCCTGGATGGGAAAGAGCGGGGCCCGAGGGCAGGCTTGAGCTCCATCCCCGACACGTCAAGTGAAGCTGCAGGGGAAGCAGATGTGAACCCAGAGCTCTGGGTTGAAGGACCGGAGATGGTTTTTACGGCCGCTAGAGACCACAAGGGAGGCAGTGGAGCCCAGAAGAAAGAAAGGTCTCAGGTGTGAGCTCTGGAGCCAAGACCATGAGAGAGTGTCAGAGGGCGGTGTGGAATGGAAGCTCAGAGAAAGTTGACAAGTACCGGCTGGGGAAGAAGGGCACAGCTGAGCACGGGGACCACAGCGTGCGAAGAGGGGAGCTGGGAAAGGATGTCTCCCACCCCTTGCTTGCTGGGGTGTTAGCTACGAAATGCACCCCGCCTGGATGGGGGTGCACATCCTGCCCGAGCCTCCAAGGTCATCCATACTTCCCATGGATGACCTTGTTTAGCCTCACAACCCTTTGATGTAGGTACTATTTCTAGGTCAATTTGGTGGGTAAAGAAACCTAGATTCAAGGCTGGCCAAGCAGCCTGTCACCGCTGGCAAAGGTCTAACCACTGAGCCACACTGTTCCTTCCTAGTCAGTGTGACACCGAGGGGTGCTCTGGAGGAAGATTCTGGACTGGCTATCTGATCGTCTTCCTCTTCACCTTTTCCATTAGTCACCTTCTTTCTGGGCGTCTCTGCATAGCAAGCAGTCCTACCAACTGGCAGAAACCAGAGCGCGGATCTTGGTAGGTTATTTTAAGGTCACTTTACTGTGTGCCCAGGCTGAGGCAGCAGGAAGAGATGTGATGTCCCTCAGAAGTGTGGCTGGACCTCTGTCTGGAGAAGACGTTGGAAAAGCCAGCGGGAGCCTGGCTTAAGAGACTGTTCCTTTAGACATCGTTTCCTTCTCGGCTGGGGTGAGAGGGAATCAGGTGTTATGGATGTTTATTCAACTTAAGGGTCCTCCTGAAAAGAATCCAAAATCAGGGGCGCCTGGGTGGCTCAGTGAGTTAAAGCCTCTGCCTTCAGCTCAGGTCATGATCCCAGGGTCCTGGGTCTGCTCAGCAGAGAGCCTGCTTCCTCCTCTCTCTCTCTCTGCCTACTTGTGATCTGTCAAATAAATAAATAAATAAATCTTAAAAAAAAGAATCCAAAATCACCCAACCCAAACCAGGTGAGAACGTGGATATTTGCTTAGAATGAGAACAAATAACAAATTACAATGCTGACAAATACAAAAACACGCCCCTGTGCGACCACATTGTCAGAGCTGCTCTGGGCCATGGAAGGTCCCTGAGCTCCTGTTTCCTAGCTTCCAGGCAGGTGACCTCTGTCCTTCACACACTGACCTTGATCGGAGTCAGTGGAAGTCTCTGACCTTAGTTTCAAGCACTGCCTTCTGGGGCTTGGGGCTGCCCACCCAAACTGGGAAGAGGGCAGTAGCAGAAAAGTTTCCAGTAGTTCTGAACAGGGACCACCCCAGTGGTTCGGCACAAGCATTCAGGGGCAAAGGCTGTGATCCAAACCCCAGCTTATATCTTCTCTGTAGACGACCCACAGGGATTTATTCATACAACATATGTTTGCCACGAACCTACTCCGAGCCAGCCTTGCACTACGGCCTGGGGCATACCACCATGATGAACCACACAGAGCTGAAAAGGTTTAGATTTGTAACATGGTTGGAGAGCCTGGCACATAGTTGCTGCTCATTAAATGTTGGGTTCCTTCCTTTCTTCCCATCTGGCAGCACCCTCAGAAGCTGAGGCCCAGACCACAGCAATGCATCCAGCAGCCCCCAGCCAGGGCCCTAGGACACCGGGTCCCTCCTGCTTCCACCCATCAAAGCGGGGGACACCTGCTTTTTTGGTCGCCTGGTCCAACACACACACCCTGGAAGCAGGACCACAGGGGCTCTCCTGACCAATCGCCCGCTGCCAAGTGGCCCAGAAGCAGGCGTCCAGTTGTTGGGGTGACTCAGCAGAGCAGAGTGGCAGCCAGAACGAGCACTCGGTCAGGTCTCCTGACTCCCAGACCCTCTGTCCCCAGTGGCCCATCCGGAGGCCCTCCCAAGCCTCTTGCTGTCAGGCAGGCTTGGCCCTGGCCCCCCTCCCTTAGGGCAGTACTTCCCAACCCCACGCTGGGGAGAATAACCTCAGTGTGGTTAGAAACAGAAAACACACCCAAATCAACAGCACAGCTATCCCTGGGCACCACTCACAGAGCCCCAACCCAGTGGACTTCGGGTGGGACAGGGCGGCTGGACATTGCAGAAGCTTCCAAGCGTCTTTCTGGCAGGCTTCTGCTGTCTGCTGGGAGACCCCGTTCTCAGGAGAGGGTCTGGTGGATCTGGGAAGAAGGATGCAGGGTGAAGGGGGTATTATTGACAGGACTATGGCTAGGACTCCAGGGCTAACATTTCCGGCCCTGACATGAGTTTGGCAGGACATGTGGTTTTAGGAGCAGGGTACAGGGACCGTGGTCCTTGGCGCCTCCTCTCTGGGGGTCATGCCAGGACAGGAGTCCGAAGCGCCCCGTCTAGACCGCTGCTCCGAGGACAAGAGCTCACAAACGTGCTGCTTCCCCCATGTCCGCGGCGGGGGAAAGGCAAGGAGCCTCCTCTTTGGGAACCGCTGCGAGGACAGAAATCTGAAGGAGCCACTTGCAGGGAGGCCTTGGCGGACGCGCCACCTGCTGGCCTCGGAGCGCGGGACCCGAGCGGTCTGGTGGCGCCACCTTCTGGCCGCTCTGGGGAGCGCGGTCCAGCCGGCCGACACGTCCTAGTGCGCTGGCGGGAGCTGTCCCTCCGGTTTCCCCACCCTATGAAGCTCGGAGTCCTCATCTCACCGGGCAGCACGGGCCAGGACCTGTGACCCTTCCCTGGGGAGCGCTCGCTTTCGCAGTCCCCAGGCTCTGCGGGGACTGGGCCTCCCAGGGCTGCTCCTTCGTCCTTCATCCCATGTCTTAAATGTCATCTTGAGAGAACTGCTTAACATCCTAGAACAGAACTTCAGTTTCTTGGGGCGCCTGGGCGGCTCAGTGGGTTAAAAGCCTCTGCCTTCCGCTCAGGTCATGATCCCAGGGTCCTGGGATGGAGCCCCACATCGGGGTCTTTGCTCAGCAGGGAGCCTGCTTCCCCCTCTCTCTCTGCCTGCTGCTCTGCCTGCTTGTGATCTCTGTCAAATAGATAAATAAAATATTTTTTTAAAAAAGAAGAAGAAGTTGTTTCTTCTTCTGTTAAAAAAAAAGGGAGGGGGAAGTAGAATCTAACAATACCATGTGCTGGTATATGGGCTTCTGCACAGCTGGACAGGCCAACCGCCACAGCCGTAGGGCTTCGCCTCCCAAAGGCTTTGGTCCAGGTGCCAGGAGGTCAGAGACAAGCTTTGCGTGGGCACCTGGAGTTTCTGCCCCAAGTGCGAGAAGCAGTAGGTGATCACCGAAATGCTCCCTTCTGTCCCGGTCCAGGAGCCTCTGGGCCACTTCCCAGTCCCCTAAATCCCCAGGCTGACTCTAGCCGAGCTGAGACCCTACAGCCTTTCCTAGAGAGCCCAGGGCTGCTAGGGATTTGATCACGGGCTCCACTGATCACCAAGAGTTTGGAGAGGACAGAGTATTAGCTCTTCTGGGGACAGGGTCCATTCCAGTCTGCAGGAGGCTCTCCCCGCCGGAGGGTCTACCTCTGTAGGGTCCTTTCCCCATCCAGGAGACCTCATGCCTTCTCCCAGGTGACCGTTCCACCCCACCCCACCCGCCACCGCCCCGACCGCCAACTGGTGAGTCTCAGGGAGGCTATGAATACAGCAGTTAGAGCAGTGGTTTTCAAGCTTGAGAATCCAACATTCTAAATCAAATATCAGAATCCTCTGGAGGGCTTCTTAAAACAACACTGAGCTCACTGTCCAGCATTTTGATCTAGTAGGTCTTGGATGGAGCCTGAGAATCTGCATTTCCAACAAGTTCCCCGAGGATGCAGCTATCTGATGCACTTAGAGTCAGCTTTGCCACGTCCCTGAGCTAGCTACTTGGCCTCGACTTCCTCCCCTGTAAAATGGGCACCATTCTCTCAGCGCTACAGGGACTATTAGATAAGATCGCGGGCATGAGGACTCAGCTCAAAGACCCAGATATGGCAAGTGTGCAGTAAGTGGTGGCTGACCTCCATGGCATTTGTGTACCTGGTCCTGCCCTCCGTTCCCCTCTGTGTATGCGGCAGACACTGCTGACCAGGGGGAGGAGGATTACAGGGGAGCGAGGATGGTGATGATGGGGGCATGTGGAGGGCTCAGTCAGTTAAGTGTCTGACTCGATCTCAGCTCAAGTCTTGATCTCAGAGTCAGGAGATGGAGCCCCTCATAGAGCTCCAGGCTGGGTGTAGAGCCGAGTAAAGAGATAAGATAAAATAAGATAAATAAGATACATAAAATAAAATAAAATAAAATAAAACCTAAAGAACAATGACGATGGAAAAAGACAAAATCGTTGAGTGCAGCCGACCCGAGTTTGGAGAAGGCCCAGCTACAGTACTGGAACTAAGGAGTGAGTGCAGTGGGGGACACGGGGGAGGCCACAATGACCACTCCCAGAAGTCAGGAGTCACTACCCTGACGAGCTGCCACCTGCGCGAAACCTCGAAGATGAGTCTTCATCTATTCTGGATGAGATAAAAGCATTCAGGCCAAGAGAGGAGCTAGTGCCATGGTTCTCAACTCCGACCACACACTCGGATCACCCCCATACCCCAATGCCCAGCGGGCACCCCAGACCAATGACAGGAGACCTGTGAGTTCTTTGAAGCCCCTTGGGTGTCAGTGTCCAGGAAAGGTTGAGAAGTGCCCAGTGAAGCCTCGGGGGAATGAATTCACAGTCCCGCACAGGGTTGAAGAAATGACCAGTCCAGGGTGGCTGGAATATGGGGTACGTGTGGGCAAGAAATGAGGAGCAGGAAGGCATGCGGGGCCTTCCCAGAACCGCCGAAGACCGCCCACTAGCAAGTCCACTAAGCAAACGATCGCGACACTTAATCTACGTAAATATGTGTCCCTGACGGACTACACGTTCGCATTGGAACAGGATGTGCCTTTGCCTCCAGAAGGAAGGGGCCGAGATTCGAAACCACCTGTAATTACCCCCATGCTTCTGAAGGTGTACCCACGTCATCTTTGGAATCCTCCTTGCGAGTAGAAAGCAGCAATCACTCCATAAATGTTTATAGAACTCAGTGAACCTTGAAGAGCCCTCCGGTCCCATTGTGTGCTCCCATCTGAGAGGCCCATCCAGATTGACTCTTGAGTTCAAGAGGGCTTTGCTGCCCCCGGGCCTCTGTGGTTTCAGGGAGGTTAAGAAACCCCATAAAAATCCTAATCCTGGTGAGCTGCTGCCTGAAATCCCATTTTTGGGGCTTTCTGTCTCTCAGTGGTTCTTGCTTACCCCTTGTCAATTCCCTTTCCTGGGGCAAGTCTTAAAGAGTTGAAGGGGCAGGAACCTCGCAGTTGTGGGGAGGAAGAGGAAAGATCCAGAAAGGAAGACCTGAGGCCCGTCTGAGAGCTGGCCCTTGGCAATGACCTGAAGCCAAGGCACACCAGAAAAGGTTCAAAAGGTTAGGTGCTTCCTTTCCTTTCTAACTGGAACATCCCAGCACTTCTTATTGATTTTTGTGATTTTCGTGCTATACCTCGGAGCAAGGTTCACCACTTACCCACGGACTTATTTTGCCAATCACCGGATTTCCAAGATTCTCTCAAAGAAGTTTTCCAGAAACACTGATTCTCTCAAATAAGACATTTCTCATAACCAGTCAAGGAACTAGGAAGACTTGTCCTGCCCCAAGCCTGTCTGCCCCCTGACTTGTTACAGCCTTCCCCATGCTGGGCTTCCCAGGAGTGACTCTGGGACAAGGATGCGTGTGCAGGTGGGTCATTGGCAGTGACCTCAAGAGGAATGGAAAAATGAAATCAAGATGAAGGAGGCCAAGACAGGGGGTACAGATGAGCAACGGAGGCTCCATTCTACTGGGGAACTTGGGGAGATGGTGTTGGGTCCGACCCAGAGTCAGCCCATGGGAGGGGCAGGCTGTTGGGCCCCATCCATCCACCTGCTTCTGTCAGCTGTTGGCCACAGGGTGCACCCAGGAGGGCTCACCCCTGACACTTCTGGCCTGCCCCACGTATGCCCATGCTTTAGGGACTAGGAACACTCCTCGGGCAAAGGAAGCTGGAGTCCCAGGGCATAAGAATGGGGCACCCACAGCATCTGCTACACAGCCCAACTCATTCACGTGCCAACTCAATGAGGGACAGCTCAGGTGCGTATCCCCCCGCTGAGAGCTGGCCCCTTCTGTACCCATCATCCCCCCAAGGCATCAACATTTGCACGCGCCTCCTCACTCAGGAAGCACCAGCTTTCCACCTGAGTGAGAACACTGGTCTATACAGAATCTGGCAGTCGGAGTATCCCAGGCCCATGGGACACAGGTGACAATCCCACCCTGGCCTCAGTGTATCTTGCGTGGGCTGGGATTGGGCTGACCTTGCACACATCCAGGAAGCCGTTCAAGAGAAGAGGACAGTCAGACTCGCTGTTTCATCGAGGGTGAACAGGGAGGAGCTCGGGCAGATTTTAACTGAGCTGAACATACAAATTGTAAGAGCAAAGGTAGTTTTTTTCTGGTGACTCAAGAGAAGCTGTGACATTCGTAAGGTATTTTCATCTACATCAGGTGGGATGTTTGAAAAATGAAGACGGGGCTCCCATTAACTGTGCTTTGGAGGATGGTGATAGTTTTTGTCTAACGTTTTGATATGAAGGGCATTGGCCAAGCTTCCGCTGGGCGTCAGGACCAAAATCAGCCCTCATGCAGGATTTGTCTTTCAGCCCCAAGGTCTCGGGGGACAGGCTGCAGGGACACCAGTTCTAACTACCCTGGACCCCAAAAGACAACATGAAGAGACCAGTTCTGCTGGCGTCTGTCACACAAGAGATGGCAGAGATCTCACTTTTTAACAGGCTGGTAAAATACCCCTTTTGCAAAGAACAGCATGAAATTTTTGTAGATGTGAACCAGCCTGTTTTGCACCAACTTGAAAGCAATGCACACGATCTCCATCCCAATGATGATATAAATGGAGAAGAACAAGAAGAAATGGGGGTGTTCTAAAACGGTGTCCCCGAACCCAATGGTGGTCAGTGTGACGAAGCAGAAATAGAAGGCGTTCTCGAAGTCCAGCTGCTTCTCCCAGATGGGGAGGATGGCGGCTGCACAGGAAATGTAGGCGAACACGAGGAGGGCGATGACCGGGAGGGGCACGTCCAGCTTCTCCACCTGCCGTCCCACCTGATCCAGGTTGCTGATGACCGAGTAGGACAGTCGTCCTGACACCAGCTCGGGACACGAGTTACTCCTCTCCACCGCCCGCGGAGGCGGGGGCAGCGTGTTCTGTGTCTGTCGCGCAAGAAGTCCCTCGAACAGAGCCGTGTTGCTGCTTGGGGTGGAGGGACACGGGCCGGGTTTGGGACCCGGAAGTTCTTGGGCATCTATGACGATCCTGGGGACAGCTTCGGCCGCGGGCTTGGTGGCCGGCCTTCTGCAGAGCCGGCGGGAGCACCACTGGCCAAGAGGAGGCGGGAAGAATGGGAGTTTTTGGAACCGATTGTAAGATGTAGACAGGAGGGTGGCCAAGATGTCACCCATGTCCGTGAGGACTAGGAACATCAGGGGGATGCCAAAGAGCGCGTAGAGCATGCACAGATATTTACCGAGCCTGGTGACGGGGTAGATGTGGCCGTAACCTGAAAGAGAGCACAGAGCCCAGGAATGGTTGTCTGCTCTTCCCCCTCCCCGGAAAAAGCTTTCAAGAGACATTCTGCCATTTCTCTTCCTTGGTACGATGGTTTACACAATGTGTTTGAAAATACTCATCTTAATGCATTCACCGGCCATCTGGCCTTGGGTTTGCTTTGCTGGGGGCAGTGACAGGGGAGACTCAGCTTCTCTTTAGGAGAAGGAGCATGGCATGTCCAGATCTTGGACCCAAGACGTCCTTGGCAGGGAACAAGCGTGTCTGGGAGTGAGCTGATCGCTTTTCACTCTGCCGCAGCCATTTCTAAACATCAGCATGGCGGGACGCATGCAAGGGGGGAGGCGGGGGTTGGCTCTGCCATCAGACCCACCTCCTCCTTCATCCTCCACAAAAGCACCTGTTTTTAAGAAGCCACCCTTGTCCTCTCTGGGATGTCTGGACCCCTCCTTTATTTGTTCCTCCATAATGGGCCTTTAGTATACGCCAACAGTGTACAGCAGTGTACATAGCATGAGGGACAGTGGAAGGATGGAAGGTATGAGATACAAGTTGCTGCCCTCGGAGCCACTGAGGTTTAGTAGATTAGACCAACACGTTCACAAACGCTAGTGAAGTGGTAAGGATCCCAGCATCGAGACTCTTACCAACCTGAGTTCGAATCCCAGCTCTGCCATTTCCTAGAACCTTACTTGACGTGCGCTCACGTGGTCAAGTTTCTTGCCCATAACACAGGGAGGCAATCCCCGCTTTGTATATTGACGTGAGACCAGGGCCTGACCCATCGGGCAAAGCTGAGAAATGCTGGCGTCCCCACGCTCAAGCTGATCAATACTGCCGGTCGCACTTACTGGGGGCTGGCAGTGCCCCACCTGCAGAGGGAGATGTTATCACCGTTCACAGGTGGGGAAACTGAGGCTTGGAGAAATGGAGCAACCCAGCCAAGAACGTTCAGGGACGAAGAGTGGAGTTGGCAGTCAAGCTTTAGACTTGTCACACCGGCATTGGAGCACCCAAGGGGGTGGAACATTGCCATTCTTACAAACCAGTCAGCCAAGCAAAGGGAGGGGGGGGCTGAGGCTTCCGTGCTCTTCAGGCACCGCCCCCCTCCCATCACCCCAGCTCCGACCCTCCCATCTACAGTGGGGCCAGAACAGAGAGGCCTTAAACCCCACAGCCCAGGCATCCGGAGCTTCTGGAGGGAGCGAGCACAGTGACTTCAACAGAGTGAGGGAAATGCTTTTGTATTAAATGCCTGTGTTTAATTTTTGATGTCATAAAGGATGATTAATACAGAAAAACCTAGGCCAATTATGCAAATTGACTCAACAGCACTTGCTCCGCTGGCTGGCTAAATAAACCCCAGCCCCGGCTCCCGGCTCCCGGTGGCCAGCTCTGGCCTCAGGATCTGCCTTCCAGTGTCAGGCACGCATCCGGGTCCCCCCCAACACCAGGGTCCCGGGAGAGCGCTGCGGACCTCAAACGGTCTCATCGGTCGGCATCCATCCCAGAGCACTCCACACCCCCCTTGGCTGATTCCACGAGGCAAATTGGTGGCATTTGGTGGCAGGGGCAGTTCAATCTGAATGTGCCTTCATAGCATATGTGCACATTGAGCGCTTACTGCATGCGCTGGGGACACCGTGGTGAGCAAAGCAGATACGGAATCCCACCTCGCTGAGCTTCTGGTGTAGGGAGAGAGGCAGATGTGAATACCGTAGCCACACTGGTGAGCTCGCTGTGGCAGGTGGAGATCAACCACAGGACATAAAAGAGCACACTGCCCCATGAGTAATTAGAACAAGGCGCCCCTCCTGGACTCGCCTTTATTGAGCACCTAATCCATGCCTGGCACTTGTGGGTGGGCTTGGGGGTACAGTGGGAAACAGGCAGAGGTCCTGCCCTTTAGGGATCCTAGCTGAGAAGGAAGCAAGGCCTTGAGCTTAGCTCTCCACCATCCATAGGATGTGGTGAGGACCCAACTGGTGTATACACCAGGGGACGGGAATGGGGGCCACATTGGCTAACCCTCCCATCAGAAACCCAGGTTTGTTTCAGGGGGCAGGACTTGCTGAGACAATGCCAAGGGTTCCAAATGCCTCTGTTTCCCTTCCCTTTTCCCTGAGGGTCTCCAGCAGCTCCGGCCATCGCCTCTAGGAGAAGAGGTTGCACAAGTGGCCTCAGAGCCCTGTCCGGGCTTCAGTAAAAGCCAAGAAGCACTGAGGCGATGAAGGTGGGGGTGTGGTCTTCAAGGGGAAGGTGGAGAAGAGGAACAGAGGTGGGCCACCGGTGGGATGACCGTCTGCCCAGTTTGCCTAGGCCTGAGGGGTTTCTGTGCTAAAACTGTGGCAGTCCCAGGCAAACTGGGCAGTTGGTCACTCCAGCCATGAAGGAAGGTATGGAAAGATTCTCTGGAGCAGGGAAGATGAGGGACGAGGGCACCTGGAGTCTCTTGTGGAGGGGAAGGAGCTCAGACCTGGCCATGGAGCCCCAGGTGTCAACGAAGATTCTTGGGCCAAAGCTTTTCATGAGCCCCATGCAGCCACCAGTGCTTAGCAGGTCCCCAGCAGCCATGAGGGCCCAGAGAGGGGGGCCACCCTGTTTTCTAGATGGTGGATAAGCCCCTTGGGTTCTTGTGCACCCCCAGGCAAGTCAGGAGACACTCCACAGTAGAAACTTCTCAGCTTCTAGGATAGGGTCCCAGCATCAGATCTATTTTAAAGAAAAGAACATCCCATTGCTAGAATAAAGTGCCTTTTAGAGTGAAAATTCCCTGCATTGCAAAATCCCTAATGCCAACAACCATCGATATTACCATTATTTAGTGGACAAGGAACAGGGAAGTGAGGGGACCTGTCTGGGGTGGCACAGCTCAAAGCCGACAAGGGTGTGCACCCCTCAGCTGAAGGCTTCCCTGTCCACCTGCCCCCCCAGTGTTCTCCTTGGCAAGGGTGAATTTAGTGGGTTTAAACTAGAGGTGGCCTCGTGGTAGAACACGTTGAGTCTAGGAGATATGCCATTTTTCAGAAAATGCTTCAAGGAAGCAAATCTGAGAGAGTATGTGGCCCCTGTGAAGGAAATTGTATTAACGGTACCCATTATTGAATGCTGAGATGCATAACGGAAAATCCTTTCATTTCTTATAATGTATTCCTATATTCCAGTACGGTCAGCCCACTTCACTTAGGCTGTGAGTATTTAATAACCCATGCACTTTACTTACTTTCTTTCTTTTTAAGTAGGCTCCACGCCCAGCATGGAGTTCAATGTGGGGCTTGAACTCCTGACCCTGAGATCAAGCGTCCGAAGCTTAACGGACTGAGTCCCCGAAGAGCCCCCACACACTTTACTTTCTAATCCAAGGAGACTGACCCAGTCGGAAATGACTGGGGACTGACCAACCTCACACTTGCCAGGTGTCCCTTTTTCCCCATCAAGGCCAGGTGCATTAAGGGTGGCCCAGAGATGGAGGGCAGGAAGCACTTCAAACACTTTATTGATCACAGGCAGCGGAGAACCTCCCCGACATCCTCTTCCAGTTGTAATTACGGGACGGCATGATGTCCTAATTGATTTGATGGTAGCCTCGCTTTCTTGGGACTTAAACCAAGATAATGCATTTCCATTAGATCAGTGGTTCACAGCCTGGGCTCCCATTAGAATCACCTGGAGGGCTCTGAAAAATACTGAGGCCTGGGTTTGTCCCTAGAGACTCTGACTTGATTGCCTCAGGGTCCAGGCTTGGGAGCTCATAAAAGATAGCCAGGCAATGTGCAGCCAGGGCTGAGAACCGTCGAATCGCATCAGAGCTTTGCAAGCGTTGGCGTGCATCAGCATCACCTGGAGAACTTATTAAATACAGATTTCTGGGCCCCACACCTATAGTTTCCAGCTCAGCAGGTCTAGGATGGGGCCTGAGAATTCATTCTCATTTCTAATAGGTTCCAAGGTGATGCTCATGCATGCCAACGGGTCCAGAGACCACCTCATTCGATCAGTTCTCATTGGGGAAAATTTTGCCTCCCAGGGGACATTTGACAATGTGGAGACAGCAGGAGAAGTAGGGCCCTCAGGTGGGTAGGGACCAGGGATGCCGCTAATCTTCCTACAATGCCCAGGACAGCCCCCACCATGAAGAATCATCTAGCTCGAGATGTCCACGGTGCCTGCCCAGAAAGCCTGCATTAGGTTAATCCCCTGAAGTTCTCCAGGAAAAGGAAAACAAGCTGAACCCCTTTGCTCATCTCCACTACCTTCCTTGAGGCTGCTGCTTCCCTGCCACTGCTGCTCCACGGAGCTGTGGGTCTCTCTGGAAAGGCCAGCTGCTCTCCGACCTTGCCTTGGGGGCTGTGAGCTCCCTCTCCAGAGCCTCAGCTCGCCGCTAAATGGCACAGCCCCTGCCCCATAGGCCGGTCGTGTCATGAGGCTTAGATAAGATCGTGCACATAAAGGCTGGACAGACCATGCCCGGCGCTGGGAATTGCCCAGTAGGGCGGTAGTTAGCGGTGCTCTTTCTGCCGGTCCCTCCCTGCGTTTAGCCGCTAGGAGGGGAAGAGCCCGGCTCTGAAAGGAGCCACCTGGGGGCGCGCTTGAGCAGAAACTCGCGTCCATCCGTGAAGCTGTCGCCGCAAACGCGGGCTGTGCACTCCAGCAAGTATTCCTTCATCTCTCCTGGGGTACCGCTGCTCCCCCACCCCCCGATTTAGAGATAGATCCAATTGGTCTAGGTCCTTCTGGCCATCTGCCAGGACTGACTCAGGTGTGGGGGGTTTCTAAGAAGGGTTTCTTTGCTGGTGGTGACGGCCAGCCCCTTCTCAGTCGGACGTGCAGTGCCGCGCGACCAGAGTGGACTCTGGTGACCTGCTGAGCCGCGAAGCAGGATGGGAGAGGACCTGAGGCTCAAGGCCAGGGCCGAGCCGCACGTGGACCGGCCCCGGAGCTGCCTCCGCGGACTTCTTACTCCGGAGGGAACGTGTTCTCCTTGCGGTTGAAGCCCGTTGGGTTGGATTTTCCGTGAGCGGCAGCTGAGCGGATCCTGGTGTCACCTACATCTATCCTCACGGTGACCTGCAAGGCAGGCCTGGGAGGCGTTACCGACGAGGGAGTCAGAAGGGCCACATTGCTCCCTGATGGTCACACTGCCGACCCCAGATGGCCAGTCTCCAGGGTCCATGGCTGTCCAGGGTACACTCCACTCCCCACGTGGGAAGGAGCTGCAGCCCCAGCACGCAGCCACGGCCTGGGCTCTGCAACCCTTGTAGGCCCATCCCTCTCAGGGACTGGTACTCTCTTGAATTGGCCGAGAGGGGCCAGGGTGGAGCCATGGGCCACACTCCCAGTGAGGATGCTGACCCAGGAGCTCCTGAGCCTTGGCTGAGGGCAGCCTCACCACCTGCCCTCCTGTGACCCCATTCCCATATGGGGAGACTCCTGCTAGCCCTGGTGCGGCCCCTCCCACCTGTCCCAGCCTGCTGCAGCACGCGGAGGGAAGCCAGGGGCCCTTAGTCCCTCAAGCATCCTCAGAGGAGGGCCCAGGGACACAGCACCCAAGTGTAAGAGCAGCCCCAAGTCCCTAGCTCAGGAAGCCCCTGCTCCTGCCATGCCCCCCCACTCCTGTCTGTTCTCTGCTCTGTCCCCCAGGAGACCACACTTTGTGTGGCCCCCGAGAAGAGGATCTGGGCTCCCCCTCTTTTTAAAAGATTTTATTTATTTATTTATTTATTTATTTGACAGAGAGAGAGACACAGCAAGAGAGAGACACAAGCAGGGGGAGTGGGAGAGGGAGAAGAAGGTTCCCGCTGAGCAGGGAGCCCAATGCGGGGCTCGATCCCAAGACCCTGGAATCATGACCTGAGCCAAAGGCAGATCCTTAATGACTGAGCCACCCAGGCACCCCTGGGGCCCCCTTTAAATGAGCACGTGAGCACTGTAGGGGTCAGCTCTGCCCCATACCCTCCCCTCTACCCTGGGCTCTGGAACGACTGCCCTGGGTCAATGACTTGCACATAAGGAATCCTTGCTTTGGGGCTGAAGACGCACGTAAAGGAAGTGCAGGAAATGGGGTGAGGCAGGATCCTTCTCTACAAGCACCTTTCCTTCCAGGCCCTGGCATCAACTCCAGCCAGACACCAGGTCTCTCTGGGAATCTGAGCTGCCCCTGTGCCCCAGGCACAGGAAGACTCTCCCTGGGGCTCCCTGGGCAGGGCTGGGCAGCATCCCTGCAGCACCCCCACGGACCTGCAAGACTGGCAGGCTAGTCTGGGGAAAGAGCACTGGACTTGGAGTCTCGAGGCCTATTCGTGGGCACCATCTCTACTCACTGTGTGTTCTTGGCCCCTAACAGCACCTCTCTGGGCTCAGGCTCCCCCACCTGATTCATAAGACCTCTCTGAGCTTTAAAAGAGGCAGCTTAGTACCCCGAGGGTAACTTAGTACCCCATTACCACCGCAGCCCTTCCTCCTCCCTCACCTCACTGTCGGTGCTCCCAGTCCTGCTCTGGGCACCAGCTCCCTTCCCCACACCACCCTTCCCCCCTTCGGTGCTCCCCTCTGTTCCCTGGGAGTCAGTTGTCATCTATATGCTGACTCTGAAACCCATCTCCCCAACCTTGCCCAGACCCCTGAGCCTCAGACCCACATTTCCAGCAGGGCTGCATGTCTCCCCTTGGAAGCTCCCCCGGAGACTTGACCTTGACTGGCCCCATATCATTGCCTCCATCCCCGGACCCAGGGTCTTCACCACCCTCCCCACAGCCTGTCGGTCCCACCCAGCAGAGCTAGAGACTGATGTTTTCCTCATCCCCCAGGTATCCGAACACTGCAGACTTTCCCTCAAAGACTTCCTCTAATCCTCTTCTCTGTCCTCATGACCACTGTCCTGGATGAGGATGCCATCCTCGCTCTCGTAGGCTGCCGCAGAAGACCCCTACTGCTCCCCCTGCTGCCAGTCTTACCCTCTCTTGTCCCCCACCCCCACCCCATGCTACAGCTGGGGTGATCTTTCTGGAACGCTGCACTACCATGTTCTTCCCTTGTTTAAAGGACATTCCCCACTGCCCTCAGGATCAACCCAAACTCCTTAGCCCAGCTTGCAGGGCCTTCCTCTGGACTGGGCCCTCCTCTCCCTCCCACCACTCGTCACCCCTAATTAACCTCCTTACAGTGCCCGCCATTCCTTCTGTTACTGGGCCTTTGTCCACACCGGGCCTGGAGTGGCCTGTTCACGCCCACGTTCCCCCACACTGGCGCCTCCTGCTCTCCCTGACTCAGCCTGGCCGTCATCCCCTCCTGGGAGCCTTTAAAATGTTCTTACCATTAAAGTGTCACCTCTTGGACGGACCACCCCGAGCCTGGGGCAGCTGCGCTTACGCTGCGCCCCCACGATACCCCGAATACATCGCAGGCTGACCCCATCCGGTCGCCCGGGAGCCCGGGCCGGCGGATACCACTGGCAGGAGGTGTTTCATACAAGAATATTCAGCCAAGGGGCAGAAGGGGGCTGAAAGGCAAGCCACACCTTGCTCCCTGGGGCCTCCCCCAGGGGCAAGGGGCTGTACCCACCAGAAGGGAGGGCAGTCCTTCCAAATTCCCCCAAGCAGGAGTCCCCACCTTAGGAGGGAGCACAGTCCTGCAGATTTACGTGGCCCCTCGGCCCGGCCGGCCCTCCTGCACCATCACTTGACCGAGTGATCTGAATATTCTACCTTCCCACCAAGGCGCCCCAGCCTCCCCCTGCCCCCTCTTGCTCCCCCGACATCTCCCCTCCGAGGCCTGCCCTTGCCCCGGGACTTACCCACGGTGCTGATCACTGTGCAGCAGAAAAAGAGCGAGCTCAGGAAGGACCAGTCTGCAAACCCGTTAAACCAGTGGGGCTTCACCTTCTGCAGCAGCACCCCGAGGTCCCGTTTCCTGCCTTCCTCCACTGGGGAAAGAGAGGACCAGAGTGAGGGAGGGGGTTTTGCTCAAGACAGGTCCCACCACATGCAGGGGTCTTCCCCAGGGAACAGGACCCCCCTGCCTTGTGGCCCCTTAATGCCAAAACCTGGTTCTGCTTTTGCTGTCTCTGCACTTAGTTCCTGCGGAGATGACAAGGCCTTGTCCCCTGTGAGAGGAGCCCCCAGGGAGAGTCCCCCAGGGGTCTGGCACAACCTCAGCCACAGGATTGCTGTGTGGCCTAAGGGGGCTTCCAGATATTTCTGAGCCGCCGCGTCTTTCGCTTTGCAAAGGGGCATTCTACTTCTGCTCAGTCTCTTACACAAGGTTTTGAGAATTGAAAACAAAATGGGTCTTACGAAATGCAAGCTCTTATATGGATACAAACCATCCCTACTCCCGGAGGTCATTAAGACCGATTTGGTACTCATTTGGTACTCATACTGGGATCTGTGGGCACCAAGGCGCCTGAGGATTTCTGGGAAGCCGTGGCTTTCACATCTGACCCTGGGCCAGCCGAGCATGACTGGGGCCCTGGTTCCTCAGGGAGGTTCCCAAATAGCTCTGTTGGCCTGGGTGGCCAGTGGGCTCTGGGACCTCAGAGCCATCCTGAGACCCTGGCATGCAGCGGGAGCTCACTACTCGTGTGAAAGGGCGCTGAGCTGGGAGTCAGGACATTCTAGAGCCGGCTCTGACCCTGGGTAGCTCCCACAGCCATGGACGGGATGCTTCTTTCCGAGCCTGCTTCCCCATCAGGGAGGGAGCATGATGTGGTGACAAGTGGGCTCTGGAGTCCAACACCCGGGGTGGAATCCTTGGCTCCACTTTGTAGTTTGTGACCTTGGCCAGTTGCTTAACTCCCAGATCCTCTGTTTCCGAATCTGTGAAAGGGGTCAGTTCATACAGGCCCCTGGGGGTGGCATGAGGACTCAGTGCGATAACGCAGGAATGTGTTCCGCACTGGGTCTGCACTTACCGGGCATTTAAATCTCCAACAAAAATTAGTAAAAAATGGGGTGGGAGGGGCGTCTGGCTGGCTCAGTCAGAAGAGCATGCAACTCTCTTGATCTCAGGGCCATGAGTTCGAGCCCCACATTGGGCGCAGAGATTATTTAAAAAACAAAAACAAAATGGGTTTGGCCCAGTGCCTGTGCTCCCATTGTATTCTGTCCATCAGAATCACCGGGGAAACTTTGTAAGATTCCCAGCCCAGCTCTGGAAATCCTGATTAAGTGGGTTTGGAGAAGAGCCTGGAAATGTGTATTTCAGACAAGCTCCCTGGATGATTCTGATGCCTGATCAGGTTTGGGAAGCTCTGAACTTGTTGCCCTCAGAGCTGGGGATGGCTCAGTGTCCTGGTGGTGGCGGGGGCGGTGGCAGAGGATATGTCCTGGGTCAACTGAGCAGCATGTGTCTGTGTGGTAGAGATGCAGAGAGAAGGAGCAGGACCCTCCGTGGAGGAGAGACTCTGCCTCCTGAAAGCCTGCTGGAGAAGCAAGGTCAGGTCCATGGGGGCAGCCATGAGAAGCCCAGCTGATGACTTACCCGTCACACCAGGGACATCCTTCCCCTCACTTGTAGAGGCTGTTTTCCTTTGTCTTTTACTTGTGGACTCTCTATATTTTTATTTTGGTCTGTGAAATACATATTTGCAAACTTTGGGGAACAAGGCAGAGAAGGACTAAGTGACTAAAGACAAACGAAACGCAGTAAGGACAGAAAAGTGCCTTTCAAGAGGCTTCATGTTCTTAATCTGTTTCCCACAGGGTCCCTATGATTGGCAGGCCTGAGACTGTGGGCCCCGACCGTCCAGCACACTGAGACCCAGAGATGGCAACAGCTCTGCTTCAGGTCACACAGCAAGTTGGGGGAGCAACTGGGATTGAAACCGGGCTCCCAAGTTACCAATTCCCTTCCCCGAGTCCAACAGTAGAAAAGGCCACTGGGAACAGAAAGTGGGAGAGAAGAGGGTCAGGCGGCTCCCCCTGGGGGGCCGAGCCCAGTTTGATTGTCCCTTGAATCCTAGTTCCTGTAGACTGGGTCCTGGGGCTGGGCAGGCATAATTCGGAGGAGCAGCCTAGGAACCCCCAGCCCCAAGTCTGGTCAACCCATGGCCCCCAACCAACCGCATCGAATCTCCGGCAATCCATCCTCCTCAGAACCTGTCCATCTGGGTGGGGCTGGGAACTGAGCAAAGGGAAGGGTCATCCCCGAGCATGTACTGGGTGCTTAGTGCTTTCCCTACTTTCTTCATAGCAGCCCTAACAGGCTCTTGTTTTCCCTGTTTTGTGGAGGAGAAAACTGAGGCTCAGAGAGGAGTCATTTGCCTAAGGTCCCACACAGAGGTGGAGAGGATACAAGCTGAGGGCTCCTACAGCTTGTGAGCCTCCCCCCCCCAGCCCTCTGCTCTCTGGGGGCTGCCTCCCCACATGGAGAAAGGGCCCACCCCACCCAGAGGAGCCACCTACCTGTTCTGTTGCATTTCAGGATGCCACAGAGCTCCACCAAGAACTCCTCAAAGTCTGGGTCACTTGGCCCCAGCTTCTGGCCACCCTCGATGGCCGAGAAGAGGGCAGCACCCAGCAGTGCGTAGGTCACCAGGGAGCAGAGGAAGCAGAAGCGAGGGAAAAGCTTCTCCAGGGCCTCCAGCAAACACTTCCTGGCCGGGGGTGGCTCCTCAGCCTCCATCCTCCCAGGAGCACTCAGAACAGGAGGAGCTGGTGGGAGAGGCAGGAGCAGCCCCGGCTGGAGGAGGAGGAGGGACAGGAAAGGAATGGGAGTGCCCAGAGAATGGCCAGGCTCCAGCACTAAGTGGATGGTGCGCGTGCTTCCCCAAGGACTGGGAAGCAGCCGGTTCTCATCACGTTCAGTCACTTAGATGGCGCCCCCAGCACCCCAAATTGCTATTGATCCACTGGCCTGGAGCTGCCCTGCAGGGGCTTTGGGTGACGCTGTGGGAGCGGTTCTGTGCTCTGGCCTTTCCCATCTGGAAGCTGCAATTTTGACTTCCAGGTACCAAACCTGACTTTTGGTTTTCAGTCAAGTGATTGCCCTTCCTGAGCGTTGTCTGTGGTATCTGGTTTCCTGGACTGGTAGTAATAATAGTCATGGGCATGGCCAGAGCTCTATGGTCTCCAGGCTTGATCCCGTATGGATCTAATTATTGGTCCTAATTCTTCACTCCCCTGTAGCATAGCCCCCCTGTATAGCCCACTTTAAGGTGGGCAGAGCTAGACCATGTGATTTGCTCTAGCCAATCAGCTGTTAGCAGACATGGCAGAAGCAGGGGCTTGAAATGTGCCCTGTGCCCTATCTCTGCCATGGGAAAAACATGGCCAGTGACAGGCATGGGCTTGTTGCCCATTCGGATCCCCCTTCACAAAAGGATTCTCTGCGCAGCTTCAAGGAACACAGTTCACGACAGCCTCCAGCTGTTCATCCTTCGGGCTGTACCTCAACTTTCAAGCCCTCTTCTCTGGGAAGCCCTGCGCAACGACTGAGCAAGGTGGGGGTACGAGAGCTTCCCTCCGTCTGTGCCCCTCCCCCCAGGGACTCCTCCAACCTGCAACCTTTGTTCTAGAACTTCCCCGTTGGTCCGCCAGAGATTTTGTCAGCTCTGCATCATGATCGGAAGGCTTTCTCTGTCGCATCCTGCATTCCAGAGAAGGTTTTGCAATTCTTACCCCCATTTCTCCATGTCCACTTTGTAGAGGATCCACAACCTGGGGTAGTTGGCAGCGAAAGTGTACTGTGAGAGCAAACTCTAAGATGGAGGTTTGGGACAGGGTTGACCAATAGCCAGCTGGTGGGGAGATGGTGTACAGAGAGCTCTTGGCTCCAGGTGGCCTTCCAGCTGATAAACTCCCCCTGGTGGTGACAGCAATGGTATGCAGGTGGAAGGTGTTGACCAGTGCAACAATTCGGGCACTGAAAACATTGGAGGAATGATCACGCAAGCACAACGAGTTTGGGTGGCCACCATGAGATCACATCGATCATCCGAAGGCAAACATAGAAGAGGGAGGTTAGTCGGACAGATTACAGCCTCTGCTGCAGTTGGTCTCAGGGCTGCAACTGATACTCATAGTCCCCTTCCTTCACTACCCATTCTAAATCCCCTTGTCCTCTTCCAACTCTTCTATTGTCTCAATGGCTGACCCAATGTCATGACCCAAATCCTCATTCCTGGGGATGTCCGAGTCCATGGTAACCATATCTTTTTCAGGTTGGAGTTGCTTATTTTGTCCATCCAAAGACACAGTTGGGTAAGAAGTACCAAGAGGTACCTAAGTGGGTCACCTGAGTCACACTCATGTTCCTTCCAGGCTCCATTGTGTGAAAGAAGCCCTACCTCCTCCTGTTGGCAAGGCAATTGCCCTTGACAAGTTGATCACCCTTCTCTTGCTTTCTGGCTACTAAAGTGCCCAGACAGCAGCCATAGGGTTCAATGGGCCCCTTACTAGCTCTCCTGGTGAATGTGTCCCCCTTGGGGATCAGGACCTCTGCAGAGCCCAGGGTTATGGAGATGGAAGACAGTAAAGGAATATGATTATTCAATTCTCAGTGAGAAATGGAAAGCAACCAATGCTTTACTGCTTCTTTACTGCCCTGAAGAACAAGAAAATCTCCAAACCTAGAAAAAGCCAACTGTTCTGCCTCTCCACCCCCATCTAGCCTCCTAGACAGGGTCCAGTTTAAGAACTCTTTGCCTAGCCCTAGGTCCCCAAGATTTTCTTCTGTTTTCTTCTAATAGTTTTACAGTTTTTCTGCTTATATTTAAGTCCATGATCCATATGAGTTAATTTTTGCAAAGCATGTCACACTTAGTTCAAGGTTGATTTTTTTGCCTATGGACACTAAATTGCTCCAGTGTCACTTATTGAAAAGTCTATCGTAACTCCATTGGATTGTTTTTTCACCTTCATGAAAAATCTGTTGAGTGAATTTATGTAAATACACTTCTGGTTTCTTAATTCTGGTCCATTGATCTGATGTCTATCCTTCTACTAATACAGCACTATCTGATTACTATAACTATGTAGTAGCCCTTAATATCAGGTACAGTTATTTCTCCCACCTTATTCTTCTTTCTCAAGATTTTTTGAGCTATTTAAAGGAACTTCTATGTAAGTTTTAAAATAATCTCATCTATATCTACATAAAACCTAGCTGGGATTATGACAGGAACTGCATGAAACCCACAGAACAATGGGAAGACACTTGACATCTTCCCTGTGTTAAGCCTTCCAGTCCATGAACATGGGATGTCTCTCCTGGATGTTACTTTGGAACAACACTGTAGTGTGCTCCAACACCGTAGTGTGCTCCAACACCATAGTGAGCTCCACCGTAGTGTGCTCAACATTTTAAGATAAGAACGCATAAGTTATTTGTTATTAAATGCTATTAATGTGCTTGGGGGCCTTTACTAAGTGAAAGCATAAGGTGGTTAGGGTAATGAAGTGTATTTGCATTATCTTTTTAAGGCTTTTTTTTTAATACATAATTCAAGCATCCAGAATACTATAAAAAAATAACATGGGGCACCTGGGTTGGCTCAGTGGGTTAAGCCTCTGCCTTCGGCTCAGTTCATGATCTCAGGGTCCTGGGATTGAGCCCCACATCAGGCTCTCTGCTAAGCAGCCCATTAGCCACATGATCTAGTTGTATGTGATTCAGTTACGATTTTTGTCAGTCTACAGGAGTTATTCACCCATATTTGGGCCAATGGGATGGTGGTGGCAGAAATAGGTGAGAACCTACAAGAGGAGGAAACTCTTGTGGATAAGTCAGGGCCAAGAGATCCAGTCATGCCTGCCCACTCAGAGATGACCCAAGTTTCCTCCATTTTTAGGAGATGGGAATTTTTCTGCTTCCTATACATTATCTAGTCCCTTTACCTAGGGAGGAGAGACTTCCCCCTGCTGAAGTTTAAATCCCTCTCCTAATGAGACATCAGATAGATGTCAGTCAACCAGCCAAAAAAGCACTTCCTGGGGGGCCCAGTAGAGGCCAGATAACATGAGGCCAGTAAAGGTTCCCGCCATCCACAGGAAGCGAGAATGCAGATACCTGGGTTCATACACTTCAGTATAATAAGGGACGAATTAGGAAGTGAGCTGCAAACACTCTGTGGCTTAAGGAGGCAGAAGAGGGAGGGATGCCATGAGCCCGAGCAGCCTAGGGCAGCCTCATGGAAGAGAAGAGCTCAAAAGATGCCAAGGAGAAGGAAATTAATGTGCAGCTGAGAGCAGATCCGGTAATAGGTCTGACTGAGGTAAAATTTTCTAGTTCTGGAAGTGTGGGTGGGTGGAAACAACAGCAAGGGATTTTGTTCCTTTAGATGAGCAGTGTTTTTGCTGAGAACATAGGAACACAAGGTGCAGATAAAACAAAATTGAGCTTTAAGGCTGCTTCCCAGTCTCCTGAGACCCAGTACCTGAGACCTCCCCTCAGGTAGGTACGTGTACACAGACAGTAGAGAAGAGGGATGGTGCTATCCAACAGCCAAGGATGAGTCCTTCTAATCCAGACAGAGGAGGAAGGACATCACCCAGCCTGGCTTCCCCTGGAACAGCAGGAGCAGCCGTGGCCCATGTGAACTCTCCCGCCACAGCCCTGCAAGGAGACACGGAATCATGTTCTCACCCTATGGGTGTGTGTGTACGTGTGTGCGTTTCTGTTTCTCTCTCTTGAGGACAAGTACTGGGCAGAGGGGCTTCTCAGTCACAATAAACCCATCAACTCTTTTAAAAATAATGGGAGCCAATTACACTCCTACATTAAACATGACCTTGGTTCCTAGAATCAAATTGCTGTGTTACAATCGAGTCATATAGCCCGCTTTATACTTACGACCTACAGGCTTACCACTCAGGGCAGAATGTGGGAACTGAAGAAAGAAAGTCTTAATACAATCAGGTTGGTGGAGAGAAGGCAGGGAGGTTGGTGTGGGGTGTACAAACCAGGCCTCCAAAGCTCGTTTGCTTGATCCAACCCACACATGCAGCCTAGGTGGGCCCCTCTCAGGTTAGGTCTCCACCTCTGGTCCAGTCGGCTTTGCCCTGGGCTTAGAGCCCTGTGGCCTCCCATCTGCACAGTCAGGCCTATGGGGAAGGGGTGGTTCCTTCAGAGAGAGCTGGACCTGCAGATCGAAGAGGAAGATTGAACATTAGGGCTGTCATTGATCAAAAACTTGCCTAGAGATCACCATTCCCTACCTGGCAGTCCCCTGTGTCCTTGATGGGGTAAAGGCAGATTTGCTTGAACTATATACAGTGGTTTTTTTGTTTTTTGTTTTTTTTAAAGGAGGTTTATTGATCTCTTACATAATAGTCCAAAAGCAAGATGTGCTCGTTGCTGGGGCAGCCCTGCTTCATCCAGACACTAAGTACTCGGGTTCTTTCCATCTTGTTGCTCTGCTTTATCCCAGGGCAGCAGTTTTCAGAGTGTGGTCCCTGTAGACCGACAGCATGAGCACAGTCTGGGAACTTGTTTGAAATGGAAGCTCTTGGGTCCAGATTTCAAAATTCTGGGGGTGGGACCCAGCAGTCTGACCAAGCCCCCGGGCAATTCCGAAGCTCACTGGAGTGTGAGAAGCACTACCCTTGGGCACCGTCCTCACCGACACGCTCTGGGCTCTGAAGCCCACCTCTGTTTTAGTCAAGGGAAGGGAAAGAGGAAGTCAGGACAATTAACCCTCTTTTAAGATGGTGGGGTGGAAATTACATGCATCATTTCTTTTTTTTTTTTTAAGATTTTATTTATTTATTTAGGAGTGAGATGAAGAGAGGGATGGAGAAAGAGAGAACACACGTGCAAGTAGGGGAAAGGAGAAGGACAAGCAGATTCTGTGCTGAGCACAGAGTCAGATCCCACGACCCTGAGACCATGACCAGAGCTAAAACTAAGACCCGGATGCCCAACAGACTGAGCCACCCAAGTACCCCCACTTCTATTCATATTCAGTTGATGAGGACTTTGTCACAACTACACACAGCCATAAGGTTAGCTAGAAAAGAAACCTCTAGTAGGTGGCCATGGTCCAGGAAGAAGGGAGTGACTGTGAAGACATAACTGACCACACCTACACCAAGGGTCAGAGGGTGTCCTGAGAATGTAGCTGGAGACACCACTCTCACAGACGTTGGAGAGAGACTCATGTCTCCAAGTCTCTGGCCAGGGCCTTCATAAAATCTCTTGGCAGAGATAACGACTTCTTATAGCCTGCAATTAGTTATCCTGGTTGGTGGCTGGTAGAATGAGGAAAGTCAAAAGATACATGGGAAAGTGCTTTGAAAACTTTGAAGTATAGTTATTTTTATTATTCTAGAATGCTGGGGTCTGGAGTTTCCCACACTTTCCCTCCTGCAGACTCAGCACACAATAAAGAACCAACAGACACACTGAAGGAAAATGTGATCATAATCAAAATCAAGTAGGGAAAGAAACAAAAAGTAGACTCACAGATGATCCAGGTGAGAGAGTTAGCAGACAATTAGTTTAACATAGCTTAATTTGTTAAACAGAAGAAAAGGTTGACAAATGGATGAATGAAAATTTTTAACAATATCTACAAGTTATAGGAGACAACCAAGAGGCATCTGGGTGGCTCAGTGGGTTAAGCATCTGCCTTCAGCTCATGTAATGATCTCAGGGTCCTGGGATCGAGCCCCGCATTGGGCTCCCTGCTCAGTGGGGAGTCTGCTTCTCCCTCCCCCTCTGCCCTTCTCCCCTGTTCATGCTTGCTCACTCTCTCCAATAAATAAAAAAAAAAATCTTTTAAAAGAGACAAAAGGATATTCTAAACTTAAAATTAAAAAATGTATGATATTTAAAAATTACTGGATGTCCAGAGAATGTGGACAAGCCACAGACTAGGAGAAAATATTTTCAAAAGACTTATCTGATGAAGGATTGTTATCCGCAATCTACAAAGAAGTTATAAAACTCAGTAAGAGCAACCTCATTTTGCAATGCATAACATTATCAAATCATACATTGTATACTTTAAACTTACACAATGTTATATATCAATTACATCTCAGTAAAGTTGTTACCAAGCCCTAGAATCAAATTCATGTGTCTAATGCACAGTAAGCCAATATCTGAGTCATCAGGTTGGAAACAGAGAAAGCTTTACTATCAGAAGAGTAGCCCAGAGGCGCCTGGGTGGCTCAGTTGGTTGAGCATCTGACTCCTGGTTTTGGCTCAGGTTGCGTCTGCCTCCCTGCTCAGTGGAGAGTCTGCTTCTCTCCCTCTTCCTCTGCCCCTCCCCCTGCTCGTGTGCTCTCTCTCTAAAATAAATAAATCTTGGGGCGGGGGGGGGAAGAGTAACCCAGTGAGAACTAGGGATCAATGCTCATTTTAATCTGCCTTGTCTTTGCTGAACCTAGGGACAGTTTATAGGAGTTAGGAAGGTATGTGGGGGTTAGGGCAGAAACTGGTTGGCCCTTGAAAGCTTTCAAGGGGAGACTGGAATCCTTTGAGACTGTGCACAGTTTTGGACACTGCGTTTCATCCAGGGATCCTGGTACGTTACATGTTGACCTTGTATCTATACAACACACATTATCAAGTGGCCTCCCTCCTTGGTTCCTGCAGCTAGTATTAGGGGGAAAAAACCCAAATTATAAGTTTAATAATTCTTGCAAGGCTATGAAGGAATGTGCCTATGAGCAGTGTGTGAGGTTCTAATGGGGGGAAATCCTGCCTAGTGACAGTTTACATGGATGAAGAAGCATATGTCCGGGTTCAAATTCCCACTCCCATTTATAATTTGATCACAGGGAAGAGGGTGACAACCTATCTCAGCTACTTCCTGCCGAAGAGGGGATTTGAGGAAGGAAACAGCTTTGTCCCTTGTGGGAAATATTCTCTGACACTTGACTTAATTTGTACATTTTGCATGACCCAAATATTCAGAAACCACATTATTACATATATCCAAATATTAGTAGTTCCTGTAACATTGACTTAATCCCTTAGGGAATCCAGAAAAAGAGTCCAGCATTTAATATGATTAAATTGTTTTCAGCATATGGAGCCCTGTGACTTAATTTATCATAATTGGGAGGCATGTATAAGAATTCTTTTTTTTTAAAGATTTTATTTATTTGTCAGAGAAGGGGGGGCAGCAGGCAGAGGGAGAAGCAGACTCCCCACTGAGCAGGGAGCCCGATGTGGAACCCGATCCCTGGAACCTGGGATCATGACCTTACCCAAAGTCAGACACCCAACTGACTGAGCCACCCAGGCATCCATGAAATAAATTTTTATCAAAAGTCCGTGTGGTGTGGTCAAAAATTAACATTCACCCCTTTTGACACAATTTTTTTTTCCTAGAAAGACATCATAGATCACCATCATTTCCTCTTAGCTGGAGTTTAACTGCTCTATTCTGAACCTTAGCTAAAAATCCTGCTCTAACCCTCATGAACCAGTCTTAGTCTTAAGAATAGGACAGTTCAGTTAAATAGTTGTGTCATTTCAAGAAACGATCTTGCAACTGGGCTTTCAAAGTCTACATTGTACAAGCAATGAGGTAATTAATAAGAAGCATTTCTATGGAAACAAAAGTAAAACACAGGTTAATGGTTGCAGCAAATTATAAATCTAGTGTCTGAGTCCCAAGTGTTGCGAATGAGAAGATTTCTAGGTATGAGGTTCAAAGCATCCCCAGATGGAGGGGAGCAGGCATCAGCAATCTAATGGATTGTTTCCTGGATAGTAGTTCAAATGTCCCTGGGGATCTTTACAAGTGCTCCACGGAGCAACAGAGATGAAGATGGACTATCCATGAGCTACTGTAGCAATTTCTCTGAAGTCTACTTCAAGTCATCCAGCTTCAGTTTGCAGGGGTTCAAGGAGAAGGGCAGTTTTAGTTCTCAATGATTCCAAGTCAAGAAAATGGGAAAAAATGGGAAACCTAGTTTAGAGAGTCATAGCCAGATATTTGAGGAAACCAGAAGGCTTCAGGACCAGCCCAGGTTTAAAGGCAAAGGAACATTCAAAGACAATTAATAAAAATAGAATCTAACATCCATAAAGGTATGTTCCTGAAATAAGTTTTTTCTCTCTAAAATCACCCTTATTTCTGCCAAAGATGGCCAAATTAGGACAAATTCATTTGCAAAATAGGTCCAGTTTTTTACAAACTTGGCCTGGTTATTTACAGGCGTGCACCAAAAATAGTGGTTGACCATATAAGTTTTTAAAAACTTGCTTTGCTGGAAACTTTCATAAGGAATTTCGGATTCAACTTTTAATAGCCTCCTGAGGCCAGAAGCTGAGCCAAATACTTACCATCATATTTACCTGTCATACCTGTCATTTTGGGTGAATTCCTCTCTTCCCAAGATTCTCAAAATATTCTGAGGTTCCTACACCTGCCTGGTATTCTTCGCTCATTTGATAAGGCTGCTCGGAACTCTGTCAGCAAGATACCAGGCTGACATTTCCAAGGGGCTCTACTGACTCCATAAAGTCAACCTTAGTTCCTTAAAGCTGTCTGGTCATATCTGAGTCTATGCATGTGTCTCTCAAACATGACCTTCCAGCCTTGATAATATGACCAATATGTTTCGATGGTGTCCTGTGACAAGGGGGAACAGACTCTTATGAATTTGTGTAAACAACTATAATTGTCATGAAAGACAGAATACTCACTGAGAGTTTCTGAATTCTGGAGGGTTCAGGTAAGGAGAAAAGATAAATGTTTGCGTTTGTTTACAAAGAAAGATTTTACTAAATTTCTGTAAGTCATAGATATCTTGAGAGAGACAGTTTCCTTAAATCTGGAAGACCAAACTTTGGAGAATCGGTGATGTTTTACACAAGAGTCACAAAACCTATAATCATCTTCCTCATTTACCTAGTTCCATGTTACTAATTCTTGTTCTGCTTGAATGCAGTTTTCCTATTAGTTCCAGAAATTCTTGGTTTCGTTCTATGATCTTATAGATATAGGGAACCTGTATTTGTCAAAAGTCCTTTCCACCTCTGAAACTAATTCATACACTATATGTTAATTAATTGAATTTAAATAAAACAAATTTTTTTTAAAAAGTCCTTTCCATGAATCTCCTTGAAGCTGAAACACATTTGCAAGGGCATCAGAATAAGACAATGATTATAAATGACAAAGGACTCAAAAACGGCCATGATTAAAGATTTGATGAGAGTTCATTATAAAGCAGGTGACAAGGGAATTCAGTTATTTCTGTGACACACAACATATTAATAATTAGGATTACAAGTGATGACATTCTTCTAGGACATGTCAAAAGCTTAGGAACTTTATATAATTTCTGGAACAATTATAGCATTCACTCATAATCTAAGAAGGTTTATCATCACTGTCTGACAATGCTTCCCACGTAATTTGACATTCCAACTAAAGAAGCCTAATTAGGGGCTCCTGGGTGGCTCAGTCAGTTAAGCAGCTGCTTTCAGCTCAAGTCAGGATCCCAGAGTCCTGGATCAAGCCCTGTGTCAGGCTCCCTGCTCGGTGGGGACCCTCCTTCTCCCTCTTCTCTGTCTGGCTCTCCCCCAGCTTGTACTCTCAAACTCTCGGTCAAATAAATAAAATCTTTTTTTAAAAAAATCACAAAGCCCACACTTAAATAGGATCACAGGTCATTATACAACTTAATACTTAATTATCTATTTAGTCAAGGTGGTAACCAGAAATTCTGAAGGCAAATAGAGAGGGTTATATAGTTGTCAGCAAAACTAGCTCCTTTAATATTGAAAGGATTGAACTTTCTTAAGTTATCAAAGACCTGACAAAGACAAAACATAGAAACTTTGTTTTCCTAGGCAGAAACCTTTAAAGGTAAAGAGAAAGCTTTGTTTACAATTTCTTATTGTGAGAAGGTGGAGGAGGGTCGATAATGTATCCTCCAGATGAGAAGTTGACTTAAGACCAAAAAATGAAGCAAGTCACTCCATACCACCAACACAGTCTTACACAAGCTCGCTTACTGACAGGAGCCAGCGGTCCAGGCTTCATGCATCCACTCTCTACCCCATTCTCTGCCCCAGCCTGACTTTAATCCGCAGCTTTTATAGAGCAAGGGGCATGGTGGTGAGGTCACAGGGTAGTTCTTGAACGTGCTGCCTTCTGTGTGCCAGGGCATCTCGACTAGTTACCTGACATGGAGCCTTTGATGCTACACTTTAGGGAAGGTCAGAACAAGCTTTCTGGCATTGCAGTCAGGCATGCGTTCACCTCCATGGGGCCTGGAACACATAACACTGGGGGCAGCCATGGCGGGCGCACGAACAAGATGGAGGGCCAAAGATGGAGTCAGTGTTGTCAGCACTCATACACTTATGAAGAGTAGACCAGTAATCTGAGAAAACTGTCATTTTACAGAAAGACTAAATTTCAATTTTATATCAGTGTGTTTTGATATTAAAACTCATAAATTCTAATAATTCTAATTTAACTCATCAATTCTAATTTGATATTAAAACTCATAAATTCTAGTAAGTGCATCCTCCCCATGCATAAAATTCTTTTCCAAAGATTTCCTTCTCATAAGCCTTCCACAACCTTCTTTTTACATTTAGATATTGTCCTAAGCTTACCTTCTTTAAATAACCAGCCTCATTTTAGGACAAAATTATTTTCTTCTTCCTAAACGAAAATACCTCTCCATTCCTCCAATCTTTCTTACCAAAAAAACGTATCCTACTTTCCTACACACATAGCTGATTCCCTTATCGTTTCCAGCAGTCTTAACCTACATTTATTAGAATTTATAACTCTTAGAAACCTCAATCTCCAATGAAAACTAAGTAGTTACCAACTACGAAGTGTCTGTTATACCATAATTCTCTAGACTGACAAATTTATGAATATATTTCATAATTTCTAGAAACGTGTTCTTTTTAGTACAACTTTTTAAAAGCATGAAACGTGTTTACTAAGAGACCCAAGTGTCTTTCGTTTCTCTGCAATAGGAAGTCAAAAGCAGATAAACATATACTTAGTAATTATGTTTCAGGACTTATCTATTTGGAAATGATCTAGATGTTTAATGGAAATAACGTTTTTTAAAAAGATTTTATTTATTTGAGAGAGAGAGAGAGCGTACAGAGGGAGAAAGAAAGCATGAGCAGGGAGAAGGGCAAAGGGAGAAGCAAACTCCCCATGGAGTGGGGAAACTGACATGATCCCAGGACATCGGTGTCTCGGCCTGAGCCAAAGGCAGACGCGTAACCAACTGAGCCACCCAGATATCCCGTTAATGGATTTAACTTCACTCATCACTTAACTTAGCAAAACTTTAAAGTTCATCCATTTATCCTTAACAATTATGTTGAGATCAGTTATGAAAATTTTATGATGCTGAATAGCTAACATTACTTTTAAGTTATCTTTTTTGTTGACAAATTCTGTAACAAGATAGCATGAGCTCATTTGACCTTTGGTAAGCCTTGGTAGAATAAAAGTTTTATGTGTGCTGCTGATAACTCTATATATATATATGTCTGTTTAATTAAACCAACAACCTTGAATGTGCTTTAATATCAAATATTTTTTCAGACCATGTGAAATTAAAAAGCATTTGGGTTAGTTATTATCAGAGTTTTAGAATGCCTAATTTTTACAAGTGCTTCCCTTTAAACCAATTAAATAGAGCTTCTTTATCAATTAATTTTAGCAGTACCATCCAAGGTAGAGAAAATATCTCAAACTTGTAACACATATGGACGTAAATACACAAACAAGATACAAACAAAATCTAGCCTTTGTGTTATTAGTATTTGTGGAGAAGATAGTAAAGGTCCAATTTGCAAATATCTGCCTCTTACAAAATAAATGTAATTGCAAGATAGTATTATAATTTGTGGATCCACTAATTTGTCATTTTTCTCCGGAGTCTAATAAACACTATGGCCAAGCAGTGTTGAAAAAGAAGGTAATCTTTTTCTGTTTCATAACTTCATAACCAAATCCGGTTTTGGAATCTGCAGCCCAAAGTGTCCAGAACCAAATCAGCATTTCACGTGTTACAAGCAGGACAAATGTACAACACCCAAAGACAACAATCAAGGCATTGTAGGGGGAAACATAATTGAACACAGGTAATTGGACGGCTTTTTCTTCTCACAAACTGTGAGGGCCCCTCTTACAGATGCCTTAGCAGGAAAATTCCCCAAAAGGAACAAAAGCGAATGAGAGGAACAGTCACTAGTTATGCACCCCAGAAACTTACCCTTCAGTTGTAGAATGCTAAATGCAACTGATGTTGCTGGGGGAGCTGGCCAGGAGAACCCCCGGAGACTCAATATGATGTCAAGCAGCTTCAGGGAATCCCCCAAGTCACCTCATGGCCGGCCCCTAGCACAAAGCCTCTTGGCTGGCTCACCAAATTGTTACCAAACCCTGAAATCAAAATGAGTGTGTTTGATTTGCTGTAAGCCAATCTCTGAGTCACCGGGTTTGAAGCAGAGAAAGCTTTATTATCAGAAGGGTAGCCCACTGAGAAGGCAGGGATCAGCCCCAAATCTGCCTTGTCTTTGTTGAACCTGGGGACAGTTTATAGGGGCTTGCAGCAAGGTATGTGAGAGTTAGGGCAGACACTGGTTGGGTCCTGAAACCTTCAAGGGGTGGCTGGAAACCTTTTTTAATTTTTTTAAATTTTTCAGTGTTCCAAGATTCATTGTTTATACACCACACCCAGTGTTCCAGGCAATATGTGCCCTCCGTAATACCCACCACCAGGCTCACCTAATCCCCCACCCCACTTCCCTCGAAAACCCTTGGTTTGTTTCTCAGAGTCCACAGTCTCTCACGCTTTGTCTCCCCCTCCAATTTCCCACAATTCACTTTTCCTTTCCTTCTCCTAATGTCCTCCATGTTATTCCTTATGCTCCACAAGTAAGTGAAACCATATGATAACTGACTCGCTCTGCTTGACTTATTTCACTCAGCATAATCTCCTCCAGTCCCATTCATGCTGACACAAAAATTGGGTATTCATCCTTTCTGGTGGCTGGTAATATTCCATTGTATATATGGACTGTATCTTCTTTATCCATTTGTCTGTTGAAGGGCATTTTGGCTTTTCCCAAAGTTTGGCGATTGTGGCCGTTTCCGCTATGAACATTGGGGTACATATGGCCCTTCTTTTCACTACATCTGTATCTTTGGGGTAAATACCCAGTAGTGCAATTGCAGGGCAGCTCTATTTGTAGCTCTATTTTGAATTTCTTAAGGAATCTCCACACTGTTTTCCAAAGTGGTTGTACCAACTTGCATTCCCATCAACAGTTTAAGAGGGTTCCCCTTTCTCTACATCCTCTTCAACACTTGTTGTTTCCTGTCTTGTTAATTTTGGCCATTGAAAGCTGGGGTAGTGATTCTCCTATCAGATAAATTAGATTTTTAAAAAAGATTTTATTTATTTATTTGACAGAGAGAGAGATCACAAGTAGGCAGAGAGGCAGGCAGAGAGAGGGGGGGAAGCAGGCTCCCCACCAAGCAGAGAGCCTGATGTGGGGCTTGATCCCAGGACCCTGAGATCATGACCTGAGCCAAAGGCAGAGGCTTAACCCACTGAGCCACCCCGGTGCCCCAGTTAAATTAGATTTTAAGCTAAAGACTATGGTCAGAGATACAGAAGGACACTACATCATTCTTAAAGGGTCTATCCACCAAGAAGATCTAACAGTTGTAAATATTTATGCCCCCAATATGGGAGCAGCCAACTACATAAGCCAACTGTTAATCAAAATAAAGAGTCACACTGATATGAATACATTAATTGTAGTGGATCTTAACACACCTCTCTTAGTAATAGACGGATAATCCAAGCAGAAAATCAATAAAGAAACAAGAGTATTGAATGACACATTGGACCAGATGGACCTCATAGATATATACAGAACATTCCACCCTGAAACAACAGAATACTCATTCTTCTCAAGCACACATAAAACTTTCTCCAGGATAGACCACACACTGGGTCACAAATCAGGGCTCAACTGATACCAAAAGTCTGAGATTATTCCCTGCATATTCTCAGGCCACAATGCTTTGAAACTGGGAACTCAACCACAAGAAAAAATTTGGAAGGAATTCAAACACTTGGAAACTAAAGACAATCCTGCTCAAGAATGTTTGAATCAATCAGGAAATCAAAGAGGAACTTAAACAATTCATGGAAACCAATGAGAATGAAGACACATTGGTCCAAAACCTATGGGATATGGCAAAGGTGGTCCTAAGGGGGAAATACATAGCCATCCAAGCCTCACTCAAAAAAATTGAAAAATCCTGAATACACCAGCTCTCTTTATACCTTAAAGAACTGGAAAATCAACAACAAATTAAGCCAACCCCATACACAAGAAGGGAAACAATCAAGATTAGAGCAGAGATCAATGAGTTAGAAACAAGAAATACAGTAGAACACATCAAAGAAACTAGGAGCTGGTTTTTTGAAAGAATCAATAAGATCAATAAGCCACTGGCCAAACTAATCCAAAAGAAAAGAGAGAGGACCCTAATTAATAAAATTATGAATGAAAGCAGAGAGATCATGACTAACACCAAGGAAATAGAAACAATCATCAGAAATTATTATCAACAGTTATATGCCAATACTTTAAGCAACCTAGAAGAAATGGGTGCATTCCTGGAAACCTATAAACTTCCAAGACTTAAACAGGAAGAAATTGACAACCTGAATAGACCAATATCTAGTAATGAGATTGAAGCAGTGATCAAAAAAACCTCCCAAAAAACAAGAGCCCAGGAGGCTGGACACTTTTGAGATTGTGCACTGTTTTGGACATCTGGGCTCCATTCACTGTGTCACGTGGTGTCCATATGTCTGTAAAACAAACCTATAGAGTAGCCTCCATATTTGCTTCTCTCCTTGGTTCCCATATCTCATACTGGGGAAAAAAGAACAAAGAACAAGGTTAATAATTATTGTAAGGCTGTGGAGAAATGTGCGCATGTTCAGCATAGGAGGTTAAAAGGGAGAAAAAGCCTAGCAAAGGTTTATATGAATAAAGTAGCATACATGGGTTCAAAGCTGGGGAATGAAAGAATGAAAGAAATTTTTAAAAGATAGTTGTAAAAAGAAAAGTACAACTTGATTTAAACATGGGCAAAAGATCTGAACAGACACTTCACAGAATATACACCGATGACAAATAGGAACATGAAAAGATGTTCAGCCTCATGTGACATCAGGGAATGGCAAGTTAGAACAACTAAGTTGTTGTTCTCTCTCTAGAATAAATATACACAATACACACCTGTTACAATGGCGAAAATGTGGAACACTGACAACACCAAGTCCTGACGAGGGTGTAAGGCAACAGCAACCCTTGCTTGCTACTCGTGGGAATGCAAGATGGTAGAGCTACTTTGGAAGATAGCTTAGGGGTTTCTTATAGAACTAAACATGCTCTTAACACACAAGCCAGCAATTGTACTCCTTGGTATTTACCCAAAGAGGCTGAAAACAGATGTCCACAAAAAACCTGCATATAGATGTTTATAACAGCTTTTTTCATCACTTTCAAAACATGGAAGCAGCCAAGATGTTTTTCTGGAGGTGAAGGGATAAATAAACTGTGGTTCATCCAGACAATGAAATATTACTTGGTGCTAAAAATGAAATGAGGTGTCAAGCCATGGAAACACACAGAAGAGCTTTAAAAGCACAGTACTAAGTGAAAGAAGCCAATTTGAAAAGCCCACACACTGCACGATGCCAATCGTATGGCATTCTGGAAAGGCAGAACAATGGGGACAGTAAAAAGATCAGTGGTTGCCAGAGATTAGGAGGCAGGGAGGGTTCAATAGGCAGAGCACAGTCAATTTTTAGGGCGATGAAATTGTTCTGCATGATACTATATTGGTGGATACATGTCATTATACATTTATCAAAATCCATAGAATGTACAACATTAAGAGTGAACCCCAATGTAAACTATGGACTTCAGATGACAACAATGTGTCAGCATAGGTTCATTGATTGTAACAAATGTACCCATCAGGTGTAGGATGTTGATAATAGGGAAGGTCATGTATGTGTCTGAGCAGAGGGTATATGGGAACTGTGTACCTTCTGCTCCATTTTGCTATGAATCTAAAACTGCCCTAAAGAATAAATTCTGGTTTTTTAGAAATGTATAGGTTTAACTAAATAGGTTTAACTAAAGACTTGGATACAACAGAAGCTAGAATTAGTGAACTCAAAGACAATCAGTAGGTCCAATCAAAATGGAACAACAGGGATAAGATTTACCCTCCTATCAGAAAAAAAAGACAAATTACATAAAACAAGGTTTAAAAAAAACTGCGTATCGGGGCACCTGGGTGGGTTAAAGCCTCTGTCTTCAGCTCGGGTCATGATCCCAGAGTCCTGGGATGGAGCCCGTATCGGGCTCTCTGCTCAGCAGGGAGCCTATTTCCCCCTCTCTCTGTCTCTGCCTGCCTCTCTGCCCACTTGTGATCTCTGTCTATCAAATAAATAAATACAATCTTAAAAAAAAATAAAAAACTGGATATCAGACAACAAACGACAGTGATCCACGAAGAAAAGAACAAATGAGACAAATGAAAAATAAATAGGAAGATGACAGACTGAAACCTAATGATAACAATATAACCATTAAATGTATATGGTTTAAACATCCCGATTAATGGAATAGATTGTCAGATTGGATATAAAAGCAAAGCCTAACCAGTTGCCATCTAGAAGAAACACAATTTAAATATAAGGACACAAGTAGGTTAGAAGAATGGAGAAAGATATACCATGTTAAACCAGTCAGAAGAAAAGGCTGTGCAGAACTTGGGTGGTGCAGTCAGTTAAGTGTCTGACTTGGTTTCAGCTCAAGTCCTGATCTCAGGGTCCTGGGTTCAAGGCCCGCATGAGACTCCATGCTCAGCGGGGAGCTGGCTTGGAATTCTCTCTCTCAAGGCTCCTCTTACTTGCTCTCTCTCTCTCTCTCTCTCTAGAATAAATATACAAATCTTTTTTAAAAAGAAGAAGAAAAGGCTATGATGGCTATATTAATATCAGATAAAATGGATTTCAGAACATAGAATACTACCAGAGCTAATGTAGGTTATTTTCTAACGATAAATGAGTCAATTAATCAAAAAGACATAACAATCTTAAATGGTTTGCTCCTAATAATAGAGCTTCAAGATACATGAAATAAAAACTGAAAAAATTCAGGGTGAAATGAACAAATCCACAAATATAGTTGGAAATTTCAATTCCCTTCTCTAAAGTATTGAGATAAGTAGGCAAAAATTCAGCAAGAATAGACTTGAATGACACTATTGACCAAAATTCTGACTGCAGAATATACATTCTTCTCAGATGCACATGGGACATTTATGGGAATCAATCATGTTTGAGGTCATAAAACGAGTCCCAATAGATCGCTTTAGATCCATGTCATACAAAGAATGTTCTTTGGCACTGTGGAATTGAATTAAAAATCACTAACGGAATAATATCTGGAAATCCCCAAATATTTGGAAACTAAAATAACACACTTCTAACCAGCACTTCTTTCAAAGAAGAAATCATGAGGAAAATTAGAAAGCATTTTGAACTGAATGAAAACGAAAATACAATAGATCAGAGACAGCAGGATGTTGCTAATGGAGTCATGGTCAGGATCTTCATTTTTAAAAGATCAATCTAGCAGTCAAGTTCAGGAACAAGTAGGGAGTAGGGAACCAAGTAATATGTCAATATTTACTGACTGCCTACTCTGTGCTAAGCCTGAAAGTGCTGACGTGGGAGCAGGGAACATTGTCCCCGCTCTCAAGAAGCTTACATTTTAGTGAGGGGAGAAAGAGAAATAAATGCCTAAATCACACTGTTTGGTTACGTGACAGTGACTTGTTGATGGGTGGGGGGGTGCGGACATAGGGGTGGAAAGGCAGCTCTGGTAGGCTGGTCTGGAAAAAGCCCCCCTCTGAAGTGACATTTGAGCTGACCCCTTGCTGATGGGAAGGAAGTAACTGTGCAAAGGTCCAGGACAAGAGTTTTTGAAGCAAACAGAAGGGCAAACGCAAAAGCCCTGAGATGGAATGAGTTCGGTGTGTCTGGGGCAGGACCTGCGACCCAGGGAGCGAGCTGACAAATGAGCAACAAACAGGGAGCCACAGACAGGAAATGATGAGGTAGACTGGCCATTAAATGTATTTTCCAGGTCTAACCAGAAACCTCTGGAGAGTTTTGACATGAGGGGCGATGAGGTGGGCTTCCTCTTTAGAAAGATCCCTCTGGCTTGCTGGAGGAAGCAAGGAGACCAGTTGTCTAGGCAAGAGATAGTGGGGCCACAATGAGGGTCACAGAAGAGAAGTATGGAGACATCACTGGAATCCAGATATATTTTGGAGGTAAAGAGGAGTTGCCAGTGGATAAACAAGAGAAGACTTGAGGAGGAGTAAATGTGAGGTCTGAGAAAGCACTCAGGAAGTCCAAATGGAAGACGACTTATACTAGAACAGGAGTGACCGAGATGGAGACAGAAGGACTCAAGGTCCTATATTTCGTTGACTCAAAGATCCGCATTTTTTTTAAGATTTTATTTATTTATTTGACGGACAGAGATCACAAGTAGGCAGAGAGGCAGGCAGAGAGAGAGGAGGAAGCAGGCTCCCTGTTGAGCAGAGGGCCTGATGCAGGACTCGATCCCAGGACCCTGGGATCATGACCTGAGCCGAAGGCAGAGGCTTTAACCCACTGAGCCACCCAGGCGCCCCTAAAGATCTGCATTCTTTTTCACATTTATGTATCTCTGAAATCAAAAGGTATCCACCCAATGATAGTATTTTTCAATTGTTATTAACCATGAAACAATTATAAGGTAATTATATGGTGAAAACATTTCACTGACACTTTTTGCTAAGATTTAGAAAGTACTGGGGCACCTGGGTGGCTCAGTCAGTTGAGCACGTGACTCTTGATTTGGGCTCAGGTCATGATCTCAGGGTTGGGAGATCGAGCCCAGAGTCAAGCTCTGCTCTCAGCATGGAATCTACTTGAGATTCTCTCTCTGCCCCTCTCCCCACTTGTACTCTCTTTTTCTCTCTCTCTTAAAAAAATAAAAATAAAATTAAACAAGTACCAGCAGCAACACATCTTGAATTTGATAAAATATGCCTATCATAGTATGTGGAGATATTTGCAGGCAAAGTTGACAGGACTTAATGATGGATTGAATGAGGGAATCGAGTAAGAGGAAGAGAACTAGTCACAATTAGGAGGTCCTAATTCTGAGATGGGAGTAGTGGCTTTTGAAAGAGAAAGATCCACATCTCGGTTTTGTTCAGTCAGTTTGGGGGTCCCACAAGTCATTCAAGTGAGGCTGTCAAGAGGCTGTTGGGGATTCAGTTTGGAACTCAGAGGAGAGAAGAAGGCTGGAGGTCCACAGCTGGGTGGAAGGTACATGAGGCTGGTCAAGGACTGAACAAGACTGGGGCGCCTGGGTGGCTCAGTGGGTTAAAGCCTCTGCCTTCCGCTCAGGTCATGATCCCAGAGTCCTGGGATCGAGTCCTGCATCAGGCCCTCTGCTCAACAGGGAGCCTGCTTCCTCCTCTCTCTCTGCCTGCCTCTCTGCCTACATGTGATCTCTGTCTGTCAAATAAATAAATAAGTAAAGTCTTTAAAAAAAAAAAAAAAAGACAGAACAAGACTTTCTGATATGTAGAGAGCGAGCAGAGAAGATGATCCAGAGACCCGCAGAAGCCACTGGGGCTGGGCAGCCAAAGGAGAAGGTGGAAAGTCAAGCAGAAGCCATCTCAGAAGCCAGGAGGACAACCCAGAGTCGCCAACCCAATCAAATGCTGCTTATACGTCAAGAAAGATGCTAATGTGTGTGTCGGTGTAGAGAAAAATCTGTAGGATTAGACACCACAGAGAGGATCTACCAGAGATGATCTCTGATGGGTACCAGGCAAGGTACTCTTCTTTGTTTTAACTTTTACTTTCTGATGTTATCTATTTCTGTGATGTGTTGGTTATTTAAAGGGAAAAAACAATAAAGCACGATTGTAAAACATTATTTATCTCGCGGCAATGATGCCTCTGTGTAACGGGTGTTTGACACACGTTAGTTTATCTCCCCTCCCGAATTTCTGCTTTCTGAAGCAAGTCTTCCCTTCCAAAGAGACAAAGCCCTCAGAATGGATTTTAGAGATGGGATGGATTTCTGGCATCTCAGCCGACAGGTAGAAAAGATCTTTTTGAACAGAGACTGGGCCCTCTCGACAGCCCTGAGGTCACCCCACTCATCGGGCCCTCAAAAACTCGGAGTTGCGTGGAAATCTTTGTATGACTTAGATTCATTCTTCCCTGAGATCTGAATTTTTAATAGTTAGAAATGCCCAGCCATTCAGAAGGCGAGGAAAGGTCCAAACACTGAAAAGAATGAAAACCCTGTTGTTCATTTCTGAGAATGTTCCTTGAGGTGAATAATTTATGCCACTTACCGATTCCCATTTCTTAAGAGGCCTGGGTTAAAGGAGCCTGAAGGTTTCCACCCAGCACAAGCCCCGCTTCCCCAGAGGCCCGTCCGCCAGCAGGACGCTCGCGGCCCAGTGCTGCGACCTGAGGGTTCTCTACCGGCAAACACCCCAAAGTGCAAATACATTTGCATCAGGATCGTGAATGTCTTGGAGACCGTTGTAAAGGTGACACAGAGGAAGTAAATGAAGTATTTCACAGGACCCCAGCCCCTTACCAAGAGGGAACAAGTCCCCGCGGGGATGGTGGGGAACGTAACTGCTCCTTGCCTGTGACAGCCTGTTGCCCCCACACCCTCAGCCCTGTGACAGACTGCTTATACGTCAAGAAAGATGCTAATGTGTGTGTCGGTGTAGAGAAAAATCGCAGTGCCTTCTGACAGACTCGCCTAGCTTTATATTCCCCTCTCCATTAAAGCTGGGCTTGGCCCTGTGATCTTTGGCCAGTGAAACCGTGGCCAGTGGGAGCCCGGAAGAGGCTTTTTAATGCGTTTGCACAGATTGGTTTGGTCTCCTGCTTTGCATCTTAAGAAGAACATTCTCTGAACGTTGTTCATCCCAGACGTGGGGCGCAGACCAGGCCCCCCACCCCCACCCACGGGAAACCACATCAACCAGCCTGCAAACCGAGACAGATCCTGGAGAGTAAACAAGGAGATGCCCATCCTGGAGCGTGTCATCTTCCCTCCTAAGGATACATCATTCTAAAGATTCAGTTCATCATAAAGTTAAACACAGGGCGCCTGGGTGGTCAGTGGCTTAAACCTCTGCCTTGGGCTCAGGTCATGATCCCTGGGTCCTGGGATTGAGCCCCGCATCGGGCTCTCTGCTCACCGAGAGGCCTGCTTCCCCCCCTCTCTGCCTGCCTCTCTGCCTGCTTGTGATCTTTCTCTCTGTCTGTCAAATAAATAAATACAGTTTAAAAAAAAAGTTAAACGCGAATTACTATATGCCCCCAAAATTCCACTCCTAGATAATATGCTCAAAAGAATTGAAGACAGGGTCTCAAACAAATACCACTTGCCCAGAGCAGCATTGTTCACAATCTCCCAAAGATGGAAACAACCCCAATGCCCATCAGGGATGAGTAGATGAGTAAAATATGGCATCTGTGTAATGAAATATTATTGAGCCGTAAGAAGGAAGTAAGTACTGGTCCAGGCTACAACGTATATGAGCCTGAAGCCTTTATGGTAAGTGAAAGAAGCCATAATGACAGATACTGTAAATGATTCTATTCCAATGAAATATCTAGAAAAAGTAATTTCATACAGACACTAAGAAACAGCTTGGTGGTTTCCAGGGGCTGGGGAAATGAGGATTGGAGACTACCTACGTGGGTACAGGAGGTTTCTTTTAGGATTATCAAAGTGTTTTGGAGGTAGATGTTTTCGTAAATTCCTCCAGGAAGCACTCCAAACAGCAGAGCCCCCTGTTCGATGCTGGAGGAAAGGGGGCATCCTGCAAGGATGGTTATGACGCCATCATGAATGTACTAAATGCCATTTAAAAAAAAATGCTTCTGAATTGCTCACCTTAAAAATGGTTGATTTGGGGCACCTGGGTGGCTCAGTAGGTTAAGTCTCTGCCTTCAGCTCAGGTCATGATCTCAGGGCTCTGGGATCAAGCCCCACATCGGGCTCTCTGCTCCACAGGGAGCCTGCTTCCCCCCCACCCCACCCCGCCTGCTGCTCTGCCTCCTTGTGATCTCTCTCTCTCTCTCTCTCTCTGTTAAATAAATAAATAAAATCTTAAAAAAAAAAGGTTGATTTTATGTTATGGAGATCTTACCTCAAGAAAAGGAAAAAAGAAACGTTCTCACAAAAGGATGTTTAATGCCTATCAGTGCCATCTGGGCTTAGTGTTATTTCCCCTTTTAACAAATTCACTCTGATGTAGGCACATACCGGTTCTCAGAACCTTGAAAATTTCAACCTATGAGTAGATTTTTATCTGGCTGTAAATTTATCTGGCTGTAAATCCATTTAAAGATTGCATCTAGGGGCGCCTGGGTGGCTCAGTGGGTTAAGTCTCTGCCTTCAGCTCAGGTCATGATCTCAGGGTCCTGGGATCAAGCTTCACATTGGGCTCTCTGCTCAGCAGGGAGCCTACTTCTCTGCCTACTTGTGATCTCTCTCTGTCAAATAAATAAATAAAATCTTTGAAAAAAGATTGCATCTAAATTGCTGTCTTGAACAGTAAGGAGGTGCCTCAAAAAGTTAAAAATAGAACTACCCTACAATCCAGCAATTGCACTACTAGGTATTTAAACAAAGGATATAAAAATGCAGATTCAAAGGGACACATGCACTCTAATGTTTATAACAGCGTTATCAACAATAGCCAATCTCTGGAGAGGGCCTAAATGTCCAGCGACTAATGAATGGATAAAGAAGATGTGGACTATAATGGACTATTACTCAGCCATCAAAAAGAATGAAATCTTGCCATTGGCAATATCATGGATGGAACTAGAGCGTTATTAAGCTAAGTGAAATAAGTCAGTAGGAGAAAGACAAATACCATACGATCTTACTCATACGTGGAATTTAAGAAAGAATACAGATGAACAGGGGCGCCTGGGTGGCTCAGTGGGTTAAGCCTCTGCCTTCAGCTCAGGTCGTGATCCCAGGGTCCTGGGATCCAGCCCTACATCGGGCTCTCTGCTGAACAGGGAAACTGCTTCCTCCTCTCTCTCTGCCTGCCTCTCTTGTGATCTCTTGTCTGTCAAATAAATAAATAAAATCTTGAAAAAAATACAGATGAACATATGGGAAGGAGGAAAAGAAAAAAAAGAGGGAGGGAAACAAATTGTAAGAGATTCTTGAAGATAGAGAACAAACAGGGTTGACGGAGGGGAGGTGGATGGGGGCTGGGCTAGATGGGTGATGGGTATTCAGGAGGGCACTTGTTGTAATGAGCACTGGGTGTTGTACATAAGTGATGAATCACTGAATTCTACCCCAGAAAAAAATATTGCACTGTATGTTAACTACCTAAAATTTAGATATAAATAAAATAATTTTTTAAAAGATGTGAGATATGTATACACACACGCCCTACACACTGGAATATCATGCAGCCATCAAAAAGAATGAATTCTTGCCATTCACAACGATGTGGATGGAGCTGGAGTGTATTATACTGAGCAAAGTAAGTCAGAGAAAGACAAGTACCAGAGGATTTCACTTATATGTGGAATTTAGGAAACAAAACAAATGAACATATGGGAAGGGGGAAAAAACAAGAGAAAGGGCAGCAAACCATTAGAGACCCTTAATGATAGAGAACAAGGGGCACCTGGCTGGCTCTGTTGGTTAAGCGTCTGACTTGAGGTCATCAGGTCCTCATGGTCGTCATGGCCTCAGGGTCCGGGGATTGAGCCCCATGTAGAGTCCCAGGTCCAGCTCTGTGCTCAGCAGGGAGCCTGTTTCTCCTTCTCCCTTAGCTGTTCCTACTGCTTGTGCTCTCCTGCTCTCTCTGTGTCAAATAAATAATTAAAAAAAAAAAGAAATATAGGGGCACCTGGGTGAGTCAGTGGGTTAAAGCCTCTGCCTTCGGGTCAGGTCATGGTCTCAGGGTCCTGGGATCGAGCCCCATATTGGGCTCTCTGCTCAGCAGGGAACCTGCTTCCTCCTCTCTCTCTGCCTGCCTCTCTGCCTACCTGCGATCTCTGTCTACCAAATAAATAAATAAAATTTAAAAAAATAAAAATAAAATAAAAGAAGAAATATAAAAAAACAATAGAGAACAAACTGAGGGTTGATGGGGGGAGGTGGGTGGGGGATGGGCTGGATGGGTGATGGGTATCAAGGAGGGCACTTTGAGCACTGGGTGTTGTATGTAAGTGATGAATCTCTAAATTCTACTTCTGAAACCAATACAGCCTTGTATGTTAACTAACTAGAATTCAAAGAGGAGTTTGAAAAGAAAAACATACAAATAAACAATGATATTAAAATAAATAACTATTTTGAGGTAAAGGAAAGGCATTCAGGGGGTGAATGACTAAGGCATCTGATCTAGTTACAGGCTTGTGTCCCTTCCAGGCATGAATAAAGCTTTGTGGACATTCATTACCCAAACCCCTTTATAAATCCAAGTTTATGAACCTTATAAACTGTTGAATTTCTTATCACGGCCCCACAAAATGAGATTCACTGCCACAAGGGGGCAGTGGTGTCCAGGGAATGGCCCAACCAGCCAAGGAGGAAATTAGAAAACCAGAGTTGGGAATTCCTGAGTCTTCCTCCTTGAAAGTGGTAGCACATATCCACTGGTCACTGAACACACCATCAGCCATCTCAATACATACGTGTGTTGAAGAGAATATAGTATCTGGAAAAGAATCTTTGGAAAACATGTTCGGCAAAGACATTATACAAACACTGTTCGGAGATGTTCAGTGACCAGCCAGGACCACAGAGCCGGGTCTGGAACCCAGTCTAGTGTTTTCTTGTCTGGGGCTTTTGGAGCCAATGCTTCTTGCTCTCTGGAGCTCTTCCTGAGCTTTCTGTGCAAGTCATGCCTGTGAATGGACACGAGCCCTTCTCTCTGTTATTCCTGCGGCCAATCTCCCAGCCAACCCCACTGCTGCCCTCAGACTCCCACCCAGAGGCTCCTGCCCCATCTCCCCAGCCACCAGCATTCGAGGAAAAGCCCCGCACCTGGGATCAGAGGCGGCAGTCGGAGTGCGGTGACTGGGGACAAGTGTCCACGTGGGGCTGACCAGCTGTCAAACCCGCCACCACCTGTCAAAACCTATGAGAAGGCATACGGCATGGGGTAGACAGTCCGTCACCTACCATCAGCCTCAGAGGTGACACCGCAGCTCACCTTGTGACCTGCCCCAGTGCCCAGAGCTCCTCCAGGAAGCACGCCAGTCTGCACAGCCCCCTGCCAGGTGCTGTGGGGAGGGAGACATCCTTCAAAGATGATCCACATGCCATGCTGGAGGCGGAGAAGCTGCCAGGCTGGTGGGGAAGCTGGGACTGGTGTAAGAAAGGCCAGACTAGGGTATGAGCGCAGAAGTGGCCCAGAGCAGATTTCTAAGTCCTCTGCCCCGGTCCCGCATCCCAGGACACACGAGCACAGCAGCAGGGCGGGACACCTGCAGGAATTCCAGCTCCCGAGGGTGCACTCGGAGGGGCTGCCGATCCTTAGGGAGAGGGTCCTCTCTCCTAGGCTGCCTGGAACTGATTCCCCCGGAAGCCTCGGTGCCACCAGCTGCCTGCAAATCCCATAGAGCTGGATTGTTTCAGGCAGTTGTCACCAGAGGGAGCTCGAAGAACAAGTCTGGATTTTACTTCCTTCCGCAAATCCAAAGATGAGTTTAAAACCCCTTGACACTTCGATTTCACTCCTAATGTGTGAGAAGGACCCACGACAGATTGATGCCGGCCCTGCGAGTGTGCAGAATCGCTGTCCTCCTTGGGGAGCTTCCCATAACTATTTCAGAGTCCCGGGATCCCCGCACAGAAGCCCTCCCTCCGCGCTCCCACCTGGGCGGGAACCCCGCGTTCTCCCCGCCTGATGCACAGCGCCCCCCCCCCCCCCCCCCCCCCGCCGCAACTGCCCTTCCAGCCAGAACGAAGCCCGGACTCAGACTCCAGCAGCTACAGACATGCCAGCCCTACCCCCTCAGGCTGCTTCCTCCTCCTCACCTGCCTTGTGCGCAGGTGACAACACAGAGGTGACAGACGAAAATTAGAGTGAAAATGACTTCCAGCTACTAGATTCCACGTGTCCTTTTTTGGCGTACCTCATCTCAGTTTGGGAGAGGGATGCCCCCGTTGCTGTTTTGCTGCTAGCCCAAGTGCTGAGATTTTCCAGGGAAAAGATGTAGCCCAGGTATCCTAGAGCACGACTGACCCTACCTGAGGTGGCCTATCGATTAGAAGAGTTGAAATTAGGACACCTGGGTGGCTCGGCCACCTTTGGCTCACGGTCTCAGGATCCTCAGCTGGGAGCCTGCTTCTCCCTCTCCCTCTCCTGCTCCCCTGCTTGTGCTCTCTTGTTCTTTCTCTCTATCAAATAAATGGGTAAAAATCTTTAAAAAAAATAAAAGGATACTTGAAATTCATAAGGTCTCATTCTCATGACCACGTGAGGGTGTCACGATCGCTTTTTTCCTCTTCTCAGGATTATTTTGCCCCTGCAGAAATTTCCTTTTTTTATGCATTTGGAGGCAGGGCTGTCAATAGGGACCTCTCTTGGGCCTGCAAGCCTTTGGTTTTGAGGCAGAACTCAGGTGACAATCTGGGGTGGGACTGGGGGAGGGAGAAAAGGGAATGCCTCTTGACTTTCAGGTTCTAGGATCCAGCATTAATCACTACTGCGGGCTATACACGTGAAAGGGGCCAGGGGGCCATCGGGGAAGTGGACTGGTCGACATGGCCTCAGAAGGCATCAGGGGAGTTCGTGAGCATTCAGAAATGGCAGGTGCTCCCTGGGAAGTCTGAAAGGCTTCCAAAGACAGAGATCCCCTGGGCTTCTCCGGGAGGTGGTGACTGCAACCTCACTCTGAGTTCACCCTTCAGCAGACCACACCCCCCACCCCCCCACCCCCAACCCCGGGCCTTCACTAACAGGTGTCCCTGAGGGGGGCCTTCTGAGTGCTGGTCAACTCAGGTGACAGGACCAACAGGGGGTCGCTGTTGTCTTGCCTCTTATCTCCTGTCCCCAGGCTTCCTGTGATGAATGGGTGATGGTCCCTGGGGCTTCTGGGTTCTAGCTCCACGAATGAAGTATGCATTTGACCTCCCTTTTCTCTCATACTTGCTCAAAAACTCCTTCTTTGAGGTGGAGCACATACAGGATTTTGGCTCAGGGAGCAGAAGACCCTTCAGCTGTGGTTTTTACCCACACATCGGCCGGTGCTTCAGCTGAAATGGTCTAGTATCTCCATGCCCTTGGCTTTGTGGCCATGGACCCTGCCGTCCCCAGCTTCCCCAGCCCCCTTCATGTCCTCTGAGTGGTATTCTTTGTTTTGCAAAAAGCTTTCACTTTTGTGATACTATCCCCATTAGACAGATGAGGAAAAGGAGGCTTGCCAGCTTCCAAGAGTCTATGGTAAAGCGAGAACCAGATTATAAATCAGAATTCATCCTCCTGAAATCAAATTAATGGTCTTATATAGCTCATGGAAGAGAAGGCTGATGCAAGACACTTCCTGTTGATCAAGTAGCTGTGCCTGAACTGGAGGGATTTTTGTATAATCTCCTGGATTCCAGAGCTTTCATGGCCTGGGGCTGCCACTGGAAGACTGATGCTCTAAATAACATCTTGTACAAATAAAATAAAATAAAATAAAAGTCCAACTTCACATCTGTGATGGACACCTTTATTTTTGCCACCCAGCCCAGTCTGCTTTCTCCTGATATCTCAACTTTCCTAAGAGAAATCGGTCTGTATGTTTCACCTGCATCAGAAATGGGCATGTAATTCACACGTGACCATTTGGAGCATTGCTTTCTCTTGGCCACAGTGACGGTTTGAGGCATGAGTACATGGCCCAGTCAGAAGCACTGAGACTTCCACTGAGATTATTAAGAAATAGGCACTCTCCTTCACAGCACTTAAATCTGGGAGGATGCATGCCTGGAGTGTCTGGCAGCAATATTGTCACCATGAGGAACTCGAGAGACAGTGTGTGGCTAGCTGATGAAATCATTGGTCTCTGGCTATAATACTGACTTCTGAAATCAGTATTCATCTGGACTTCTTTGGTATGTGATCCAATAAAGGCCTTTATATCTTGGGCCAGTCTGAGTCGGCTCAAATGTCCTACCCAACGTAAAATCTCTTCCACCAGAACCACCAGTCATTCCATTTCCATAAACACGTTCACTCCAATTCTAGCCAGTGGACTTCATCCTTGTCTCTGTCCCTCTTGCCAATCCACGTGGAAGTTAATTCAAGATTCTGGAGACTCATTCCCTGGTCAAATGAGTCAATTCATAGAATAAATGAGGGCAAATCACCAATGCCCAGAAGAACGCAGCCAGGCATCTTGTTTGATACTGAGTCTGTCTTTTTTACTTACTCGTACAAAGGAATATTGTCCTTCTGCCCAGCAACATCTTTGGTGGCTTCCAGTCTGCACCTGGAGCCTGCTTCCTCCTCTACAACATGAAAGAGATGGATCAGGCCATCTCTAAAAATCCTCTATAATTCTAGCATTCTGTTATACATCCATAAAGAAAATAAAGGAAAATGGCCTTATCCAAGAAGCGTGGCCTGTGATCCGAGGGCTGTGGCATTTGGAAAAAGCCAGAAGTTTCAGAGAAATGTCACTGATGAAGATGTGCTTGCACACTCTCCATTTACAGTGACCTGTGACCCTAAAAATGTCTCGATCTGGAAGGAAATATGGAAGAATAAGTGAGAATAAGCGTGGAGGTGGGTCTGTGTGGGGCATTTTCTCCTTTGTCCAAGGCCTCAGATCTGCAAGCAAGCGCCAAGCAAAAAGCAGCAGAGGCGGGCCCCTTTCAGGAAAAACTTTTGCTCATACGGAGGCTCTGGGAAAATTGCGTCTGGAGAGCTAAGAAGCTTGGCCGTGAGTAATTTGTTTTTTTAAAAAGCTCTGTTAGTTGGTCCACATTGTGTTTTTCATTCCACCAGAGCCGAAGGTGGCATTTCTTTTGTTTATAGTATTAGTGTTATATTATTGGTGATCTCATTGTTCTTGTTTGTGACATGTTTACCTCGGTAGGACAGTTATTGTAGGAGGCAAGTCGGGGGCCAATCTACTCACCAAACCTGCAGAACTAAAGAAAAAGACGCCAATCTATACTGCGGGGCGCATATTACTCCTCTCTTGGATTGTTAAAGTCTAATTATAGGCTGTTGATCCCAGTTAGAACCATTTATAAGCCTAAACACCATTCTGCGGTGTCTTGCCAATAGGTGTGTTTCGTTGTTATTGTTGTGTAAAACATAACATTTGCACATTTGGGGGACTAGAACAGGTTAGTGTTCCCTGGGAAAGTCAGATGGAAATTAGGCTAAATGACTCAAAAAGGAAGGGGTGGAAGCAAGAGACCTCGACGTTTATTCATTAGGCATTTCTGAAACTGAAGACTATGGAGCTCTTCTTCCAGATCTCTGGCTCAAATGCCACTTCCTCTGGGAAGCTCTCCCTGACTGCCCACCCCCCACATTCTTGAGACAGCAGTTTCCCCTGCCCCCACTTTCTGGCATTTATCCTATGTCACAGGAGTGTGAGGATTATTTGATTGTGTCTTTCCACTAGATGGAAGGCTGCCTGGCATGATGCGTGGGTATTGAATAAATGTGTTGTGTAAGGTGTGTGTGCAGCGTTATCTGAGAATAGTCAATCACACTACAGAAGACAAAGAAAACAACCAAGATGGGTTAAACTCATGAGAAGTGTGAGGCACAGTGGTAAGCCAGTCAGTAGTTTATGAAGTATAAGCAAAACGCATAAGATGTGTACAGAACAGAGGATGAGTGACAGGTAGCTTGTGGGACACAGACAGAATTCACGTGGATTGTGAGTAAATCGGTAACCTGCGTGATACGTTAAATATGGTTAGAATGAATGGAACATAAACTAGAACAAACCAGAGTGCTAAGTATGGAAAGAAAGAGATAAAGGGTCCAAGTTATAAGGTATGCTCATGCCACCTCGGGCTTGCAGCTATGTTATCCCCTAAATCGGATACCCACTGGTGACATCCATTATGGTCCCAGTTGTGCTCAGCCTAAGAAGCACAGCTAAAACCATAGCTGTTCAGCAGGCTAATGGATGAGCTCCTGCTGGGCCAGACAGAGTTGCCAACGCAGCCCTCCAATAGGGAAAGGGGAGGTCATGGCCTCGGGCACCTTCTGTCTGTTGGGTCCTATTACTCTCAATTCTGGTCCTTGGAACCACATCATTAAGGGGGAAGGTTACTATAGAAAGAAAGAGAGAGAGACACACACATACATTGCATTTTACATAATCCAGGATTCAGGAGTGCTCCTCCCACCTGCTCACACCTTATCATATTTGTGCTAACTTTCCCCGTGCCTTTCCTCTTCCTGCTTGCGGTATGTATTCAGTCATCTGTGAGATTCTCGCATCTCAACTTGGTCTAAGAGCCCTTCTGTTCTGTCACCTCTAGAACAGTTTGCCTGGCAATGATTTGGGAAGTAATTTCCTTTACGATATACTGAAATAGTACATACACTACCATTGTGAATTACCTACTATGACTGCTGATTAGGGCAAGGGGTAGAGGTAAACTAGTTTTTGAACCTATTGACAGGAAAACCCATTTCTTTTTTGTTTAAGATTTTATTTATTTATTTGAAGGGAGATCACGAGTAGGTAGAGAGGCAGGCGGTGGGGGGGCCAGGCTCCCCACCGAGCAGAGAGCCAGATGTGGGGCTCTATCCCAGTACCCTGAGATCATGACCCGAGCCGAAGGCAGAGGTTTAACCCACTGAGCCCCCAGGTGCCCCAAGAAAACCCATTTCATAGCCACTCAGCAAGTACATACTGTGTTAAGTGCTGAGGATACAGTGGTAAGAAAATAGCAAGGGTCCCTGCTGTCATGGAGCTCAGAGCAGAGAAAAGCAGTCTGACGATCAAGTGAATAAAGGCAGTTTTAAAGGGGGTAAGTCCTGCAAAGAGAAGCCACATGGTCCTCTGAGAGCTTATGACAGCGGAATTTGACTCATTCAGACAGGGTGGAGTTAATGAAGCAAAGAGCAAAGTATAAATGTCCCAGGAGAGAGAATAACCTATTTAAGGTTACAGAGTGGGATCATCACATGAACCCTTTATTCAGCAGGTTGCACTGACCCCAGGGCCTGGCCCAGAGCTGGGTTTGAGAATAAGGAGGTATGGATAGACCATAGAACTTGAATCAAGACAAGTTCAAGAAAACTGTTAGGCCTGGAAGGGTCCTTGGAGGGCCTTGGTGTCCTAAGTCCCAGCACCTTAGCCTAAGTACTTACTCTGTGATGCTGGCTCCTGTCACATCTAATACTCATTATGAGTTCAGCCCTTCCAGGACTAAAAGCTGACCTCAAAATAACATCGCTGGCCACAGTGTCACCCTCCAACCATTTGCTGGAGGAAAACTTTTTTTTTAAGATTTTATTTTATTTATTTGACAGAGAGAGAGATAGAGATCACAAGTAGGCAGAGAGAGAAGGAAGCAGGCTCCCCGCCGAGCAGAGAGCCCAATGAGGGGCTCGATCCCAGAACCCTGAGATCATGACCTGAGCTAAAGTCAGAGGCTTAACCCACTGAGCCACCCAGGTGCCCCTGGAGGAAAACTTGTGATGCTTCAACTCAAACCCAATTGTCAAATCATTAGTTAAAGCATCACCGACATTTAGCTTTAGGAGAAAAAACCAAGCTACCATCCCCTGCTCTATGCTAAATCCTTTACATGCATTTTGTTTTATCTTTACAACAGCATTTGAGGTAACACCAGTGCACTAGGAAAGAGAACTAATGCTCAGAGAGAAACTAAGCCTGATCCATCTGGCTCTTAAGTGACAAAATTAAGACTCAAATCCAGTTCATTCCGACCCTCGAGCTGAAACCGCCATGAACATGAGGAAGCCCTCTCCAGAAAGGAGGTCCCCACTGACTGGGCAGTGCATGTTTAGGAAGGTGGATGTTCTGGGAGTGTTGGTATTGCGGTTTGGGAAATGTGGTGGTCTTCTGGCAACACGTGCTGGAAATATTTGCAGACTAAATACTGTGATGTCTAGGTCTTGCTTCCAAATAATCTCTCTGAATATGGGAGAGGGGCGGGGTAGAGTCAGCTGGGAGCGGGGAGGAAACAGAACGGCCGGAAGTTGATTACTTGCAGATCAGAGATGGGTACAGAGGGGATCATCAGCAAACCATCTCTTCTCTTGTGTCCTTTTAACATTTTCCATACAACATTTTACAAAACAAGTAAGTTGGGGGGCATGCTCCAGTGCCCACTCCTCATCTCCACATCCCACAGAATTTCACAATTGTATTTGCCTTTGGAATCAGAGGTGGTATAGAGCTGGTTCAAGAATCTGAATCAGCAGGAAGGGGACCCCGGGTGGCCCAGCGGGTTAAGCAACAAACTCTCGATTTCCACTCAGGTCACGGTATAGGGTCTTGACATCAAACCCCTAGTCCCCCAGCTCCAGCTTAATGAGGAGTCTGCCTGAGACTTTCTTCCTCTCCTCCTGACCAACCCCCCCTCCCCCCCCACCCCCCACCAAAGATATAAAGTTCCACCACCCAACTAGCTGGCAGGGGGAAAAGCACCCAGTACATTCCACAAACACGTGGACAGAAGGCTTTTCCACGTTGGGGTCAGAACAGCAAGCTAGGTAAGAACTGCTCAATTCTTATTCTTATTCTCCTCCTCCTTCTCCTTTTTCTTTCTTTCTCTTTCTTTCTTTTCTTTCTTCCTTCTCCTTTTTTTTTTCTTCTTTTTTTAAGATTTTATGTATTTTTTTGAGAGAGGGAGCATGGGCGGGGGTTGGGGGGAGGACAGAGGGAGAGGGAGAAGCAGGCTCCCCACTGGCCAGGGAGCCTGAAGGGGGAGGAGGGGTTCATCCAGGACCCCAGACCATGACCTGAGCCCAAGGCAGACTCTTAAACCTACTGAGCTACCCAGGCACCCCCAGAATCAGCTCAGTTCTGATGCCGACTCCCTGACTTACTGAGCAGCGAGGGGCAAGTCGATTTCTCTCTCCTGGGCCCTCAGTCTCCGTCTATGAAAACGAGGGGAGGGGGCCGCGGTGAGAAGAACCCCACCAAGGGTGATTGGAGAATGGAGGAGCCCGCTTAGTGCCAGGGCGCCCTCAGCGCTCTCTGCCTCCGGATTCCGTCGTCTCCCACCGCGTCCCCCCGCCGGGGTTTTTGAGGGAGAGAAACTGCTTCACACAGAGACCCGAGCACAGGGCATCAGGGCACAGGCGTGTGACAACCGAGAAAGTTGAGGTGCATTTACCCTTCCTGTCCTTACGATCTGGGCAAGGGGCAGGGACACCGTGTGGTTGGCGGGGCGGGGTGGGGCGGGGATTGGAATTCTTTTTAAGAATCCAGTTGTATGTTGTTCTCCTTCACCTCTGAACTTGGGTGGGATTATCTGACCTTGGGGGTCTCTAATGGGGGCGACCAGGTCCGCCGCTGGAAGACGTGGCGGGCTTGGAGCAGCGGCGCTCCCCTACCAGTCCCGGAAAGCCTGGAGCGACTCTCGGCCTGTCTCTGGGGACAAGGAGCCCCCCCGGGGGCGGGAGGGCGCCCGCGGGTGCGCGGGCAGCGGGCGAGCTTCCTGCCGCCAGGGGGCGCCCAGCCCGGCGAGGCCCGCGGGCTGGGCAGCGGCGGTAGGATGAAGGGGGAGGAGGAGGAGGAGAGCGCGCATCTCACCCGAAAGTTCACTACGCGCACCACTAGGGGAACCCTCAGCGGGGCCCCAGGGGAGGCTCGGGGTTAGGACACAGAGTGGGGGCCCCAGGGGTGGTCTGAAAATCGAGAGTGACTTGGGGGAGAGGGCTGGATGCAGATTTGCACCCATTAGGTGCTGGTTAAATATTTGCTGCACTCCGGGACGGCTCCAAGGAGTCCAAGTGCACTCCCCGGCGTCAAGGCAGCTGACAGGCTCCTAAAGATGGGCCCTGCACCGCGAACCCGAACCCTGCAGTTCCGCAGTACACTGACTCCCTTTAGGGCAGGGGGACGAGGAACCCCTCGTGCGCGGCGTGGGCACCACCTGGAAGGGTCCCGAAGCCTCCAGGCTCCTCCTCCCTTCCCGCCTTCCCGGAACTCAGTACGCGTGGCCTCAACTGCGATCTTAAATTGGTTCCTACAGCCGCTCTGAGCCTCCAGGGAGGGAAGAGAAGTCCCCCCCCCCCCGCCCCCGCCGGGACCTTTGTCCTGGCGCCCAGCCCATGGCGCTCGAGCGGCTCAGTATGATCCAAGGCCTCCGAGGGGACCAGAGACGACCAAAGGGGGCTGGAGGACGCCCCTGAACTAACTGGGCGAGTGGAATTGCCCATCGCGGCCCGCGATTCCCGGGAGCGCTTCTCTGCCTCTGCCAGTGCCAAGGCAGGGAAAAGGGCAGCTTAGAGTTAGAGACTGAGTGGAAACCCAAGAGCAAAGTCTCCCCCTTTCCAATGTCACACAGCGCAGTGGTTCGGAGCTTGACCTTTGAAGGAAACCTCACTCCAAATCCCTGCTCTACCCTTGATCATCTGTGTGATCTTGGTCAAGTCTCCTATCTCTCTGAGCCCCGGTTTCCTGCTCTGTGAAATGGAGATTTAAAAGCAAACAACTTCTGGGACGCCTGGGTGGCTCAGTTGGTTGGACGACTGCCTTTGGCTCAGGTCATGATCGCGGAGTCCCAGAATGGAGTCCCGCATAGGGCTCCCAGCTCCATGGGGAGTCTGCTTCTCCCTCTGACCTTCTCCTCGCTCATGCTCTCTCTCACTGTCTCTCTCTCTCAAATAAATAAAATCTTTAAAAAAAAATAAAATAAAAGCAAACAACTTCTGCAGTCTGGCAAGATACGTGAGCTGTTAGGCCCAGGGTTCTCGTGGCCGTCAGAGCCAGACGGAATCACGGGGGAGCATGGTTAGCTTCCTAGACCTGCAAGAAGTATGCCAAGTCATCCCGCATGTACGGTATGGGCCCTGCTCTAAGAGGCTGGGAAGAGTCCAGGTCCAGCCCTGCTCTGTATCCATTCCTCCTGAAACTGGAGATCAGGAGATGCCCCCGTCCAGTGCTGCTGGAGCACACCCTCCAGGATGCTTGCTGGAAATTTTTCCTGCGGGGTCACCTGCAATAATCAGCAGGAACTAAGCATATGCTGACACCACGAAGACATTCAATTAATCCTCACAACATCCTGAAAAACAAACAAGGAAACTGATGCACAGAGGCCAAGTCACTGATGCAAGGTCCTACAGCCAAGTATGTGGCCAAGTTGGAACCTAAACTCCATCTAATTCCAGAGCCTGAACTCCTTCTTTAAGTCTCATCTAAACACCTACCTCCCCTTCAGCTCAGCCCCAAAGCCTGGGACCAACCACCCAGTTGGGATGGGAGAGGATGACCAGTCCTGAGGCCTGGGCCCCTCTGTCCACCCTGGCATCTGGTGCCCAGAGTGGGTTGGAAAAGGAGGCAGTCTTCCTCCTGGCACCTTCAGGAAGTGAAGACCAGACTGGACCACTCTGAAAGGAAGGAGTGGGCTGGGCTGGGGACTGGGTCCCTCCCAGGTGAACCTCCGGGATTCTGCCCTGACACTTCGGTAGGAGTCAGCAGGTGGTTTGCCCACCTCTCCCAAATCCAGGTGTGAGGACACCCTGGGAGTTGGTGTTCATGAAAGAATGAACATTCCCAGCCTCAGATGAGTCCCTGTGTCGACAAGTCCCTTCCCCGGTCCTCCTTGCCCAGGCCCGTAGTGGAGGCCTCCTTGGGCGCCCCGCATCTCTAGTCCCCTCCAGGAGACATCAGCCAGGACTGGACGCCACAGTCAACAAGGGGCGTGGGCCACGCTGGAGGCCTGGCTCAGGCAGCCGCCGGCTCCCTGGGTCTCTTTGGGGGTGCTGAGTGCTTGAGGAGGGGGTTGGAAGGCTTTGAGCAGGGCAGGAGGGCTCTCTTGAGGCCTCCGGGGACAGCTCTCTCGCGGGGCTTGTGGCCGGGAGAGGAGAAAAGCTCTGTTCCAGCCGCGCTGGAGAAAACACCCGCCACCGCCGAGCGGGGCAGTTGCGACGGGGGATACCAGGGGGCAGTGCTGCGCAGCGAATGCGGCCGAGCCTCCGCTGCAGCCGGGGCCCGAGCGCTCGTGGACACCCCTCCCGTGCCTCAACGCTGCAAAGTTGCTCCCCGAGCTCTCCTGAACCCAAGTGGCCTCTCACCCCCTAACGCGCTAAAGGGGGCACGCTCCTCTCCCTCCGAGCGCCGCGATCAGTGCGGCCGGCCGGAACGTCCCTGCTCGGGGAAGACCGCAGCCCCCCGGTGGCTCTCTGACCACCGACTTGCCCTCCAGGAGCGCCAGCTGCGGCGGCGCGGTGCGCACGGGTGGGGTCACCTGGAACACGGGCTTCGAGGGGACGTCCTCAGCCCGCGAAAATGCAGACGCGAGAGAAATCGGGCGAGGTGGGCCGTCTGCAGTCGATAGACTTTCGGATTTACGTGGATATCCGCCCCGGGAAAGCTCGGCTGCAAGGCCCAGGCCCACCCTCCGCCGGGATGGGAGATCTCCCAGGGAGGCGGGGGTGGGAGGGTTGACGTTTGGCGCTCGGACCCAGCCCCAGGCCCACCCCCCACCCCACCCCGGAATCAGGGATGTGTTAGGGAAACGCCTTTCCTTCTAACCTAAGCGAGGTTGTGTCCGGCTTTAAGACCTGCAGCCGTGGTGGGCCGACAGGTGATGGGTTCCGGGCTTTTCACCCCCTCGGGTCTCTGAACCCCACTGCCTTTCCCGCCCCAGAGAAAGAGGTCGAGCCCTCCGGGTTCTGAGGCCAAGTGTGAGCACAGGGAGCCTGGTGAAATTTAAACAAGACAAGATTCTTTCTGGGCACGGCCTGCTTTTACTAGAATTTTTGTTTTTGTTTTTCTCTTTCTAATAGCCGCTTTGCAAAATATAAAATAAAAAAGCATTGGCATGTTGGTGGTTGAATGCTAGTAGCTGTGTGTTCTTTGAAGAATTCACACCTTAAAATTGCTTTCTATGAACCCAGAGGAAGAACTTATAAACCACCGTTATGTAATTTGAAACCATCAATAGCCCCTCTTTAAGGCCGTCTTTATTGTGGGAAGTCAAGGTAATGATTTTGTCGCTAATTTCATCCCAATGTACAGCGTAGCTTTTATAGCCTTTCAAAGGTAAGTGAAAGGCGTCAATCTGGGACCCTTTTTGTGGCCGATTAACAGTTTAAACTGGTTTTCTAACCCTGTCACAACTATTGGGCCGATAAACAGGATTTCTGGGGAGGCATTAGCAAGTCTGTAAATAGATCATTTTTTAAAAACTTGGGCAATTCTGAGCTCGGCTGGCAAAAATAAAACACAGGTCCACAGGGTGGTGTGTGTGTGTGTGTGTGTGTGTGTGTGTCTCTGTCTCACCTGCAAGAACTGGTTACGAACGACTTTCAAGAGCTGTTTGTGTCCTGGTTATGATGATGATGATGATGATGATTGTCATAATCTTAGGAGAAAGTGAACAACAAGCTGAGGCCACAGGGTTGGAAATCAATGGCTTGTAGGCACCGCACTGACTCTACCTTATGGTAGGAAATGTCCTCCCTTTAATCATTAGCAAAGGCGGCAGCTACTGCAAGTCTTTTTTTGACATGGAACCATCCAAATAGAAAAATCTGATTTTTTTTTTTTTGCAAGGGTTACTAATTTTTAAATTGAAGCAAAAAGGCAAACTGGACAACATGAAATCTTTTCAATTTGTTTTTAAATTAAATTTAGGCCCAGTCCTACACGAAGTGTACTTTAAATGACGCCGATTTTCTCTGATGGAACAGTAACCTCTAACTCCCAACCCCCGTCGCGGACCGCCCCGCGGACTGCCCCGTTCCCCGGGTCACCCGAGAGTTATCTTCGGGTGCAGGCACGGCCTCTCTCTCCAAGGGGAGGGCGCAGCTACCCCTCTGCAAAGCCAACGGGAAATTTTAAGTAGGCGTGAAACTGTCAAGAGGCCCAGCCTGGCGCCCACCCCCGCAAGACACTGGGGAAGGCGACACCCCCGGGCCTGGAGCGCCACACACTTGCTGCTCTGAAGCCGTGGGCGGGAAAGCTTTGACTGTTTTGTCCTCCCTGCCCCCTCCCGCGCGGGGTTCCGGGGTTTAGGGCCCCGGCCTGGGAGGAAAGGGCGAGGCGGCGCTTCTGGGCTCGCTGGGGACGCGGCCGCGGCGGAGCCCGTGCCTGGCCCCCATCCTCGCGGCCCGAGGCGGGGCGGGACGCGGAGGTGAGGTCTTCGGGCGGGCGGGACCCCAGCCCCGGGAGGGACCTCGGCGCTCCGAGCCCAGACGTCGGCGCGCGGGAAGTCGAGGCGCGCGGGCCACCTCCCTCCGCGCCCTGTTCTCCGGCCCCACGTGCGGGTCCGCGCCAGGACGCCGAGGACGCCGCCACCCGGGACAGGTGGGCTCCTCCTCCGCGCGGAGGAAGGACTGCGGCGACGGAGAGGGCCCGCGGGCCGGCGCGGTTGCCTTTTGAGCGCGGCCGCCACCAGCAAGAGGCACAACTCGCAGCCGGTCTCGTACCCTCACTCCCCGCCCGGCCCGGCCCCCGGTGCTCAGGGAAGCTCTGATGGCCCTGTCTCCTCCCGTCCTGCAAATGCCACCTCCAGTGAAACGCGCCCGCCCCAGCCAGCCTGGAGAGCCACCGGGGCCCGGGGCTGCCCCTGCAGCTCAGTCTCGCCGGGTGCGGATCCCCGGCGGAGGCGGAGGAGAGAGGCGGGCAGAGCACAGCGTCCCCGCGGCGGCCGCACGGGCTGGGGCTGGGGCTGGGGATGGGGGGACAGTGGTCGGCCGCCGGGCGAAGGGGCCCTGCTCGGCCGCGGAGGGCGGCCCGGGGTTCCGGGGCGCCCTCCAATAGAGCCCAGTCCGATCCTCTCGCTCCGGACACAGCTCGGGTCCCGCCCTACCTCTCCCAGCCCCCTTCTGGCTGCGCTCTCCGCCGCCGGCCTTTCCTTTCCCTCCCAGGGTTTCCACCCCCTGCTTATCTCCCTGACTCTCCTCTCCTTCCCCGACTCCTTTCCTCCCCACCTCGTCCCCCGCCCTCTACTCTACTGCGGTTTTATCGCACAGACTTCCAAGCAACCCCCCTAAGCCCAATAAACCCCAAATGTAAGCACTACCCAGATCCGGGTACGTATCCTGTCGCTTCTAGAAGGCAAACTGACACCGGGTGGATTTGGATCGGCTTCCTCAGAGAGGCCAGAAAGCTTTCAGATACTCTAAGTCAAGAGACAGCGGGCAGCTCTCTTAGCGTCTGTGCCGCGGCTGAGGACTTCTCTCTTCGTCCCCACACATCCCCAGCCCAGGGGCGTTAGCCCATTGCTCAGATGGAGGACGTGGAGCAGGGAGGTAATCCCAACTTACTATCAAATTCATTTTACTCATGTGGTGGATTTCAGTCCTTTGAATACTCAACCTCCTGTTTCCCCTTCCTCTTAGTTGATTTCTTGACATTTTCTTGGATGGTTTAAGTCATCGGAGGAAGACAAGGCAAAGATAACCCCATACTTTTCAGTAGAGTGCAACAAATCACAGCCTGGAATTACAGCCACAGAACTATCACAAATGAAACTGTGCTTGTGAAAATCTGTAACCCTAGCTATGTAATTTGGAGCTCGTCCTGAAAAAGGATATTGCACAGGTGAAAGTGATTTTACAATTGCTTCCATATTTTTAATATTTTTCTAAATTGTCGAGAGGACTTTTCTTGAATACAAGGATGAATGATTCAGCTTGGGAAGTTTGCTGTAGGCTTAGTCATGGGAGGACGGCTCCACTTATCATAAATTGCCTTTAAAGTGTATATTAAAGTGATTGAAATTTGTTTCCTTTTTTTTTTAAGTAGTCTCTGAAGTTGAAGACGTTCTACCCTAACCAAATAGACTTTTCCGGAACTTTAAAATAATTCCCATGAACTTTTTCTTGGAGAAATTTCACATTAAACACAATGATTCCAGAATGCTTTTGAAAACAGGACTTGAAACACAGCCTTCGAAACCACCAATTTCCCTGCCTGATTTTTTAAGCTGAGCCTTTCCCTGGGTGCCTGGACCTCGCTTTTAATTGAAGCAGATTTTCCTGAGGGAAAATGTGCGCTCCTGGAAATCTGCTTTAGGGCGAGTCTTGAAGTGATGCAGGTTGAGGCATCCCACACCTATCAAGGTGCACAGGCTTTGGGATGTGGGATCAGTGTAATATGCCCAGCAAATATTCTAGGTATGCTGACCCATTGAGGGAGATGGAAAATCTCCTAGCCAGATCCATGCAAGATGAAGACAGAACTCAAAAACGGTTCCTCATTTTGCGGGACGCACTCAGATATGGAGGAAGAGGGGGTGCTGAGATCGGAATTGTCCAAACTGTATATACGCCTTTATGTTTATTACTAATTATCATCCCTTTTCCATAGCTCGTTTTGTTCGACCAGCCCTGAGTACCTGGGGACTTACCGAGAACTGTTTGCTTTGGTTTCTCCCTATCTTGTTAGAAACAACTTGAACTGAGTCTGCCTAATCCAAATCCTTATGCTTTAAATTCGTCCGTTAGCAACTAGATCAACAAACGGAAGTTCTTCTGTCCCTACATAATTTTTACTCCCCCCTTACCTTTATGCCTGTACTCCAAAGTAGTTCTTCTTGATTATTATTCCCCCCATTTATTCTCTTGACCACTTGAGGTTTCTATGACCGTGATTTACATTACTGATCCAATTTCCGAAGCACCTTCGAGGTTAACTGATGCCTTTTATCACCCACTGGACTATCTTTTCACCAAGGAGCTCTTGTTAACCCAGAAAGGTGAAGGAGAAAAATGAGATAATCATATACAGGTAACTGAAGGTGAAAGCATCTCATCGCTGTTGTGCCTTTCCCCCCCCCCCAAATGAATGTCTTTAAATTAGAAATATCAAATTAATTACTGTAATGATAATGTAAATTGCCACCCTCTATGGGGTATGCAGGTCAGGATCCTTTTCTGCTAGCAAGGCTATAAAACACATAGAGTGGCCATACAAAGCTTCCCAGAATTGTGTGTGTTTAACCCTGAACACCTAGCTCCTATTACTAGTGATCTGTCAGGCATCCTTCTTTATGTAGAAAAACCTGACCTTAGAGGAAAAGGAAAGCTCAGAGGGACAACCTGATAGCTGATATGAAAGAGTTCTCTTGTTGGAATACATGAAGGGAACTCCACCATCACAAATTGGTATTTCCATGTCCTGTGTCACCCCCAAGGAAAGAGAATGTGGAATGGGAGGGGAAATGGCAGTTATCAGGAAACGAAATGCTTGCCCAGAGAATTCTGAGCAAATCAATCAGCAGTCCAAGCAGGAGGGGGTTGTTGGGTTTTGTTGTTGGTTTTTTGTTTTTTTTTTAATATCCACTTCCCATTTGTTTTACCTAATTCAAGAATTTTTCCCAAGAAGAAAATACGCTTGTAAAATGTCTCATTAACAACAAAGATGAATTGGACCTCATCTTTTGAATGCCATGCAGCTTTAATGGAGATTGTAGAAGTTTGTGGAATGAAAGAATACTGCCAACCTGTATTCCGACTAGTTTCCATCTGTGTGTTCTACAAAAGCTTCAGTTGGTTGAAGGATGACTTTGGTCCTGAATTTTCATTTATTTTTGTCTCAAATATGAAGAGATGTTTATTTTCGAAAATTTCACGTTTTAAATAATTTCTATTTAAAATTTTTATCTGGTTTAAATTTTTATCTGATTCCAATTATGTTTTGTGATAGGTAGTAGAGAGTCTCTACATCTAGTATTATTTTACCAAGAGAAAAGGCAAAAATATGGATGGTACTGATTTCCGTACCACATGATGGATTCCTGATGTCATTCTTCAGGCATCCCCGGTTAATTCTAACAAAATAAAGGCTTTTCCCTTCAACACGTGTGGAACTTTACCCATACAAAGTGTGTCGGTGTGATGCAGTCATAAAATGAATAGAGGTGAGGGTAGGATTCGGGGTAGGGAGATCTCAGCCGGTCCTGAGGAATGATGCAGTGTTTTAATGGAAAACCTGTTTCGTCCAGCAGCTGCTGAAATTCAAAATGGTCCCCAAAGCCTATCCCTGAAGCCAGAGGTTCAGCCACAGTGGCTCAGCTAGCCTCTGAACCCACCCCCCACCCAACAACATCCCAGCCCAGAGCACCTCCAAATGCAAGACTTTTATTACAGAATGGAAGCTGCTGGGAGGGACTCAGTTCCCGGATCCACGGTTTTTGCTCTAAAAAGAAGGTAGCAGTTCAGCCCCCTGTTTGTTTTTGCCGAGCACCTCGGTTTTGCCTTCACATTTCTCCACCAGCAGGAGACCATTACCCGGGACAATGTTCTATTCCATTGTCGTTACGTCCTACGGAACTAAAACAATGCTCTGTTTGGCCTCCCAGGCGACAGGGCTTTGTTCTGTTCTTCCTTACGCAAAGTTTCCGACTGAGTTTCTGACCCAGTCACTTGATATCCAGCAGGGATACCTGGCAGACAATTTTTTTTTTTAATCTGCTATCTTGTGTTTTGTAATTTCATTCTCTGAGAAATAGCCCAGAAACTTGATTCTCAATCAAGAAGAATCACACCATGGTTAGGGGAAAGAGGGTTTGCTCAAGCTGCATGAGTTCTATAATTTAAATCAGCTAGATAGGATTTATTTATAGTTGTCTTATTTTTGTTTTGTTTTGTTTTGTATTATTGAATAGCAAACCCTAACAGGTTTGTAATATTGTATTGTTGATTATCAAGCCCTAAAAGGTTAGAAACCACAGGATCTCAGTTATTTTCCGCTGGGCCATGATGTCTCCTTTCTGTTTATTCTCTTTTAAACACATAAGTAAATTTTGTATGCATACATATAATATTATACACATAATATTATGACATATCAAGATTTCTAACATTCATGACACATAATGATAAACATCAACTCTTTGAAGCTATTTTTTCATACTTGAAATCTTCTGTAAAAGCAGAACGAGCCCACAGAATAGAAAAATACCTGATCTGCACCCAGCATCTGTCTTTATATATGGTTACACAGGCTGCTATCACTATCTTCACTGGGAAAGCATCATGTAGCTTAACGCAGGTCTAGTGGTAGAAAAACTTGTTTGTCCAGGAGCTAAAGAGTCAGTAGAACACTTACGACGGTGTTTTGCCCTTGGATGGGCAAACTAATCGTCAGTAACCCTCCAGTAGTTCCTATCACTTTATTGCTTGGGTTTATCTATGAGTAACCTGGAAAGCACAGATGTAACTAACAGCTGCTTATAGAAAGTGTAATTGACCAAGACGGGCTACCTGAGGAGATTAAGCCTCTTGCTAATGAGTTCATATGCTGATTTGCTTATCTTCGAGTTGGTAATAAATAGTCCCTGTCTGTCACAGTCCCGGTGCCTGCATCTGGGCAAACCCAGCTTCAGGAGGCTAGTAGAGAAACAGTTCACAGCCCAGGTCTGGAGAACGAGAGCACCATTGCAGGAGATGAGATGGAAAAGCACGTTAAGAGGTAGGGCTGCGGAGGCAAGCAGGCCTGTGTCTGAATACGGACTCCCCCATTTCCTCTCTTGGTGACTCTGAGCAACTTACTAACCACTCTGAGCTTCTGGTGCCTTAGCTCTAAAAATAGAGGTAATAATAGTAACAGTGCCTGTTCTTTATTAGGGAAACTTAAATGACAAGATGCATGTAAACCATTCAGTACTTGGCATTAGTGATCAAAACAAAGGACCACCCATGCCCATCTAAGCCCCAACCCTAGAATTCTTGCCAGTCTTGCCCCTATCACTAGGAAGAATGTCCACTCTGTGGAGATTGCAGTCACTTGTTTTACTCCTAGATCACAGGAGCCTTGTTGTCATAGACAAGTGAAACTTCATTTATTTTGCTTGTCTAACACCAGGACATTTGGCTTGCAAGAGCAAAATTGTGCCTAGCCTGCTCTGTCATGGGTTCTGATCAATTACACTCCTTCTCGATGACTCTGTTGGGCACTATGTGTGCCCTTCCTCTCCTTAGATCCAATTCCTACACCTCTTATCCTGTGTTACCTGTGGCTTTAGAAGCCTCCCCATCACGTGGGCCGCTTTCCTTTCATGGCTGTTTCTTTGACTGAAGCCTGAACCCTGTTGCTTTACCACATTGGTCACAAGTTCAGGAGAGAGATCCCTGCTTTTGAGAATGTAGTCTAGCTATGGGTACAAATGTGCATGAAAAGAAAACCAGCAGCAGAAAGCAAGGCATGAAATGGAATGAAAACATGGTCAAGATGGGACGCGCTCTGGCATATGACCCTCTGACCCTCACTTGGCTCATCCAAAAAGCTGGAGCGAACCCTCCACGGACAGCAGCGATCCTAGAACTTCAGTGGAAAAGAGATACCATGGTCCATATGGAAGCTTCCTGTCCAGTGCAAATCAACTATACAAGAAACGAAATGAGAGGCATTATGGAATCACAAGCTGCAGGGAAAGAACAGAATTATCGCTAACCCTTAAAAGGTAACTAGAGATGGCAAACACCATAGTCAAAAGCCTGACATCTGGGTTCATCTGAGGTGGGAGAACGGGGTTGCAGTGGGATCGAGTGCACAAAGGGCCTTGGATTAGGTTGGCGTACTTTGTCTTATGTTGAGGGATGGCCGTGATCTCATTTTCGTAAATTTTGGTGTGTGCATGCGTGCGTGCACGCAAACGTACACAACACAAATGACTTTAGTTATTGGTCTTCAAAGTTTCGTTTCATAAATGAGGGGCTCAGTTGGTTAAGTGTAGGACTTTTGAACTGGGCCCAGGTCATGATTTCAGGGTCCTGAAATCAAGCCCCACCTCTGGCTTCCAGGCTTAGCTCAGCGAGGAGTCTGCTTGAGGTTCTCTCTCTCCCCCTCTGCCCCTCCCTTGACCAGCAACCCCCTCCCCAGCTGTGTGTGCACACGTACGGACTATCCCTCTAGAATAAATAAGTAAATGTTTTTTTTCTTTCTTTCTTTTCTTTTCTTTTCTTTTTTTTTTTTTTTAAGTTTTGGGCAGCCTAGGTGGCTCTGTTATTAAGGGTCTGCCTTTGGCTCAGGTCATAGCCCCAGGGCCGTGAGATCAAGCCCCGCCCATCGACCTCCCTGCTAGGCAGGAAGCCTGCTTCTCCCTCTCCCACTCCCCCTGCGTGTTTTCCCTCTCTTGCTGTCTCTCTCTGTCAAATAAATTAAAAAAAAAAAAATCTTTTTAGAAAGTTTCATTTCACAGATAAGAAAACTGAGACTAAAGAAGGAAATGCTCCTAGAATCAAACAGCCTCTTAGCAGTCAATTGTCTCCCCCTTCCCCCTCCCTCTGTATTTTCCCTATCCTCTGTAAATCTTAGCAGTATTTATGAGTCCTCTCCCTCCCTCACACCCATACTCAATCCAACAGCAGGTCCTGCCAGCTGGACCTCCTAACTGTGTCCTGAGCAACCCCCCCCCGCACTTCCCCTTGCCCTTGCTCGTGTCCGCCTTCCCCAGCAGCTCTCCATCACCCATGGTGGGTCCGGGCAGTAGAGGGCTGCATGGCTGCGGTTCCCAGTTTCCTGGTTGGGTCCTAACTGAGAAAGCACTGTCTTTATTCACATGGAAAACAGAAGTGAGCCCTGCACCTGTTACACACACTTCACAAGGCTCTTACGTGCATAAACGTGAAGGTACTCGGAGAGCAGAAAGTGTGTTCCGTATCTGCACGGGTGAAGAGGGAGGCACATATTCATGCTTCTGGAAGGATTGTTCTATATAACAGGCATATACATTCCTCTCGTGTCCCGCAGTGCTGTGTCCGAATCGCTAACGGAACATCTCAATCTCCCGGGTGTGACAGATCATCATGGGCCTGCCTGATCCCCCTTGCTAGCTGGACATCCCTCCATGGTAGGAGCCCAGTCTGAGTCACCTTCACATACCCCACCGGGCCGGGCCCGCGGGGACGGAGCACGTGCTCTGCTGAATAGGTGTCGAACGGACCTTTATACAAAATAAGTCCGTGCTATGGCTGCTGTTGTGTCCATTCGTGTGTGCGACTTTCCTCCTGTCCCCGTGGATGGAAGGGACCCCCTTCTCTGGGACGCCCGCCCTTCAGTGCTGAGCTGTGTCTCACGTCTGCAGAGAAGCCAAGCTCCACACCAGCTCTCCTCACTCGGCCCTTCCTTTCTTCAGGACTCCTTCTCCACTTGGAGCCACAAAGCTCAGCCTTGAGGGATGTCTTCGCTCAATTGACACGTTCATGGAAGTTTGGAAATGCCCTGGGCAAGGGCCACCAGGTCTGGGAGTCTCCTGCTACAACGCAGGAGGCTCCTAGCTCCCTGGGGTTGTACCAGCATATCACCTAGCAGCTAGCTGCTTGGTAAATATTTGTCAGTGAACAAATGAAGACCCTCTTTGGTGGGACCCCTGCTTGCGCTCTTAAACTTCTATGAGTTATTCTTCACACCATTAATGAGATCCTTTGAAAGCATAAATCAGAATACAAACCTTCATATGGCTTCCCATTGCTCTTAGAGTAAATACGAACTTCCTTCCCACAACCTATGAAGCTTTCTATGGCATGGCCCTGTCCTTCTTTCCAAACCTCTCTACTCCACTCTCCCCGACTCAACCAGGCCAGCCTTCCTTCTGCTCCTCTAATACGCAACATATTTCTGCCTCAGGACCTTTGCACTTAACTTCCTCTGCCTGGGAAACTCTTCCCCTGGTTCTCTATGTGCTTGGCCAAAGTAGTCCCACTAACACACCGTATCACTATTGCCCAAATACTTAACACTGGCTGAAGTGGGATTGAGTTTCAGTGTTCCTTGTCTGTTGACACCTTCTCCCCCTAGATGGTGGACAGCTTCTGGTCTAACAAGCAATGCCTTTGTTAGCTTTTTCACTGCTATGTCTCCAGCCACTTAACCAAATGTCTGGCAATTAATAAGTGCTCAGTAAATTAATGAATGAGGAAAAAATTGTATCACACTGTAATGGACTAAATTGGATCCCAACCCCCCACCCAAATTTATATCTTCAAGCCCTAACCCCCATTGGAGGTGGAGCCTTTAGGGAGGTAATTCAAATTAAATGAAGTAATAAGGGTGGGGGCCTAGTCTGACAGGACTGGTGGACTTAGAAAAAGAGGAAGAGACACAAGAGCTTTCTCTTTCCTCAAAAGCACAGAGGAAAGGCCATGTGAGGACAGAGGGGAATGTGACTGTCTACAGGCCACGCAGAGAAGTCTTGCCAGAAACCAACCTGGCAGCACCTTGGTCTCAGAACATCTAGCCTCCAGAACTGTGAGAAAATAAATTTCTGTTGTTTAAGTCCCACAGTCTGTGGTATTTTTTTTTTCAGATTTTATTTATTTATTTGACAGAGAGAGATCACAAAGAGGCAGAGAAGCAGGCAGAGAGAGGGGAAGAGAAACAGGCTCCCTGCTGAGCAGAGAGCCTGAGGCGGGGCTCGATCCCAGGACCCTGGGATCATGACCTGAGCTGAAGGCAGAGGCTTTAACCCACTGAGCCACCCAGGCACCCCCAGTCTGTGGTATTTTGTTATGGCTGACCTAGGAAACTAATACACACACACACACACACACACACACACACACACCCCGTCACTAGTTAGCTGACCAGCTTTGGACAAGTCGATGTGCCTTAGTTTCCTCATCTCTAAAATGGGACCAGGAATAGCCCCTGTTCCGTAGAGTTCTGGTGAAGATGAAAGGGCGCTCTCTTGGGGTCAGCAATCTGTATTAGTAATAGCAGTTTCAGTCAATTTTGTGAATAACAGCAGTAATGCCAAATTTTAGAACTCCCAAGTAGAATATGAGAAGAAAGTGTCACCTGAGGAAAGAGATGGCTTGGGAGGCGCTAGACAAATGCTGGTGCAAAGCAACAGGGGAGGAAGAGGAGACAATTTGGGGAGATAAGCTGGGAGGAGGGACTGTGTGATGTGTTCAGGGAGACAAACAGGGTAGTCTAGTTTGGGCAGAATCTGGACAGGAGAGAGCCCAGGTTTTGGGGGGGGTTTTGTTAGTTTTGTTTTGTTTTGAGAAAGAGAAAGAGGGAGAGCAGGGGAAGGGTAGAGGGAGAGAGCATCTCTAGCAGACTCCCTGCTGGGCATGGAGCTCAATGCTGGGTTCCATCCCCGGGCCTGGAGATCATGACCTGAGCCGAAATCAAGTCAGGCACTTAACTGACTGAGCCACCCAGGTGCCCTAAGAGCCCATTTTTATTTGCACAAAACACCATTTTAAATTTTTAATTTTTTTAAATTTTTATCTACTTGAGAGAGAGAGAAAGAGTGCGTGAGAGAGAACATGAGAGGGGAGAGGGTCAGAGGGAGAAGCAGACTCTCTGCTGAGCAGAGAACCCGACTTGGAACCCGATCCCAGGATTCCAGGATTATGACCTGAGCCGTTGCTTAATCAGCTGAGCCACCCAGGCGCTCCAAAAACACCTGTATTTTAGAGTGAGAGAAGAGTGAGCAGACATTCTGAGCACGTCTTTCATGGCTGCTGACTCCATTCCCTTTGCCAGCAGCTGTCACTTCTCGCCCGCCAGGGCACCGTGCTCTTTCCCCAATTGTCAGCACACTCTGCGCCTCTCACTCTCCACGCACCCGCCAGAAGGAACATCCTGAAGTGCAGGTGCCTCTCTCCATTTTTTTTAGCCCCTGTGCTATGTCGTCCCACGTCTGCTCTTCTGTCCCTCCCTCCCTCCCTTTTCTGGCTGCAAAGATTTGTTCTGGAAAGAAGATTTTAAGTAGAATGTTCCATTTACTGTCAAGTCAGTTCTGTAACCAGAATCATTTTTTGTCTGGTTTTATTGTTTTCAACTCTCCTTGCCCACAAAACTGGAGCAAAGCTGGGGTCTGAGTGTTCGTTCAGGTCATTCATTGTCTTTATCTTTCTTCTTTGCTCTTCTCCTAGGGTTCATGAACTGACCTTTGAACCCGTGGACACATCCTCGTGCTCTCCTGCTACTCCCTGTCTGGCAGTGTAAAAAAATGCCTGTCTCCCGCTCCGCTGTTGATTTTCTGGAGGCAGGACAGAGAACACAGGCCTTGGAGCAGAGAAGGGGGGCTGGGCTCCTGACTGTTTCTGCTTCCTCATCACTCTGGGCTCCCTGAACTCACTTGTAAAGTAGCACGGGTTTGGGGGAGGATTTGGGGAGGACTGATGCGTAGTTCCGGCCCACCCACAGTGTGTTGGGTGGGTGTGGTTGTTCTCACTACTTTCACTACCTGACTATTCTGTTCTCTTACAATCTCTGGCATTGTGGTGCCTGGATCTCCAAATTGAGGAGGAAGAAGGGACGGGGCTCAGTTGTTTTCAGTGCCTTCCTCCCCACTGCGGTGTCCATGATGTGACTTGGCATTCTAACTACTCCACGCATGGCCAGAACCCTGATGGGCAGTTTTGTGAGATGTTTTTCCGAAACAGCAAGCAGTGAGGACCCGAGACTCACCCTGGGGCTCTCCAGTTTTGCTAGCTCCTCAGATAAATGGCAGCCTGCACCCCCAGCTTCTGGTGCAGCCCAATTAGCAAACGCATCTGAAGCACCTGCTCCCTTCAGCATCATCTTAGATCCAGACGCCTCCAGGACCAAGCTGGTGACGTGAATGAAGGGGCCGGCCTGGGAGTGGGCGGGGAGGGTGGGGAGCATGGGCCCCTTCCAATAGGGCAGACACTTCTTATCTCCAGCTCACTACTGACGTGAAAAAATGAGTCCAATGCAACCCAGATCACCTAATTTTTCAAGAGGGACTTGGAGTTCAAGGGTTTAGGTAAAATCCCTTTATTCTGAAGACACTGAAAATTAACTCAAATGGAAAAAAGAATACAACATGGACCAAACAGAACACAAAACTACAGCCTGGATTTGGCTCCGGTTTTTGGCCTCTGTTTTAAAGTAATCCACGGGGCATATTGGTAAAGGCTCAGCATGACTGCCCTCCCTCTGTGACTTACTTGCGTTTTCTCTAGGAGCTTGTCTAGATACCCAGCAGCAATCACGGCAGACGACTCTGCCATAAAACAAGGAGTCTCCACCTAAGGACCCACCTGTGCTAGGCTGACCACGTGTGGCCCCAGAATTTGAGAAAGTTAGAGCCGGGATCACCAGTGCCGGTTGGATCATGGATCTCTGTCCTGCTCTTCCTTCAGCCAAAAAAGAAAGTGAGGGTCTGATGGAATAGGCTCTTGCTGGGGTCACTCAGCCTGTTAGTGACCAAGTTGGAACAAGAGTACAGTCTCCCAACTCCTGGTCCTATTTTCTTCCTTTTTTTCTAGAGCTTCCATTTCTAGCTATAAAATGATGCTCTTTGCTTCAACCCCAAATACATTCTCCTAAGAAGTGGCATTCCTCTGAGCCACTGGGATTTTAAGCCATTAAATAATGACGGGCAGGTTGAGTGGACAGCCAACACTATGGTCTGCTCTGTATGGCTGAGTGTCAGGCCCAGGGGAGTGCAGAATTTTTATATGGCAAGCCAAAATGCTCTTACGCGTGCTTGCACCTGATTTCATCCTTTTTCTTCTAGAAAAACACACCAAACCGTAGGAACGGGTTAAACAATTTCCCCAGGTTAAGAATGCAGTAGGAGGGGCATGTGGCTTGCTCAGTCGGTAGAGGGTAGATAGAGCATGTGACTCTCCATCTCAGGGTTGTGAGTTTGAACCCCATGTTGGGATAGAAATTACTCAAAAATAAAATGTTTTAAAAAAAAAAGAATGCAGTCGGAAAAGGTGCTGTAGAGTCTCGAAACTGAGTATTTTCAAGTGTTTGCGTCCCCGGGCAGCAGCACCATATAGCCCAGCCTCTGGTGCTGGGAACTGGGAGGGTGTCTGCTCCCTGCACCTCTTTATAGGGCCCTTTCTGTAGGGATGGGGGAGCAGAGCTGGGAGGCTCCTCCTTCCATCCCTCCAGGGTTCTGACAAGCCCCACACCCAAAGAACCTTAAGAACCTTAAGGGGAGGGGGCCACAGCCAGCCACAAGCTCCCAGGCTGTTTGCGGAAAGATCCTTTGTGGTGTCTTCTGCAGCCACTGTCTGTCCTGGTGAGGGGCATCACGTGGCCAAAACAGCTTCTGAGAATATCAAACGCCCCCACCAAACTTCGGTATTTAATCCCCCACAAGAGCTGTTTACGGTTCTGCGCACTCCTCTTCATGAACATTGTATCTTACTTTTATTCGCTTTTTCAGATAATTCAAACAGACTGCAGAGGCTCAATTTTCCCTTCCAGAAGGCATGCTGGTTTAATTAGTTAATGTTTGGAAAGCACTTCTGAAGAGGGAAAGTGCTGTGGAAATCCTAAGCAATAGTGTTAGGAGTTCCTTGACACACCTTACAACCTCTCTCCAGGGTCAATGTCATGCCTTCCTTTGCATTGGGTGCCTCTTAGTTCTGACAACTGCCTCACCTCACAGAGCATGTTTCTGCCCCTCTTTTGGGTCACATTGGGTTCCAAGACCAGTTTACAGCCATCGGTGGCCCTGTGGCCACAGTTCCTCTGCTTCTGTTGCTTCTTGGCAAACTCTGAGAATGAATATTTCTTGCAAATAGCTAAGAAACTTCCTAGTTCCTTTCTTTCTTTTTGCAAATGCTAATGGATGCCCACTGGGACCAAGGCATTCCCTTCCCTTGGTCCCCTTTATTTGCCTGGGCTAATGGTTTTTGTTGAGTGACCTTGGTTGAGTCATTTCATCTTTCTGCATTCTTTGACCCCTCTGCCTGCTTTGCAAGGGATCTAACACAGAACATCTGGGGATAAGAATAACCCCGTGCTCGGTTCTGTATTCCTGGGTTAAATAGTTCACCTTGCCACCTTTATTTTTTTATTTTTTTAATGAATTCTTTTTTCTTTTTCTTTTTTTTTTTTTTTGGAAAGGTTTTATTTATTTATTTGACAGAGAGAGCACAAATAGGCAGAGTGGCAGGCAGAGGGAGAGGGAGAAGCGGATTCCCTGCTGAGCAGAGACCCCCCTGACACTGGGGCTGCCTCCCAGGACTCTGGGATCATGACCAGAGCCGAAGGCAGATGCTTAACCAACTGAGCCACCCTTAAATAGTGAATAAACGGAGATCTTTGTTACTTGCACTGTTTCTATGTAGATATAGTTTTTGCTTTTCAAAATTACAGTGACTTCTCCCTTATTATAAAGTCCAACACAAGTGATTTTTCTAAGTTTATTTTGTGTTAAAATATTTCTCAGAGGTGTTATGTGCTTCTCTGCCTTCCTAAACAAAAATGCAATTCAATCTTTGAGGGTCATTTCCTTGATTATCCATTTCGCATTGCAGTCTATGGTTTTCGTGCCCTCAAGAGCCCTTGAGGTTGTAGGTATTTGTGTCCAAGCAGAGTCACCCCAGATTGTGAAATTGTGAAACTTGCTTGATTTGTTTCCCCTCTCTCTCCAAGATTCCTGCCTCAAGCAGTACTTCACTTTACTTTGCCATTTGATGTCTCTAATCTTTCACAAGCTAGGAAATTGGAGACTTAGGCTTGTTAGAATTAGATAGAAAGTAAGAGTAAATAGGCTTTGAATGAGGCATGGAGAAGGTTTCCTAGGAGCAAAGACCCAGTTGTAACTTACAGACCCTGTGATACATTATCTTAAGTGCTCACCAACCTTGTCTTCATCCTTTTTCAGTTGTGGCTTTCTTCTAGACGGGGTGAGGTTTAAAGGGTAAGTGACTTCTGGGCAAATGTTCCTACGCATTGAAACAAAACCACTTTCTGGTTTTGATACAAGGCGTTCTTAAAGATGAGCATAGAATATGTGCCAGCTGCTTGTTGAATAAATGGCTCCAGCAGCTTTTCAGGCAAGAAGGAACTTTAGAAAATGATGGGTTTAAAGATGCCTTGAAGTCCAAAGGTACTCCTATTAGAAAGATATGAATTTATAAGCCAGTTTTCCTGGAAAACCTCAAAGTTCTCTGTGACCCAGAAAATGTAATGAAATCAAACTTTCCTTTCCTTCTCTCAGATTGCTTTACCTGGAGAATTTCAGAGCCAAATTCACCAGCCTAAGTATTAATGTGGCTCTGATCTCCGAAAGGTGAGAGCAGAACATGTTCATTTGCATCTTTGTGGGTTTTTTTAAATGTTTTTAAAAAAATGTTTTAAAAAGATTTTATTTATTTATTTGACAGAGAGAGACATAGCGAGAGAGGGAACACAAGCAGGGAGCGTGGGAGAGGGAGAAGCAGGCTCTCCATTGAACAGGGACCCTGGGATCAGGGACCTGAGGCAAAGGCAGACCCTTAAAGCTTAATGACTGAGCCACGCAGGCACCCCTGCATCTCTGTTTTTTAAAAAGAAAATGAAATTCAGGGCTCTGTACTGATATCCCAGTGAGGCAGCCCCATTTGATTTTCTAAAAGTGATGAGGATCTTGGCAAAGACCACCTTTGTTCCATTTCCAGTTCTAACACTTTTATTTTCTATTGGTTGTAAGAGTGACATGGTAGGGGTGCCTGGGTGGCTCAGTGGGTTGAGGCCTCTGCCTTCGGCTCAGGTCATGATCTCAGGGTCCTGGGATCGAGCCCCGCATCGGGCTCTCTGCTCATCAGGGAGCCTGCTTCCCTCTCTCTCTGTCTGTTTCTCTGCCTGCTTGTGATCTCTCTCTCTGTCAAATAAATAAATAAAATCTTAAAAAAAAAAAAAAGAGTGACATGATATGTACAGGGCACCTGGGTGGCTTAGTCAGTTAAGCATCCAACTCTTGATTTCAACTCAGGTCATGATCTCAGGGTCATGAGATCGAGCTCCATGACCAGCTCCATAACTGGCTCCATGCTCTGCAAGTAGTCTGCTTGAGATTCTCTCCTTCTCCCTCTCCCTCCTCTCAAAAATAAATAAACAAACAAACAAACAAATAAAATGCTAAAAAAAAAGGAGTGACATGGTATGTCTTTCACTTATGTAGCCTCCCTCCCCAACCCTGTGTGATGTCTACATAGAGAAAGAACAAAAATGAACAGATGAGTTATTCTTTAGAACTTGTTTATTTTGTAGGAGACACTATATAGTTCCTTTGTCAAGACCACGGAGTTGGATATGGGATGGTCCTGGCTTTGAATCCAGGCTGTACCATTCCGTAGCTGTGAGACCATGGACAAGTTGCTTAGCCTCCCCAATCCTCGGTTTCTCTTCTGTAATATGTTACTTATGTGTTTCAGTTACTTACTGCTTCATAACAAATGCACCCAAAGCTTAGTAGCTTAAGGGTGTGTGGCTGGCTTAGTCGGTAGAGCATGCGACTCTTGATCTCAGGATTGGGGGTTCGAGTCCCACATCGGGCATGGAGCCTACGAAAGCAAGCAAAAAAGAAAGGGAGGGAGAGAGGAAGAAGGAAGAAAGGAAAAACAACAAACATATTTTTTCAAGATTCTGCCATTTGAGTAGGGTTCACAATGGTATATACCACATCTTCTTTATCCATTCACCAGCCAATGGACACTTCCATTCAACACTTCCATTCAACACCTGGCTCATTCCTGCCTCACATGATATTGTCAGGATCCCTTATAGGGTTGCATTCAGCTGGAAGTTCAAGTGGGCTGGAACCTCTAAGATAGCCTCACTCCCCTGACTGGAAGTTGGTAGTATCATCTGGGGGATCGCAGTTTTCTAGACAGACTCTCTTCCTCTAGCAGACTAGACTCATTTCCATAAAACATAGCAGCTGGGTCCCAAGAAAGCAAGAACAGAAGGTACCAGGGCTGTTCAAGACCTAACCCCAGATCTGGCCCAAGGTCACTTCTGCATCACTCTACTGATCACAAAAAGCTGTCACAAAAACAGCCAAATTCAGCAAAGTGGAAATAGACTCCACCTCTTGAAGGGAGAAGCAGCAAACAATTTACGGCCATTTATAATCCAACACAATGAGTATGCATAGGGTTGTTATGAAAATTAAATGAGATAATAGCAGTCAGTAAGTCCGTAATAAGTAGTATTTGCTTATTACTGTTATATAGATGTGGGGCTTGATCCTAGGGTGCTGGGATCATGACCTGAGCTGCCCAGGTGTTCCAGCACAATAGTATGTAACATAGTTTCCTACTATTATGTAACTTTTGTTACATAATAACCCTGTAGATACTAGGGCTTACCTTACTTAGCAGATAGGCTACTGGTCACAGAGAAGCAAAGTAACCAGCCCAACATCATACACATAGTAAGTGGTAGAACAGAGATAGGAATGTATAAATATGGATTGGACAGCCCAGCTTAACTAAGATCTTGTTTGTTAATTCACTCTAAGCTCCCTTCCTGCTCAAAAATTGTATGCTGCTTCTATGTACAAAATATGTAAAGGAACTGAAGAAACTAGTTTTTTGGTACAAAATGAAATTTGAGAAGTGGAGTCCAGTGGCATTGTTTGCTTGAAATGTGGTCAGAGTAACCCAGAACTTTGCTCTCTGCACATTGGTTTCTACTCTATCTGTAGTTAAAACGGGGAAGCAATAGCTAGATGTATAGATACATTTTCCATTTTGGATATTTAGTATCAGTTCTTTTTCTTTCCAATTTTTAAGTTTTTTATTGAAATTCTAGTCAGTTAGCATACAGTGTAATGCTAGTTTCACATGTACAATATAGTGATTCAACACTTCCATTCAACACCTGGTGCTCATCACAACAAATGTCCTCCTTAATCCCCATCCCTGTTTCACCCATCCCCCCACCCACCTCCCCTCTGATAACCACCAGCTTGTTCTCAATAGTCAAGAATCTGTTTCTTGGTTTGCCTGTCTCTCTCTTTTCCCCCTTTGCTCATTTGTCTCTTAAATTCCACATATGAGTGAAATCATATGTTATTGTCTTTCTTTGATGGACAAATTTCAATTAGAGTTATAGTCTCTAACTCCATTCACATTGTTGCAAATGGCCAGATTTCATTCTTTTTGATGGCTGAGTAATATTCCATTGCAGGTATATACCACATCTTCTTTATCCATTCACCAGTCAATGGACATTTGGGCTGTTTCCATAGTTTGGCTAATGTTGATAATGCTGCTATACACAGCAGAGTACATATATCCTTTTGAGTTGGTATTTTTGTATTCTTAGGGTAAGTAGCTAGTGGTGCAAATGTTGGCCCATAGGGTCATTCTGTTTTTAACTTTTTGAGGAGACTCCATCCTGCTTTCCAGAGTGGCTGCACCAGATCTCAGCATCAGTCTTTAATTCATTTGCTTCTCCAGTGCCTTGACCTCTTCCTGTGAAATGGGGATAATGGCAATTAGATAACATTGGATCCATCACCACCTGCAACTTTGGTTGAGATGACGAGATCTGTATAGATGCTAGGTACTCTTGTTTCTAACTAGTCATTATTATCAGGTGCCCTGATTCATTGTCCCAGGAACTTAATTTCTGGTTGCATCATCTTCTCTGATGCAGTGGCTTTTAAACATTTTTTTTAAAGATTTATTTATTTATTTATTTATTTGACAGAGAGAGAGATCACAAGTAGGCAGAGAGGCAGGCAGAGAGAGAGGAGGAAGCAGGCTCCCTACTGAGCAGAAAGCCCGATGCGGGGCTCGATCCCAGGACCCTAGGATCATGACCTGAGCCGAAGGCAGAGGCTTTAACCCACTGAGCCACCCAGGCACCCCTGCAGTGGCTTTTAAAATGATGCCTCAAGCATGAAGTTACGCTGTCCCCAAACCACTCATAATCTAAGAAGATCTCAGATTTTCTGCCAGCATGGTTTCCCCTCCTACACCTTTCCGAAATAAAAAAAATGAAGCCGGAGAAGGAAAGCAATGTGTACTATCTCTGATCCTACTTTCTGAACGTGGTGACAGGGCAGAGGCTGGGCATATTAAAAAAGCACCCTCCAGGCTCGGATTGTGATTTAGTTCATTTATATGGCATCATTTCACCCAGTCCCAGAGAGAGCATTCATCTTGTTCAGGCTCTGGGAAGACTGGGTGCTGGTGGGAGTGTAGCTTTAAAAAGTCAGGAGACCGGGATTGTCACGCAGATGCTCCCACTAACTAGTTGTCTAATCCTTAACAAGTTGCTTTGTCTTTGCAGGCTCATTTTCCTCATCTGTCAAGTCAAATGAGGGTTATGGAATAGATGATCTCTAAAAAACCCTTCCAGCTCTCCAGTTCTATTCTAAGTCTGTCTGCACCTGCAGACAGTGATGTGGGGGCAGGAAGGGCACTAGGGAGGGAGGCAAATTTCCTCATGAGAATAAACCACTTTTACCTGGAGCAGTCCTGTGTCCTCATGTATTCTGTGGTACCAGCTTATCTCAGATTATCCAAATAATTGATTGAGTTCTCTCCTTTCTTTGCCAGAGACACACAGCTTTAGTTTCTGGGAGCAGCAGCTGCTTCTCTGAAATTTTCATCCCAGGGCTTCCATCCTCCACTGTGTCCTCTCAGAAACCTGTCATGGTTTTTCTGGATGGATGCCCACAGAATTTTAATCCAGTCTCTCTCTCTCTCTCTCTCTCTCTCTCTCACACACACACACACACACACACACAGGGAAAGGGCTATGCATAACAAAAAGCAAAACCAGGTTATGGGTTGAATGTTCCTTTATTGAATTCGGTTACTTCAAGGGCTCAGAAGGGAGAGTGATGGAGAGAGGCATAGGTGAACAGCCCTCCTTGGGCTGCCAACCCCAAGCCATGCGCAGTTAGGGCCCATGAGCTCTCTTAGTTAAACGGTTTACAGATAAGGCTGCGGATGAAGAGGGCTATGTGTATTAGCTCCCATCCTGGATCCAGGCCCAGGTCCTGACACCCCTAGACTCTGGGCAAATAGACTGTTTAATGAAACTGGGTGTCTTAACATAATAACATAATATACCCATTTCTTCCCTTCTCCAATTAACATTTGCATTTCCACACAGGGGGTGGAAAGAGGTCCTCGCTCTCATGAAACTTAGCAGAGTCCCCCAAATTTACTCAACTTCAAAAAGCACAAAGAAGGGACGCCTGGGTGACTCAGTGGGTTAAAGCCTCTGCCTTCGGCTCAGGTCATGATCTCAGGGTCCTGGGATCCAGGCCCACATCAGGCTCTCTGCTCAGCAGGGAGCCTGCTCCCCCTTCTTTCTCTGCCAGCCTCTCTGCCTACTTGTGATCTCTGTCTGTCAAATAAATAAGTAAAATCTTAAAAAAAAGAAGGTACAGATTAAAATGAAGAGGGAGGAATCAGAGGGGCATATGAATCATGAGAGATTACGGGTGGGGGGGACCAAACTGAGGGTTTCAGAGGGGAGGGGATGGGGGGATGGGTTAGCCCCGTGATGGGTATTAAAGAGGGCACGAATTGCAATGAACACTGGGTGTTAACACGCAAATAATGAATCATGGAACACTATATCAAAAACTAATGAAGTACCGTATGGCAACTAACGTAATAAAAATAAATAAATAAAAGCTACAGTTCTCCTGGTTTAACTTGCCGGAAGATCTCCCGGGAGGCAGCTAGAAAGGCGCACTCCCCAGCACGGCTCTAGGGCATTCAGTCGGTAGGTTTGGATTCAGGAAAACTATTTTATTCACTCCAAGGCAGCTGGAGGTAGGAGGGTGATAGACTCATGAGAAATGCTCTTGTCTAGAAAGAAATATTATCACAAACAAGACGTCTATGTTTCCACTTGTATATCATGTTGTTTCGATAAAATCCATAAAAACCTGTGCCAAACAATCAAGATCCCAACATCAACGTTAAGGTTACTCCGCATCTTGAATACACGTCATGATCACACAGAGAGTCTGGAAAACTCAAAGCGGGAATAAAAGGGCAAAGCCCTGGAGGTTTGCTTTAAAAGAGTATAAATATCTTTGAATCCTAATTCTGCACTTGCCCACTGGGTGACTGGGGCAAGTTATCCAACCTCTCTGAGTCTCTGGGTTTGTTTGTTCTTTCTTTTCATCTGTAAAACTGGGAGGTTGCTAACCTTGCTGACAGAGAGAGGGCTTGAGAAAATTAGTTTATACACCCCTAAGTGCTCAACAAAGAGTACCCACTTAAAATATGCCACTGTTATTCCCCTGCGGGGAGAGGCAAGTGTCTCTGAGGCCCAACTTCAAATTTGGGATTTGGGATTTGGGATTTGGGATTTGGCCAGAGTTTGGCGCGGGGACCTCCCTGGGCTCCCATGGCCCACAGCGCTAGTCTTTTCTAAGGGCTGCAGTTCGCTCCCTGGCGGGTTCCCATCCTCCACCTAAAAGAAGAAGTGGTGGGTTGGGTATTTTTATTTTAAAAGACTCTTCTGGGCCTTTGACTGGCGCTGCAGGTATCAGCGTGGGTTTGGAGGGCCTCGGTAGCCTTGGCGGAAAGGAGGCGGCGGCTGAGCTGGGTGCGACGGAGGACCCGGAGCCACCCCCAGGTGGCCCCACTGGGGCCAAAGCTTGGGTCTGGGACTCTCCAAGGCAGCAGGTCTCCTGAGGTGGGCGGGCTGGGGAGGAGTGGGTAAATCCTCCTGCGCAAGGAACCTGACGAGGTTGGGGAGGGGCCAGCTGTCGGAGAGCAGGACGTGGCCCCACGCCTGGCCAGGTGGCAGGGAAGGGCCATGGGCCAGTCATTTGGGACCCCATCATCTCCCCGCCTAAGGAGGCCCCGGGAATTGGCTCAGGCCCAGCTCTCCAGGGAAATGAGGGCCCCATCAGCGGCCCGGATCCCCTTCGAGAGGACCCAAATCCCAGGGACCTGCACTGGCTCGGCGGCAATGGGAGCCAGCACCCGGCGGCGGCGGCGCCTTTCGACCGTTCTACCCGCAAAAGGAGTGGAGCCCTCGGGGCGCCAACCTGGGCGTTTGCGCGTGGCGGGAAGTAACTGGCAAGTTTGCTATATTTTGTTTCCATCCCACTCTGCATCTTCAGACCAGGACGGCCACAAGGACACTTCCCCCTGTCCACTCCCTCCCAGGCCCACCGAACGGCTGGGCCGAGCGGGGAATCAAAGGCACTGTCCACCCGGAGGCCCAGCTGGCGACAGCCCGAGAGGACTGACAGGCCACCCGTCTGCCGGGGACCCGGGAAACCCGCCTCCCTGCGGAGAGTAGCTCAGGACAATCACTCTCTCTCTCTCACACACACACGCACACTCACACACCCCGATCAAATAAAGTAAAAGCCCAAGGTCTGCCTCCACGGCCGGAGGCGGCCTCCGGAACCGGACGGAGCGTGGGCTCTCGGATGGGCCGGAGGGGGTGGGGAGCGGCAGGGGGAGGGGAGAGCGCGAAGCCCCCGGCTCGGCGGCCCCTCCCACTCGCCGACTCGCGGGGTCGAGGGGGTGCTGGCGGGGCGGCGGGACCGCGGCGCGGGCGGAGCGCGCCTGGCAGCGGGCGGGAGCCCCTCGGAGCCCACCACACACGCTCGCACCCCCTCGCCCTCCCTCTCTCCCACCCGCTCGCCGGCACCCCCGCCCCCAGCCCCCTCCTCTTCCCCGCCCGCCTCCGCCCCCATTCTGGGAATTGTGTGGAAAAATTCTCAGCCAAACCTCCCACCTCTCCGCTCCCCCCACCCCATCCCACTCCCTTTAAAAAACCCTCTTTCCTCCCCGGCCCCTGCACTCTTTGTGAATGAGGGCAGGGAACAGGGCCCTTCCCCCGCCCAGGAGCCACGCCAGACCGCCGCACTCAGAGCACTGTTTGTTAATAGTCCAATTAGATAATTGCCATCTTTCACTCCTTTTGCTCCGCATTTCCCATAAAGGAATGAATGGGGAGAGCGGCGTGGAGAGGGCTTCTGCCCCGGCAAGGTGACGAGAAGGGCTGGAGCATGCTCCTTGCACAGGGCCATGCGCTTGAATTGAATCATTGTAGCCTAATCAATGCTCTTATTGGATTACTGGCTGTTGCTTTTCTCAAAGATATTGTAGCAGAGACAATGAAATAGCTAGGGGGAAAACTTTTTTTCTTTTTTTCTTTTTCTTTTTTTTTTTTTTGAAGCAGATCTCACAGTTGAGATTTTCTCGGCTCTCTCTCCTCTCCCCCTCTCTCTCCTGCTGGACTCTGAGTACAAAGCTGCCCTTTGAATGGGCTGCCTCAGGCTGCTGGAGGTGCAGGCAGGAAAAAATCCAACTGGAACTAAATGAAGAGAGGTGGCCGTTTAAGATGGCTGTCAGCGTCGAGGTGTGTTAAGAAGGAGTTGTTTGGGACGAAAGCTTGGCTTTTAGAGTTCGGGGGAGATACTTTTCGGGAAAACTTTTACTCCACCCCCCCCTTTTTCCCCCCTAGAGGCAACTGCTTTCTTCTGCTGCAGGGTGTGTAAGCGTTTTTTGTTGGTTTCTTTTCCCTCCCCCTCCCCCCTCATTCAGCTCTATCTGTCGAGTGTGCAGAAAACCCCTCTAGCCAGTATGTGAGCAGGAGGGTCAAAGGCAAAGGGAAAGTTAATAATGCCTGCTAATGGTACGAACAATTCAGGATGAATCTTGTCAAAAGTTTTTCTGGAAGTGTGGGTCTTTGATTGTGTGTTTCCTGAAAGCAAGACCAATCATTTCCGTTTATTCACTGGCTAAACCCCTACTTGATTGGGGACAAGGACAGAAACCATCCATTACGATCTGATATATTATCCAAACAATTTAGTGTATTCATGAGGTAACCGAAACGTGGGGGCTGCGAAATTACCCGTAATCAATTGCAACAGCGAGTGTACGTCCCCGCGGGTGTCGGACAACTACAACTCGCCGTGTCAGTAACAGGCGGGAGCCGCAGCATTTCGGAGTTGGTCTGCTTGCTACCTGATCGCCAGGCTGGGGACATTGGACGTGCTCAGAGAACGCGGACGCTGACGAGGCGGCCTCGCCGCTGCTCCATCGGGATCCTGGATCAGACCCGCCGCCTCTCGGAGAGCGCGCCACTCGCCGGTCGCCGCTGACCCGCCCGCGGTCGCCGCAGCCGCCCCGCGGGGACATTCATTCTTGCCGCTTTCCTCTCTCTGGGCAGGGCTCAGGAGCCCCATTGTAGGGTTTTGTCCCCGCAGTGCCTTTTTTTTCTTTTTTCCCCCTTTTTTTCTTTTTATTTTCTTTCTTTCTTTTTTCCCTTTCTCTCCTTTTCTTTCTTTCTTTTTTTTTTTTTTTCCTCCTATGTTCGGGAAACCAGACAAAATGGACGTTCGGTGCCACTCGGACGCAGAGGCTGCCCGGGTCTCGAAGAACGCGCACAAGGAGAGCCGGGAGAGCAAGGGTGCGGACGGGAACCTCTCCGCCGCCTTCCTCAAGGAGCCGCAGGGCGCCTTCTCCGCGTCGGGTGCCGCGGACGATTGTAACAAAAGTAAATCCAATTCGGCCGCCGACCCGGATTATTGCCGCCGGATCTTGGTCCGAGGTAGGGATGGGGTAGGGCTTCAGGGCGCGTTCTGTGGGGGAGGACTCGGGGGCCCTAGCAGCGCGGCGCCCCAGAACCAGGCCCGCGGGGAGGAGGTGCGGGCTGGGACTTCCGAGAAAGTTACTGGCCATTCCCCACCCCCGCCCCCGGGTCTGGCGGGCCGCTGGGCACTCGCACCTGGGGCGCGCACTCTCCAGGAGCCTTGACCCTCCAAGCCCCGAGGGGCCCCGCCTACAGGGTTGCAGGGAAGCCTAGGGGCCGCGCAGGCCGGCCCAGGCTGCAGGCTGCGGCCTCTGACTGGGGGAAGGAGCAGGACACTATGGAGGACGAGCGCGCGCTGGGCGAGCTAGAGGACTTGCCGGCAGCCTGCCTTCGAGCTCCGGCGCCCTGGCCGGCTGAGTGCACCCAAGGGGAGTGCGGATACCGGAGAACAGCAGCCGATCGCCGGCTACGGCCAGGCCATTTGGCGCGCTGGGCCGAGGGCCCCGGCGCCGCGCTCGGGGCTGGCAGCGGCCGCCGGCAGAAGAGGCTGGGCTGCGTTGCCGAGCCGCGGATGTCGCCTTGGTGCTCGGCTCGCTCCCGCAGGGCTGCGCGTTGTGCGCTGGGCTCTGGCGGTGGCTGTCGTGAGGCCCGGCCCCGGCCCGGCGCCCCCCCGCCCCGCTAGCAGATCGCCAGGCCCCGCCGGCCCCCACAGCATCCCTCCTCCTTCCGCCGACCGGGCTCGGGAGAGAGGGAGACCCTGGGGTGGGGCGTTGAGACCGCGGGAGCGGGGTCTGGTCAAGGCGTCCAGAGCTGGGGCCGACGCGACCCAGCCTGGTCAGCTGGGAGACCTTCAGGCTACAGGGGACGCAGACCGCGCAGCCGAGACTCCCAGGCCGGAAGGAACATCAGCCGATTTGGATTTTTTTTTCCCCCTCCCATGTCCAAAGGGCTCTAAAAGGCCAAGTCTGGTTCCCCCTTCCGTCAGCGGTGTGGAGTTAAACCCCCTCGCTCCACCAAACACGCCTGTGCCTTTGGTCCCCGGGAATGGCCGAAGCTTCCCTCCCTGCTCCCCCCCATCCCCACGCCGGCCCGACTGCAGGCAGCAGGCAACCCTGCCCTCCAGCAGGCTCTGGCCAGGGAGGTGGAGGGAGACGGGAGGGTTCTGGCTACTGACATCTCCCCTTCCTCAGATGCCAAGGGTTCCATCCGAGAGATCATCCTGCCCAAGGGCCTGGACCTGGACCGGCCCAAGAGGACGCGCACGTCCTTCACTGCGGAGCAGCTCTACCGGCTGGAGATGGAGTTTCAGCGCTGCCAGTACGTGGTGGGCCGAGAGAGAACCGAGCTCGCCAGGCAGCTTAACCTCTCCGAGACCCAGGTACCAGGTGGCCAGGCCTGCACAGCTCTGCACAAGCCTCCCCCCGCCCCACCAACTCTAGCCCGATCTTCCCAGTACTTAGCCTGACTGTGGATGAGACTCCCAGGGGAGGTGGAGGAGACAGGGAGGATGGGGTGATAGACCCACTACTTCTTCCCTTCCTTAAACCATTCCTTTCCCTCTATGCCCCCAAATCTGGAAGGGTCCGTACTCTGCCCACCTTGGCCTAGTCCAGGAGGCCCCAAATTCTGTCCCTTGGAATTCTTTTTTGGATCAGTCTTGAGAATTCCCTGCTTGCCTCTGCTGTACAAGGAGCCAGGGTTTGCCCCTGTCTTGGTCACCCCATTTTGGCCAGATTTCCAGGCATCACCTCCTTTGGGGACCCCAGCCTTGTAATACAACACCCAGGCCTATTCTGCAAGAATGGGACTGGAGCCAAAGCCACCTGGTGCTGAGGGTAACAACTAGATTGGAAAGGAGCACAATCCTGAGAGTCACCTGCGCCGGGCAGGCTACCCTGCCTCTTAAGGCTTCCCCTGGCCCTGAGCTGGACCCAGACCCATTCTGGCCGTGGGCACCCACTGGGCACTTATCAGGCCCTGTCTTCAGTGCTGATGATATGTGAAGTATGGGATCAGAGGCAGATCGGGGGCCCTGGGAGCCAGCACGGTCAACTGTGCTTTAGGTCTTTTCCTTTACATGAAATCCACATGTTGTTACTAGAGCCAGTCGCAGTAGACTCTGGGCCCAGGCTTTTCAGGGCCTGACAGATTTGCCTTGTGGAGGCCCTTTTGGGCCTAGTGAGGGCATGGCACCAACTTGGCCTAGGTAAGGCAGACTTCTTTCTAAGGGCTTGTCTCCTTCCCTGCGTCCAGCCCTGAAGCAGGTAGGGAACATATAGGTCTGGGAACTGGGCAGAAAGCCAAGAACATATAGGTCTGGGAACTGGGCAGAAAGCCGAGAACCGAAGACAGATCCTATTGGATGTTCTTTTTGAGTTTAAGTTGGCACAATAGCTTTTTCCTATTCTCTCTACTACCACCCCTCTTGCTTTACAAAATCTAGACCTTTCCATATAGCTGCTAATCTCCATTCTGGGCCACCAGCGAGGCCTGGAGAGGGGGCAAAAGGAGAGGAGGAAGTGGGAGGGAGGCTGGTAGAAAGGGTTTAGTTCACCCCAGCCTCTTGACGTCTTCCCATGATTCCAAAGTTCATGATGGAGAGCAGGGGAGTGATAAATTAAGAATATCACTCAGAACCTCCAATCCAGCTGTCAGAGAGAGAAGATGGAGAAATCTTGGCCCCTAGTCCATCCTGCACAAATTACTCCTTCTGCAGTCACCTTTCCTGCTTGCTGCCAGTTGATGGTCAAGTCTGACCCTAATAAGCCAGGAACAGCTTCTGGAAGCCTTGGACAGGACTAATTCCGCAGAGGCTACAGCCGAGCTTGTTGGCTGGGCAATGGGCCTGGGTCCAGAAAGGTAGAGCAACACTCCCAGCCCGCCCACTCCCGCTTCCTACACAGCAGCCTTCAGGTCTTACCCCTCTGCCGGAAGGAAATGTGAGCTCACAAGACAGGATGATCCGTGTCTGGCTGCAGGTAGTGAGGGAGCCCCATGAAGTACCTTCTGGTCTTCCTTCCAGTTAGGGTCGTGGACATCTTTATTACCAGTTCTGAGCTCCCACAGCCTGGGCCTGCTTCCTTGAGCCGGAATCGCAGCCTTGCGGAGCTGTGTCCAACTCGAGGTGGCCCACGTAGCTCCCGGGCTAGCCCCTCTCCTGCTGCCGGGTGGGGCCGGACTGGGGCTGCGGCTGGGCTTGGAGAGGGCTCCGAAGGGAGCCCTCGCGCCCTGGGAGCCCGCTCTTCCTTGACGGCCCTCTCTCCCGCTCCTCTTTCCCACCCTCCCTGCGTCCCTGCGCCCAGGTGAAAGTCTGGTTCCAGAACCGGCGCACGAAGCAGAAGAAGGACCAGGGCAAGGACTCGGAGCTGCGCTCGGTGGTGTCGGAGACGGCGGCCACGTGCAGCGTGCTGCGGCTGCTGGAGCAGGGCCGCCTGCTGTCGCCGCCCGGCCTGCCCGCGCTGCTGCCGCCTTGCGCCACCGGCGCGCTCGGCTCGGCGCTTCGCGGGCCCAGCCTGCCTGCCCTGGGCGCCGGAGCCGCTGCCGGTTCGGCCGCCGCCGCCGCGGCCGCCGCCCCGGGTCCCACCGGCGCCGCGTCCCCGCACCCGCCGGCCGTGGGCGGCGCTCCGGGCCCCGGGCCCGCTGGGCCAGGCGGACTGCATGCGGGCGCGCCGGCTGCCGGCCACGGCCTCTTCAGCCTACCGGTACCGTCGCTGCTCGGCTCGGTCGCCAGCCGCCTCTCCTCCGCCCCGTTGACAATGGCCGGTTCGCTGGCTGGAAATTTGCAAGAACTCTCCGCCCGGTACCTGAGCTCCTCGGCCTTCGAGCCTTACTCCAGGACCAACAATAAAGAAGGGGCCGAGAAGAAAGCGCTGGACTGATTTTAAGTGTTTGCCTGTATTTATATTTATAGTATCTATTGTGGTGATATTTATGGACTCGCGTATTCGGCGCCCGAGGCTCCTGTGCTGGGCTTCCGGCCCCCACGAGGCCTCTGACAGTTCTCCTTCCCCACTAGTCTCTGCCACCAATCATATTTTGGGCTACTTTTTTCTACCTTTCCACCGTGCTCCCCCCGCCCCAACTTCCTTCTGAATCCAGGAGAATCCAAAGAATTGGGGGAAATAACCGAATTAGCCACCTGATGTCCCAACCGTTGCCCGGCCCTGGAGGGCAAAGACTGGTTCTAAGTCAAAGTCCGGAAACCCTGCTCTAGAGCGGGCCGCTGCTGCCTTTGATGATTCTTATGAATATTGAAAGAGCAAAGCTGCACGCAGACCCCAGGGTCTGAAAAGGCTGGTGGGTTTCGTTAGACCAAAAAGGAAGATGCTCCTTCTTTTCGCAAGAGAAACCAGGGCTTTGGGGAGCCCCTGGGCCCCACCTTTTGGACTGCTTGGAAGAGCCGGTGCACACGCAGCTTTCTGGCTGGACACCTCCTGCCGATTTTTTCCCCTTTTAGAGAAACAACAATCACTACCGCCCCCGACCCCAGGAGATCCACCAAACATCGAGGTAGGCAACGGTGGTAATACATTTGATCTAATCAGCAATAAAGCAAGAGTCATAACTACCACGTAAAACCAGATGAAGTGAAACCAGTTTTTAAATACTCAACAACCAAGTTTGGAAGGTTTTAGAGAATTCAGGTTAGGGATTGCTCCACAGGCCCAAGCAAAATTCCAGTTCCGGGTGTTATGACTTTAAACAGGAATTTAAAAGGAAAAAGAGAAAGAAAGAAAAAAAAAAAGCCAATGCCGCGAAAGAAAGAAAATTCGGAATCTTTTCTCCGATGCTGTTCGGGGCGGTGGCCAACAGCTTCAGTCTCCTCAGGGAGAGAGAGCAGGGCGGCTGCCTGTGGAAGCTTCTCCCCACCAACTCCTTGACCCGTGGCTTCTGGGCAGAATCGCTGGGTTTGGAAACGAATCAGTGCCCTTTGCCTCCTCTTCCCCACCCCCGGATTCACCGAACCCTTCCAGAACGCTAGAAACGCCCGGATTTCTTCGAGGACCCGGTGGCAGGGACCGAGCCCCGGACAGCAGGGCTGCCCGGCCTCCTGCGCGGTGGTCTCTGTGTTCAGATCAGCTCCCTGCGTGAACAGGAAAGACATCCCTCCCCACATCCCACCCCTCAAAAACCCCAGGGTTTCCATGGTCCCAAGTCAGAAACCCGGATGGCGACACTGTCACAGCCTCATCCCTTACCTGAGCAACAACCACTGTCCCCGCAGCCACAGCTACGCGCATTTTAACCAAAACCACAGACCTAGCCGGCGAGGTGCCGCAGTGTCTAGAATGTAATTCCTTCATCCGAAGCGAGCGCAGAGCATTTTTAAAATAGTAATTTTATTGTAAATTATTTACGTCGGAAGCTTTTTTTTTCCCCTTTTTTCTTTTCTTTTAGGAAATAGTGAAGAAAATAATGAACGATTCAAACGCGGGTAGGTGTCACTGAATTCTGGCTACTAACTCTGTTCTGAATGTTTTGGATATTTGGATGTTTTGTATTTATGTGGTGAGAGTGAAATATATATATCTAAGATGATAAATGAGGTGCATTTTTGTCTTGTGTTTAAAGGATTAAAAAAAAAACAAAAAGGAAGAAGAAGAAGAAAAGGAAGAAAGACTCAGCCGATGATGAGTCTCTGCTTTGGGACTCCTGGTGCATAGGGTGGTAGCCCCAGAGCCCGCAGGGCCCAGCCTCTGGTACCCTGAGCTCCTGGGAAGAGGTTTGGGGTGGCCCTTGGTCCCAAGAGTCACAGCCATCTGGCTACAACGTTCTTTTCACTTCTTTGAGTCTGTCTCCCTCTCTGGCTCTCTATCCCAGTGGTGCTGGACCTGCAGGACCTCCCCCATGGATCTCCCACTTTGTGTTTCTTGGTTTATTTAGGAACTTGTTTCGGGATACCCTCAAGTTCCTACCTCCTAACATTCCCAGTTACTAGAGTTTTCCAACCACAGGTCCTTGCCCAGCGGCAGTATTTTGGATTGGTGCGATCATAGGGCTGGGAACAGGCAAGATTTTCCTTTCTTCTCATTTAGAGTTAAGTCTCTCTGCTTTCAAAGAGAAACTTGAGGGAGCAGGAGAGTGGACTAGATATTAATTCCTGCGCAGACCTCTCCTCCCTCCCCACCTCAGTCTGTATGCAGTGGTGACGATGTAGATGTTGCAGGGGAAGCTAGGAGGGCTGAGGGGGTGCTCCTAGACACTCCCCTAAAGCCAGTAGCCCCGGGGGCCTCAGGCATAGTGGCCCCAGCTCCCTCTTCTGGGCACCCGCATACCTGAGTGTTGTGGTGGGGGGGAGAGTTGCCTTGGGACATCCGCACAGGTCAGCCCCCCACCTAACCCTCAGGAGGGTACTGTGCCTGAACCACAAGTTTGAATCATTGGAAATGAGGTGGCGGCAAAGTGTGGGAGGCTGAGTTCCGCGCTCAGCGTGGGTTGGATCTCTGAGCGGTTTGGGGCCTTCTTTGGGAGCCCGGTGTTCGGCTTGGAGCAGCCACAGCACCCCCAGACAACTCACTTTTGTTTTTCAAAGTCGCTACACACCCCTTAGCCTGATACCTCTGGGCTCCTCCCCTCCCTGTCCTTCTCCTCTGCTTACTTTCTTTCCCTGGGAAGCTGCTTTCTGTCTTCTACCCCTCTAAGGATCTCTCCCCGCTGGTGCTCTGGGTCTCTGTCCCCTAATCTCTCTTCTCTTCCATTACTTCTCCGCAGTCAGTCTTCTGCTTCTCTCTCATATTCATTCTCTCTCTCTCTCTCTCCCTCTGATTCCTCTGCCTGCCCGGGTGGCCTCAAGGCCAAGGCGTGGGTGGCTCTGTGGCGGTTTCCTGGCTGGTGGCCTGGGGCCAGAGAAGGGGGAGAAGGGAGTGAGAAGGTGGCATAATTTTATGGAACAAAAGAAAACACAAAATCCTAGCTTAAGGGTCCCCAACAAGCTGAGCCCCCTCCCCAAGGAGCCTCAGCCTGGGGAGTCATCAAGCAGATCCCTTAGCTGCTTTCCCTCCTTTCTCTTGCTGCTTGCTTATCCCTAAAAGGGAGAAGAGCCACTTACCCCATTTCTCTGCTCTCACCTCCCTTCCCTGGCTTTGGGAAGAGCTTTTTCGCTCTTCTCCTGCCACTCAGGGAGTGCAATTGTTCTTAACGAGACTCTTCTGCATAGAACACGAATCACAATTTTAATTAAAAAACGTTTATAGACAATTCATTTAATTTTAGTGTCTGTCTTGTTTCCTCTCCTCCCCCAAGGGCCTCCAGCAAGCCTCCTGGGTCCCTGGAGGCCTCTGGGGAGGACTCTAGCCTCTAACTAGTGACTCAGAGGCCAGGGAGGAGGCAGGTGGCCTCTGTGACAACAGCTGGCCCTGCCTGCAAGAAGGTGGAAGGGGCTCCTGGAGGTGAAGGAGAACAGCTGGAGGTTGGGGGTGGGGGGAGCTGAAAGGCATCTCGTGTGCAGGCCTGCACAAAGCAGCCTCCAAGTCTGCTCAGAGTGGAAAAGAAAAAGAAAGAAAACCTCTCACCAAACTCCAGTAACTTTGGTGGACAGGTGTGGGGAAGATGTGGAGAGTCACATTGGGCGTGGAACTGGGACGCATGCTCACATGTACACCAGCAGCTGGCCTACCCCAGAGCACAGGGTCTTCATAATAAATAGCATTTAACAGCCCTTTATAGTTTACAAATAGCCTTTCACATATACCGTCTCTCTGACCCCTTACATTGGTAGGGCCAGCCTCATTTTAAAGAGCCACATCAGGCTTGGAGCAGGCAAGTGACTTGCTGAAGACGACATAGCTAGTCAGAGCTACAAGAAGACAACAGAGCTAGTCAGAACTACAAGACTGAAAGCTGGCCCCAGGGCCAGGGCCCTCTTTTCCCCCCGTTTGTTTGTTTTTCTCCTTCTTTCCTTCCCGCTCCCTCCATCTCCTGGCTCTCTCCTTCCCTTCCTCCATTCGTTCTTCTCTTCCCTTCTTTCCTTCCTTCATTCCTTCCTCTTGTGGCCAAAGCGTCTGGCTTGTGGTACCTGAATTCTTCAGCCGGTTTACACCCTCATCTGCAGACTCCTATTTCCAGCCTTCTCTTTACCACACCAGCTGCTAAGGATTTACTTGGTGCCTTCATCAAGAGGTTTAAATTTTCCCCTTCTTCCTGTTTTCTTTCTTGCCAGTATCCAACTCCTTCCCCCTCCTTCTCTCTACAGTGACATCTTTAAACCCATTTCCACCTTTATCATCTTTACCTCCTACTTCCATAAAACAATTTCTTTAAATTGAGATCTGCTAGTCATACAGTAAACATCTAAATGGTAAAGTACACAAAGCTTAAGGGTACAGTTGATGAATATTTACAGACACACACACACACATACTTCTTGAATTGTTTCACATCATCGTGTGATGTGTCTTTCTCCTGTTTGAAAAGAAATGATGTCATATCATTGGGCTGTTATTGCACAGAAAACCTTTCCAGGAAGTCTTTCTAAGTCTTCTTGAAAGAATTAGAAATCATGTATTTTTTTTAAATTTTATTTATTTGACAGACAGAGATCACAAGTAGGCAGAGAGGCAGGCAGAGAAAGAGGGGGAAGCAGGCTCCCCGCGGAGCAGAGAGCCCGATGCAGGGCTCTATCCCAGGATCCTGAGATCATGACCTGAGCCGAAGGCAGAGGCTTTTAACCCTCTGAGCCACCCAGGCGCCCCAGAAATCATGTATTTCTTCCAATCTCCTGTAATTCTGAGTTTAAGTGACTTAGGTCAAACATTTGATCAGAATTTAAACTGTGTTAAGTACTTCAGGGTTTTTCAAACAACAAGGAAAGACCACCTCCCTCTGAATCTCCTGGACACTGGTTAAAATGTAGATTCCTAAACCTAGGCTCCCTCCCCGTGAATCAGAAACTTTGGGGGTGGGGTCAGGAATGTATATTATTAGTAAGTTTCTCAAGTGATTCTTATCCATGCTAACATTTGAGAACTACGAAATGGCAAACTCTGAAAACACTGCAACTTCTAGCATCTGGCCCAGGGCCTGGCGTTTGGTGGGAATACAATGAATGTTTGTTTAACAGATTAATCCACATTTTCTGACACAGTTTAGGGTTTCTTGGATCACATCATACCACTGTAATTTAACACCATTTCTGCATCAGGAAGTCTTTACATTTCAAAGTCTTTTTACTGGAATAGGTTTCATTTTGATGGAGCAGGGGAGGAAAGAGGGATAGATTTTGGTGGTTTCTCAGATCTCAGGGATGGCTTTTTTATAAACCCAACTGGGACCACCTCGGTGGACATGCTACTCTCCTTCAGACCTGGGAGTTCGGGGAGGGGAAGAGGAGCACCCTCCAGATTTGCTGAGAGCCCTCAACCTTTGTGGATTGGAAATGAGGATTCTGTTGGAAAGAGAGTAGAGCAATGGAAAGGAGCAAGGTCACCAGGGGCAGAGAAACTGGCCCTGAAATGAAATGGACATGGAAGCTGAAAAATTACTTCTGTGTTCTCTGATTTATGCTTGAAACTTATTTTCTATTCAGAAACACGTTTGCTTATCTTCTTCCCCTGAAAACAGAAAATAAATGTGTGCTTCACATGGCAATGTTGTATCCATTCTTAAAAATAACAACACCACAGAGAAACACAGACACCGACACACACACACACACATGCGTACGTGTGCCCATTCCTTGGTGTCTCATAATGCCCACGATTATGGTTTGCTGTGCTAAGAAAAAGTGATTATTCTTAGTGGTTGCTAGTAATGGGCTCTAGAATCAGAGTGACTTGGGTTTGAATCCAGAACCACCACCTAATAGCTGGGTAATCTCAGACAAACTACCGAGCCAGCTTCTTAAAGCCTGTTTCCATAATAATCATAGCTACTTACAGAATTTTTGTGAGTAATTAGATAAGATATGTGAAGCATCTGGTACAACCTAATACCAACATTCAAATACTAGCTCTTTATTATAAGACTATGTCATGGTGGCCATGGGGAAGTACTTGAATTGTGGTTGAGCCAGTCATAATGGAATTTACTCTCCCTGTCTTTGGACTGGATACCAGGGTCATCAGTAAGCACACCATTTTTACCATAAATGATAAATTGTTATTTTAATGATGTGGCAGGCAGCTCTTAGCTGTCAATCTCCTTCAGGAATTAGCTTAGCTGACAGAGCCACCTTGCCAAAAATCACTCCCCACTGAGAGACAGGGGGAGAAGCATGGTGCTCACCCCCAGCTTTGGGTAAATTTAAAGGACCACCCCATCTTCCGAACTCCCTGAATTGTTGACTGAGGTTCTCTCAAGACTCCAGTGCTGCTAGACTTCTTCTGCCCAGTTCTGCTTCTTACTTTCCCCTTCCATACTTGTTGAACTTGGAGCGCTGGCTAATAGACGTTTTACACGCTAATCTGTCTGCTTCTTAGGGAGCCTAGCTTGCATCAGATGTTATGGGATAGAGCTTGGAAAGTGACAGAAATGGAGAGGAAGCATTGAGGACCTAGAGCATAGAATGACTGAGGGCAAATTGTGGGAGAAGAGGCAGGAATGCAAGCAGGCCCGAGTCCCATACTCATGACATTTGTACATTACCATTAAGGTAATGGGGAGTCACTGAAAGATTCTCCCAAAGAGATTATGAAATCGTTGCAGATCTGTATTCTGAAAGATCTTTTGGCAGTAGGGGAAGGGCCTGCAGGAGGTAGAGTGGAAAGAGAGCTCGGAGCTCGAGGATTCTGGGGCAGAGAACAGTTGGTGAGTTCACTCCAATAGGGACAAGAAAGCATAACAGTGGTGGTGGGGGTGCAGACCACTGGTCATCCACTGGTGCAGAAGCAGCAGAAATGGAGGAGAGGGGATGGGTTCAAGGCATTTTCTGAGCCAGAAATCAACAGATCTTAGTACCAAGGGGACGTGACTGATGGTGGCACTGATTTCAAGATGGGGTCCAAGTGGAACTTTGCAACCATTTCCTTTGAGCCAGAGAGAGAATCAGATGCAAAGCCTGAAACCAAGAACCGGTGGGGGCCAGGGTGGCACCAAGGCTGGTGAGGGAGGGGTAAGTTCCTGCAGAGAACTTGGTAGGAGGGCCCAAAGGTTGGAAAAATCCCAGAGTCTGCGCCCTCCGCTGGAGCCTGGAGCCTGTACGTGGAGTCCCTTCTCAGTGGGCGGAGTCTGCGGTGAGTGTCTGGAGGAGGTTGTGCTCCTGCGCCTGGAGTAGCTGGGCTTTGCAGCCCCAGCGCTAATGCCCCACGCCTCAAGAGGCGAGCTCACCCCACCCGGTGCTCCCTGGGGCTGGTGGAGGTGGGGGAAGTGCATTGGCCTGAGATGCCAGCCAGGACAACCACCAGGAAGGCGGACAGCTGGACCGCAGGTGATGCTTCCGCCGCGTCCAGCGAAGCTGCACTTGGCCATGGCGCCCTCTTGCCCAGCACGCGCAGGAGTTAGTGCTAGAGATGCCTTCCACGCAGGTCGGGCTCTGAAGATGTCAGCAGTGACTCAGGTCTGTGGAGCAGCGGATCCGACCGCGGGAGGTACGGCCACGACCCCTGGAAGCCCCTTTCTCTGCCCACCGCCGCTGCTCTGCCGGGGCTCTCATCCCAGCTGCTGGACTCGAGAAAAGGAGAGGGAGGTAGGCCAGAGGCTACCTCTCCATCCTCCAGACCAGCGCTCTGGGCTCTGGAAAGCAAGTCAGGCTGGGGCCTGCTCTTGGAAGGAGGGAGACAGGGGTGAGGGATATGGTAAGGATGCCCAATAGCAAGTGCCCAGGTTTAGTTTTGTTTTCCTTTCTTCTAACTTGTTAGAGAAGATTGCCAGCTGCTAGATAGGCGATCGGGAAGGAAGTTTATCCTCATGCCCATTTTACTGAGGGTCAGGCTTAGTCTATTCGAGGGAAGAGCTAAAGGCAAGTTTCATTTTCTGTCCCAGATGTCAGCTGATGCTATGGAGAGCAAGCCCAGAGATTTGAGAGGGCATTGTTGGCTGGGACGGACAGACAGCCTGCAGAGAAGGACTAGAGGTTCCGAGTTGATCAGGAAGGTATTTCAGGTCTTAGCAAAGGCAGCCCAGGGATGAGTGGGAGGAACGAGGGAAAGAAAGGCAATGGAGTGAAAGGATGTGGGGTTACTTGCGGAGCAGAGATGAAAGATAAGACTAGAAAAGTAGCCTGATCAAGAAAGCTCTAGGGGTGCCTGGGTGGCTCAGTTGGCTTAGCGTCAGACTCTTGGTTTGGGCTCAGGTCGTGATCTCATGCATCAGAATTGAGCCTTTCTGGGGCGCCTGGGTGGCTCAGAGGGCTAAGCCTCTGCCTTCGGCTCAGGTCATGATCCCAGAGTCTTGGGATCGAGCCCCGCATCGGGCTCTCTGCTCGGCCGGGAGCCTGCATCCCCCTCTCTTTCTCTGCCTGCCTCTCTGCCTACTTGTGATCTCTGTCTGTCAAATAAATAAATAAAATCTTAAAAAAAAAAAAAAAAGAATTGAGCCTTTCTTGGGCTCCAACCTCAGCGGGGAGTCCGCTTGAAGATTCTCTCCCTCAGTGCCTCCCTCCCTTGTGTCACATGGCATCTGCTCTCCCCCTAAAATAAAATATAGATCTTAAAAAAAAGAAAGAAAGGTCCCAAATACAGAGCTAAAGATCTTTATTATGTAGGAGAAGGAGAGGTTTTTTTGGTAGTCAAGGATGGGAGGAAAACCGAATTACTGGATCAGACAGGTGCAGAAGGGGGAAAAATGTTACTGAACCTTGAGGTTAGTTAGGTGTTGAGGTCTGAGATTGGGTTGTAGGTGAAGAGAATGGAAAATAGGTACAAAGTATGTCTTTGTCATCTCGTCAGTGATGGAGGGCAGGGTGGCTTAACACACTGATACCAGCACTCCTTTCTAAACATGAACATTATTTCATGTTAATATTCTTTTCCTGAGCTTCCTCTGAACATCTCTGTTCAAAAACAATTAGCTTCTCTGTTCAGAGATACATGGGAGGGTGGCAAATTATGTTCAACTCTCCTGCTAAATTGGAGTCATTCGTGGTGGCTGCCTAGGGTACTAGGTTGTAAAGGATTCTGAGGCCTCATCCAAGCTCTGTGGGGAAGTGTGCTGATCATTAGTGATGTCTGCCATAGCCATAAGAGAGGTTTTTGCAATTCTGAGGGAAATAGAAGTGACTTTGTGGTCAGGTTGCTTCTCTGGGTTCTGAGTAAGGAGCTGGGTCCAGTTTTGGCTCAGCAGGTTTGCTTAGCCTAGAAAGGTTGTGGCAGGTAGGAAGCTCTTTTCAAGCAACGTAGGGCAAGTTTCTTGGAGCAGGCATCCCTCTCATTATGTAGATCCCCACGACAGGCCATAGTAAGAAAACCTGGGCTCTGAATTCTATCTCTGCCTTTTATTAGCCATGACAACGTAAACAAACTACCCCTTTCAATCCAAATACTATTCCGCAAAACATTATTTGGTAACATGCTAAATATTTATTTTATCAACCATGTTGTAAAGTGCTTATCACTGCCCAACTATGAATGTAGCAAATGTTAGCTTCTTACTTTCATTTGAACCAAACCTTGTCTTTTAGGCTATAACCATCAACTTTGGACTAGGTTTTTCACCTGGGCAAAATTATATTACAGTGCTTTTTATGAAGATTCATTAAGACATTGGATGTGGAGTGTATAACATAGAGTAGGAAGAGAGAGCTCTCTTTACAAGTTGGTAGAATGAAGGAGACACACTTTCAAGAGTTTGGTGTCTCCACAACATTTTTTGGTGCAATTATACAAATACACACACTCAGTCATATATTATAACGTCTCTGTTTTTCCTCAACATAAATAGGTTCATATTATACGTATTATTTTGTGACTTCTTTTTCATTTAACAATATATCTTAAAGATTCTGTTAGGTCACTGCACATAGGTCTACCTATTTTGTTAAACTCTCTCTGTTTCATAGTATTGATGTATCATAATTTTTTTAGCCATTTGCTTATTGATGGAAATATGTGTTTCTTCTTTTTTTTTTGCCTTTACAAATATATTTCTGAGAACATTCATTGCCTTCTGCACCTCTACTAATATTCCTAAAAGTGGAATTACTGAGTCAAACAATATGTATATCTAAATTTTAACAGGTACTGCCGAAGAGTGAATGAATTTATACTCATACTCACGGTTTTTGAAAGTTAGGATGGATAATTTAATGTTTCCTACTGGATATAATTCACCTGAGGCTCTTCTATATGTTAACTCCTCAAATAATTCAAATAATTGGTGTTGAAAATCCATACGTCATAAATTCCCTTGAAGTTCCTGCAAAAACAGTTTGTTCATTCTCTGTCCTGGATTGACTATTAATCTTGTAGATAATTTAGGACCTCCTCTAAGATTAAACAGATATAATTTCAAAGTGATACAAAGTTAAAATTTCAAGTCTTGCTTTATAAAATTTCAAGTCTTGCTTTATAAAAGAACAGTCCCTTGTTGTCATTCTCAAGCAGTGATCACCTTAAATTCTTTAAATGATTTCCTTACTTCTTAATTCCTCTTACTCATTTCCTTTACCACCCATAGTTCCTCTCCTCCAATATTCATGGTTTAGTTTTAACATTTTGGGGGAGGGAATAGATGAACATTGAACATTGACATTATTATGGCAATATAAATCCTATTCACAGTTGAGCTGTGTACTATATATGTTATGAATTCATTTATTTCCCTATACAACTTTTGTTTCCCCCGGAGTTAATAGTTTTCTTTTCTTTTCTTTTCTTTTTTAAATATTTTGTTTATTTATTTTACACAGAGAGAGAGAGAGAGATCACAAGTAGGCAAAGAGGCAGGCAGAGAGAGAAGGGGAAGCAGGCTCCCTGCTGAGCAGAGAGCCTGATGTGGGGCTCAATACCAGGACCCTGAGACCATGACCCAAGCTGAAGGCAGAGGCTTAACCCACTGAGCCACCCAGGTGCCCCAATAGTTTTCTTATTTTTTGTTTAATTGGTTCTCTGTGTAGTGATCACTAATCCATTTCAAATTCACATGAGTGTGAATATTTCATTTAGCTCCTATGCATTAGATATTCTCTCAAATTCTTCTTTTTGGAGACATCTGTCTTGGTATTGCTGTCCTATTCTAATGGAGACTGCTGCCTCTCTAAGCCTGAGACACAGCTGTTTTTCTGGTATCTTTCTTCACTATTATTCTTGAGATCATTATCCTTTTCTGAATTGGAAGCCCTGTTTCCTGGATTCTGTGTCTTTCTCTTTGATGATTTTCTCCCTTGTTTTGATGGAACACTTCCTTCTGTAGCTCCTTGAGACGTGGTGCATGGAGGTTCGTTTGTTAGTTTGTTTTTGAGAGTCTGGATGTCTGAAAGTGCCTCTATTGTATTCTTACACTTTCATGATTATTTACCGGAATATTTTAAAATTACAGGTTAGAAATGGTCTTTCCTCAGAATTTTGAAGACATGCTTTATTGCTTTCTAGCCCCCAGTATCACTGCTAAATCCAACACACTTCTGATTTGTGATCCTTTATACGAGACTATCATTTCTCACTGGAAGTTTTTGGGATCTTTTCTTTGTCCTGATATTCCTGAAATTTCACAAAAATGTGTTTGGAGTAGGTCTTTTTAGATCCATTGTCCTGGCCCTTAATGGGCCTTTTCAGTCTGGAAACATGCTTCATTGGCAAATTGTCTTGAATTAGTTCTTTGATAATTTCTTTTCCTCCTTTAGTCTTTTTTTTTTTCTGGAACTCCTATTATTTGGATATTAGATTTCCTAGATCGATCTAATTTTCCTTTTTTACCTTTGCTATTTTCTATCTCTTGGTGTTTGGGATGAGTTAATATGTTACAAAGCACTTAGGACAGTGCCTGGCCAACTTCATCTTCTAATATAACTACTAGAAGTTTCATTTTGGCTGTCACATTTTACATATCCAAGGGTTATGTTTGATTTTCCAAACCTGTGCTGTTTGATATGGTAGTCGTTAGTCACATGTGGCTGTTTGGATTAAAATTAAATATAATTGAAAGTCAGTTCTTAGTTGCATTTGCTACATTTCAAGTGCTCTATGACCAAATGGGGCTAGTGGCTACCGTATTGGACAGTCAGACATAGAGCATTTCCATCATCACAGAAAGTACTATTGCACAGTGTTACTCTAAATATTTTTTCCCCTTATAATAGCCTGTTATTGTTTTAAGAATGCATATCTTCTCTTTTCTCTGTAAGGATACATATTTTTAAAAGATTTTATTTATTTAAGACAGAGAGAGAGAGAGCACGAGCGAGCACAGGTGGGGGGAGGGGTAGAGGCAGAGGGAGAAGCGAGCTCCCCTCTGAGCAGGGAGCCCAAAGCAGGGCTCCATCCCAGGACCTGAGATCATGACCTGAACCGAAGGCAGATGCTTAACCAGTTGAGCCACCCAGGTGCCCCTCTCTGTGAGGATATAAATGATAAGTTGTTTGACATTTCTTCTGAACTTCTAACTTTATTCTGTTATGTTGTTCATATTTAATATTAGGACATAAAAAACCTGACTGGAAACTTACTGTGCATGGTTGGGGCTTATTGACTATTGAGATTCATCATGTGGTGATCTGGTAGGGATGTTTTGTTAGAGATCACTGAGTATCAGTATCATAAGTCCTTTCTTCAAAGAAGAATTTTCCAGTCTCCTAACTAGAGTGTATAGGGCTAGCTGTCAATATTTTTGGCTGTTAAACCTGAGAAGAGGGATGGGAGTCTCACTGAACATGTGTAGGCTTCCACTTACTCCTTTTTGCCTTTAGTTGTGTGTTGTGTCTTCCAATTCAGAGTTTTTCTGGTTCACTATATCCAGGAAGAAAAAAACAACCCATACAACCAAATCTCCAGTTTTCTGCTGAGGAGGCAGAGGTGTGGTCTGCTGTCTACTCAGGGTGGGGGATGGGATTGAACTGGGAGTCCAGCTACTTCATTTGCGTATTGATCTTGTTACCTGTAGCTCTAATGAACTCATTTATTAGTTCTGATGGGTTTTTTGTGAGTTGGAAATTCATTTCCTAGTTTTTCAAGATGAGTTGTGGTGCTTCATGAAAAACAGTGTATTGGAATTTATTGAAGAATGAAATGAGCTTCCTTTCCCTCTCTGTAGTGTGGAAACACTATTTTCAAACAGAGCCATAACTACTAAATTTTAATATGAAATGCTCCATTCTTCTAGTTAAAGTTAAAGTTGCTGACCTAGCTTCTCATGGACCATGGAAGCTTCGACTAGAGACGGAGAGCCCATAGTTCTGTGGTTACAGAATTGGGATGATGGTCCAGGAGCCGGTCTCCCCTTGGATCAGCTAGCCAGCTATTTCTTGGAAAGGACAGATGTTGGATGACTCAAGGAAGTTCTCCCTACAGGATGAGAAAAAGCAGCACAGAACTCAGTGAAAAAGGGACAGTAGGTTTCACAGTTGACTTTCCAAGTCTCTTAGGAGAGGATATTCACTTCTTGTTCCTATTCTTTCCACCCTAGACCAGGCCATCATCAATCAATGCCTTGAACTCAGAATCTCCCAATTCATCTCTTGTTGTTTCCCCCTATGACCTCTGCTCTGTGTCATCACCACCGTGGTCTTCCTCAAATGCAGATCTTTTGTTGTTATTGTTAAGACTTCATTTTTTTATTTTTAAAAAACTTCTATTAACTCATTTGAGAGAGAGAGAGAGAGAGAGAGCATGAGTGGAGGGGAGGGACAGAGGGAGAGGGAGAACACTCCCCTCTGAGCAGGGAGCCCTCCACGGGACTTGACCCCAGGACTCCCTGACCATTACCTGAGCCAAAGGCAGATGCTTAACTGACTGAGCCACCCAGGTGCCCCAAGATTTTATTTTATTTATTTATTTAAAGATTTTATTTATTTATTTGACGGAGAGAAATCACAAGTAGGCAGAGAGGCAGGCAGAGAGAGAGAGAGAAGCAGGCTCCCTACCGAGCAGAGAGCCCGATGCCGGGCTCGATCCCAGGACCCTGAGACCATGACCTGAGCTGAAGGCAGAGGCTTAACCCACTGAGCCACCCAGGCACCGCAATATTTTATTTTTAAGTAATCTCTACACCCAGCATGGCCTTGAATTCAAAACCCTGAGATAAAAATCCCATGTTCTATCAACTGATCCAGCCAGACACCCATCAAATGCAGATCTAATCTCAGTTACTGTGGGCTTGGAACTCTCCAATGGTTTCTCACTAACTCTAGGATCAAATTCAATTTCCTTGGCATTGCTTACAAAGCCATTCATGACCAGACCTAGCTTTTTCTCACTGTTTCTGTCCCTTTTACTTTATGATTAAGTCTTACTAGACTTTAAAATATTTTCAGGTTATGCACAGAATGCTCCCTATGCCTACAGCATGTTTCACTATTAACTCATTCCCCCATGCTCTTCATCTAACAATATATGTAAATAAATGAGAAGAAAGAAAAGATTCCTTGAGGAAAACAAAGTGCAGCCCATTTTAAAGATGTAGAAGTTGAAGCATGGAGAATCTGTGTGTCAGTGAAAGGACTGTTAAGTTAAACTTTGTTATTCTGAGTCTTGGAATAGTACTCTGAATATCATGTTTAACTCTTGAATTCTGTTTCATTGTCAAACATGCTCTAGCCTCAAGCTTTTTCCCTGAGTTGGGGTCCTTTCCTTTCACTGCCTGAGGCCATTAACCACCAGGTTAGAGTCAAGACCATAACTGCTGTACTGGAAGCTTAGAGATTCTTTTAAGTCTGGACTCTGGTGGTGGGTGCATTTGGAATAGCACTCAGACATGCAGAATTGGGTAGAGAGAATTTGGAACGTAGGAAGGTTCTGAGTGGCCCCATGTTCAGAAGTCATTTATATCATTGCTGGAGGTAACAGGGTGCTAATCACTCACCACTCTTCCTTACTTGTTTGAATCAACTGAAAGCAAAATGCCAAATAGGGTTTCAAATTTAAGTGGCAGCCAGTGATTCTCAAGATTATCTTCTCTTTCCCAGTTGGAATTGAAATCATCCATCCAGGCGCAGGCATAGAAGGAGAGAAAAAGGTGGAGAGGGGTAGGTGGCTTTTGTTTGTTTGTTTGTTTTTGTTGTTGTTTTTGTTTGTTTGTTTTAGAGAGAGAGAGAGAGAGAGCACGCACATGCAAGCGACTGGGGCAAGGGGAGAGGAAGAGGGAGAGAGAGAATCCCAAGCAGACTCCATGCTCAGCACAGAGCCCCATGCAAGTCTCAGTCTCATGACCCCATGATCATGATCTGAGCTGAAATCAGGAATCAGATGCTTAACTGATTGAGCTACCTAGGTGCCCCAGGAGGGAGAGTTGCCCCATTTTCTAAGCAGTGGTCCTGTGATTATCAGCGCTCACCACTCAGATTACTTCCCACTTTTCCCTTGAGTTGTGAGAATTGGAGGAACAATCACTTTCCCAGCGTCCCATATCCCTACGTAGGTAGAATTGTCTAGTAGGCTGAACTGCCTTTTAAGAAACGTAATTAAGTGCTTTAATTGTTAGTGTTCTTTTTGTTGTTGTTCTTAAATTTAACAATATACAAGAAGGTTGAGGGTTTTCATTGTTCTTTTGAATCTGTTTTAACTGTTTGCTTTGCTATTCCCAAGGTTGATACTTAGTAGGCACTTTAACACTTGTTAATCAGTCGACTGGAATCACAGAGTGGGTTCCTGAAGACAATGTTTTGAGTCCCTTTGATTTCATAAGTCATCTCATGAAAAAAATCTACCTTTAAAAAAATTTTCTAGGGCGCCTGGATGGCTCAGTTGTTAAGTGTCTGCCTTCAGCTCAGGTCATGATCCCAGCGTCCTGGGATTGAGCCCTGCATCAGGTTCCCTGCTCCGCGGGAAGCCTGCTTCTCCCTCTCTCACTATCCCTGCCTGTGTTCCCTCTCTCGCTGTGTCTCTTCCTGTCAAATAAATGAATAAATTCTTTTAAAAAGATTTTTTTCTGACATGCTTTATCACTCTCGCTTTTTCTATGTATTCCACTAGCCATCTGCCCTCTCCTGAACCATTTCACAGTATGTCTCAGACACCATGACATTTCTTCCCCCAAACATTTCACAATGTATCTTCTAAGGACATTCCACAACTACAATACCACTGGCATACCTAAGAAAAGAATTTTGTAACACTACCTAATATCCACTATGTAGTTAAATTTTCCCCATTGTTCCAATAATGTCTTACATTTTTAAAAAAATTCAGTGTCAAATTGGGATTATCTGTTACATTTGGTTATTATATCATTTTTATTTCTTTTTTTTTTTTTTAAAGATCTTATTTACTTATTTGACAGAGATCACAAGTAGGCAGAGAGGCATGCAGAGAGAGAGAGGGGAAGCAGGCTCCCTGTTGAGCAGAGAGCCCGATGCGGGGCTCGATCCCAGGACCCTGGGATCATGACCTGAGCCGAAGGCAGAGGCTTTAACCCACTGAGCCTCCCAGGCACCCCATATATCATTTCTATTACTTTTAACCTTGAGCTGTTGTCTGATTTTATTTTCTGTCTCATGGTACTGGCTTTTGGGAAATCTAGGCCTGTTGCCCTAGAATGAAATGCATTGTGGATTTGTTTGATTGTTTCCTTTGGTGTCATTTAACTTGTTTCTCTGTCCCCCATATTCCTTGTAGCTGGAAATGAGATATATCCAGCTAGAATACTTCCTAGGGAGTGTTTTGCTGCAGTTGACTTCTCATGTGGTCTGAGGAGGAGAATGGGTCCATTCTGCAATCATCACACACCCTCACAGGTAGTATGTGCTATATTAGAGGAAATGGGAGAATATAAAGAAATAATGTTTAACATAGTGCCTGGCACATGACAGAGGCTCTATAAATATTTATTGGCTGCTAAAATATGTACAAAAGATAATTGACATTCTAAGGCAATCAATGTAGAAGTCAAATGAATTGCTGAGTAGAGCTCTAATTTAATTTAATTAACAAATACTTTAATTTTGTTGCAGGAAGCTGCTTCCATATACTCTGAACTAGGTACTGTAGGTCCTGCTAGGTCCTGGGAATACACTGATGGTCTGATCTAGACAAGCCCAGTTGTTGCTTTTGAGGAGTAAATGCTGTAGTATTCAGAAGCTGGAGAATCAGTTTAGGTGGGAAGGGAGAACTTGTTTAAGGACCAACGATGTAAGCTGGAGTTAGATTCTGGAAGACTTTGAATGAAGGTCAACAATTCAAACCATCAGAGAAGACACTGGTTTTCTTCTAACAGACAGAGTTCGAAAGGGGTTACTATTTGACTTTGGCCAGTGTTGCCTTATAACTTATGTGGGTCTTAGTTTTCTCATTTGTAAATAGAGAATGATAATGGCTCCTAGAGCTCATATCGGTTTAGCACTCGCCATGTGGCATACACTATCCTATCTATCTATCTGTCTATGGGGAGAAAGAGGAGAGAGAGAGATCTTGATCTTTGGTCTTCATAGCTCTTTAAGTTACTACCTATAATTATCTCTGTTCGCCAAATGAGCACACTGAGGGACACAGAGGTTAAATGATTTGTCCAAGATTATATAGTTAGTAAATGGTGGAATCGGAGTGGAGCTCAAGCAAACTTGAGAGATTAGGCTCTTAGCTTTTCATACACCAAATTGCCTATAGGGCTGTTGAGAGGATTAGATGAAATAACATATTCACTTGATCAGTGCTTGGCATATCGAAGAGCTTGATAAAGTGAGCTACCATTATTACTTCACTTGAAGAGATCCTTAGTGAAGTGCTTCAAAACATGGTAGATCATTAGAAGTTTGTGAGCTGTGGAACTTGTCACAATTTGTATCGATTTCTGGAAGGTTAATGTGACAGCGCTGAGGACAGGATGCAGAAAGAGAGTATAGACACAAAGAGATGTTTGGAGACTTGAAATAGCCCAGTTGAACGTGGGGAGAGATCCACCATCGTTAGAGCAGCTTGACAGAAAAGGGAATTTTAAGACAGCATGGAGAGTCTGGCAACGACATTTATGGAATACGTGATGTGCACAGGTAACTGCCAGCTACTCTGGGAAAGAAAGAAAACCAACAGCCTCTGAACACCCATGACAGGCGTCATTGCCTTTTTCTTTCTTTCTTTTTTTTTCCCCTTTCTTTATTGAGCACTTTCTATGGGCAGACCCTTGTCTGTAATCATTTCCCATCCTCACAGCAGTATAGCAAGGTAGGTGTTATTGGTACCATTTTTCTAGATGAGGCTTAAGAGACTTGCCCATGGCAGGGGTGGGAGGGAGGGAGAGAGGAAGAGGAAGGAAAGGAAAGGAAAGGAAAGGAGGAAGGAGGGAAGGGAGGAAGGAAGGAAGGAAAGTAGGAAGGAAGAAGAAAAGAAAAGCTCTTTTGAGGGTCCAATCCCAGATCTGTCTGACTTCAAGGCCCACACCAGACTAACAATATTAGTTTGAGCTTTAGGAATTTCGTGAATCTTCTGACATGGTAAGCACAATTTTATAGGCAGGTGGTCACATAGAAGATTCTTTTTTTTTTTTTAATTATTTATTTATTTGACAGACAGAGATCACAAGTAGGCAGAGAGGCAGGCAGAGAGAGAGAGAGAGAGAGAGAGGAAGCAGGCTCCCTGCTGAGCAGATAGCCGGATGCAGGGCTCGATCCCTGGACCCTAGGATCATGACCTGAGCTGAAGGCAGAGGCTTTAACCCACTGAGCCACTCAGGCGCCCCCACATAGAAGATTCTTAAAGGCATCTATGACTCCAGAAGAGAAGAACAATTGTCTTAGACTGCAGAATTAGAAGCATCATCAAACATTATGGTGAACTGCCTTCACTTCGTAGCTGGGCAGACTCAGGCACAGAAAGGGAAGGGATTTGTTACAGAGTGATTCAAGTGTCAGAGGTAGCACTAGAACCCAGTCCAGTTGTCCTTCAGGCTACTGCGTCTCTCTTTTGAGACCTTACATCAGGGCGACGGAAGCCTGGAGCAGCTTGGAGGAATTGTAGCGCACTGGGCGGAATCTCCTTTGAGACTGTCTTGCGAGGGGTCAGGCACCTTGGTAGGGAGGTGTGTTAACTCTTCAAGGACCAGGTTCTAAGTTAGTACTCTTTGGTAAATTGACACTTTATAGGGTACCATTAGTCAGGGGCTGCTCTAACGCGAGCTCGGGAGTGAAGAAGGGGAACCCATTCATCTGAGGGCCTGCTTTTTGCCTTGTGTATGTTTTCTCCCCGGATAGAGGCGACCCTGCCTGGGCTCTGGCAGATCAGGCCTCCTTTGAGGGCGCTGGCTGTAGTAGCAGGGAGCAAGGCGGGACAAGCCGCTTTCTGTACTAGAAGAAAGTGTCGTCATGCAGGAGCATGCGGAAAGAAACAACACAGAGGAATGCAATTTGTATTCATATCCCCTCCATGTTCTATCTTCTGTGAGGCCTGTGGCCAGCCCCACCTTCTTCTGAGCCTGAAACCACAGCCCTTTTTCCATTTCCTCACTGTATTTAAAAAATGTTTTCTTTCTTTCTTTTTTTTTTTTTTAAATAGGCTCCAGGCCTGGCATGGGGCCCGTCATGGGGCTCAAACTCACGACCCTGACCTGAGATCATGACCTGAACCTAAATCAAGAGTCAGACGCTTAACCAACTAAGCTACCCAGGCACCCCAACTCACTGTATTTTTAAGGCTTGTTTTATTCTACCCATCACCTAGCCTGGTGCCTGGCACTTGGAAAGTTTGACTTGGTATTCGCTAACTAAGTGAATGAATGAGATTCTGCTTGGGTTGAAATCTGGATTCTACCACTTCAACCTGCATTATAACAAGTGAAGTTAACCTCTCTGAGCGGTAATGTGGAAAACCCGGAAAGTCTCAATGATGGTCAAGACAGGTCCCCTTGGGACCAGCGACAAGGAGTAGCAGGAGTGAGACCCTCCTGGCAAACTTAGAGGCGGGCTGGCAGTATTGTTCCTACTTCCTTCAGAGTGTGCTCAGGGTCCCTGAGGTCCAGTCCTGATTCAAAGCCTCAACTTTGCTTTTGTGAACATTCAGCTCCCTTCACGTTCTTGGCCTGCCTTGGTAACACCGGGGGAACTTTGAACATTTTCTCCTCTTTTGACATGATGGCCCTTCAGCTTTTCTGTCTCCAGGACAAAACCGAATTTATGGCAGCATCATTCAAGATGGGTGGTGTTTGGAGCACTCTTGCTCAAAGACAGTTAAGAATGGAAGGTTTAGGGTTTCTCAAAGAATAGCCTCTTCCACTTCAGGCGGGTTTCTGTTACTTAGCTTTGTCCAGAAAATGATTATTGTTTCTAGATAAAGCCTTCATAGTTTCAGACCTAATCATGATAAATCTACCAAGAATTAATGCCTGTCTGACATTAGACCAATTGCCTAGAAATCATGACACTCCTAAGAAATAGTCATCTTTTTATTGGAATGAAAACAAAGCCTTCCAGGGAAGATGAAAAAATATATTATTTTAATTTTTAGAGGAAAAGAATTCTTTAAAGAGAATTGTCGACGATCAAAACTGGTTGATAAATCACATACGTAACTATGTAATTAAAGTTCTCCATTTTCCAAGCCCTGCAATTAGAGTTCTTCGTCTAGTTACCCATAATGATTCATTCTTGCTAAGAATGCTGAAGAAGAGGGGAGTCAGGACGAGGAAGTTTAACTGGAAATTTTCTCTCATTTGGGTCAAGAAGCAGTGGAAGTCCACCTAGGCTGGAAAGCAGGAGAACTGGGTTCTATTTTCTGACTGGCTCACAGTAGCTGAACGCGGCATGAACCAAGGCATGGCTAAGCCTTGCCTGAGCCTTCGTTCCCTCGGCTATAAAACAGGAAAATACTGCTACTGGAGAGGATTGTTCTGAATGAAGCCTTTATGAAACTCTGGGTGTGGCAATTCATTGTCAATTTCCAAGTACCATAAGGCCCTCGTGCATTTTAGTCTGGCGCTTTCCCTTTCTTATCCTAGCAGGCCAGGCCCTCTGTCGGTGGTGGGAGGAAAAGGTTTGAATGTACAGTATCAGCCTTTGTGTGGTGTGAAAAGACAGACATTAATGAAGGGCTAGGCTGCTTTGTTGACTGTGCCTGTGATTGACTGGTGGCCCGGCTTCTGATGATCGGGAATTTATTACTAAGAAAATTGCCATGTGCCCGGAGAACGGGGACGTGGAGGTTGCCTCCCCCACCGCTGAGGGTCACCTCAGATGCCTCAGGCGATGTGAGCATTGACTGTACTGGGTTCACATTTAAAGGGAAACCCCTCATTGGGACCATGTGGAGGTCGTGGGGGCTTGTGACACGGACACTGAGAATTTTCAGACTTCCATTCTGATTCTCAGTGTCAGGCCATTGGGTAAGGTTGGGGTTTGAGTTCAAAGAGAAGATCAGAGCTGGAAAGGACCCTGGAGATGACCTGGAGATGATCCAGGGGTCCTCAAAGTGCGGATAATTCGTGGCCTCAGTGCCATCAGAGAACTTGTTCGAAATGCAGATCTCTGGGTCCCATCCCAGACCAGCTAAGTGAGAGCCCCTGGAGCTGAGGTGTCCTGAAGCCGTGTTCTGCAAGCCCTCCAGATGACTGATAACGCTCTGCAGTTTGGGAAGCACAGCTCTGTGCTTAGCCCAGGTTGTCAACGCTTGTGGAAATGCTGAATCTAGCGCCTGGTATGTTGACAATAGTGCATCTACCGGAGCTGTGGCTCTGTTGCTGTTCTTACCTGCAGAGCTGGGAGTAGAACAGAAATCAGTCTTCCTGGCTGCAGCTTTCTCCATCTGTGACACCACATTTGGCAGTGGTCCTTACGAATTCAAATTGCATGGTAGTGACCACCTCGCCTCGTGGGTGGTGATGGAACATGGGAGAGCCGTGGATTGTTTTCAAAGTGGGGGAGGCTTTACATGGATCAGATGGGAGTGGTGGTAGAGACTCAAACTAGTTCTTGGGAACAAATGGATTGTGACAGCTTCGGCACCCAAGTCTGCAGCTCCCTGTCTGCATCACACTAAGAGAAAATACTATTCCTGAGGGGTATGAGAGGTGTTCCAGAAAAGAGAAATTCGTCATGGTGATTGGTATTTGCTATTCTGACCTCAAATCTCATCGAAGTCCAACATAAATTTGGCGAGACTCTACTTGTTTTGTTTTGTGTTTTTTTTTTTTAGATTTTATTTATTTATTTTTTCAAGGGAGAGTGAGCACGAGCAAGGGGAGGGGCAAAGGGAGAAGGAGACTCCCCACTGAGCAGGGAGCCTGATGCGGGGCTCTATTCCAGGACACCGAGATCATGACCTGAGCCAAAGGCAGACTCCCAAGCAATGGAGCATCCCCAGGAGAGACTCTACTGGTATGAATCAGTATTCCCATCTATAAAGTGAAAATAATGCGATGTACCCACTGATTAATTGACAGAGAAAGGGTATTGATAGGATTGGTTTTGTAAGATAAGAGCTTCAGAAGAAAAAAAGAAAAAGAAAAAGAAAAAAAGCCTTGCTTTTTTTCTATTTTAGTTGCATTGATTTTGTGATGATTGGGAAAATTTGGCAAAGTTTACAAAAGGAAGTATAAAAGTCACCTGTAGGGGCACCTGGGTGGCTCAGTCGTTAAGCGTCTGCCTTCCACTGGGGTCATGATCACAGGGTCGTGGGATGGAGCCACCCCCAATCCCTGCAGGCTCCCTGCTCAGCGGGAATCCTGCTTCTCCCTCTCCCACTCCCCCTGCTTGTGTTCCCTCTCTTGCTGTCTCTCTCTCTGTCAAATAAATAAAAAGAATCTTAAAAAAAAAAAAAGTCACCTGTAATCCCATCACTCGGGGAAAACTACCACTAATATTTTGGTGTATTTCCTCCTGATCTGAAATTTTAACAAAAACAGCATGAAATCAAAAGATCTTTTCTTTTAAGTGATACTTGCATGTATTGAGTGTCTGCTGTGTGCAAGGCATGTGCTAATTGCTGAAGACATTTTAAATCAGGGAATCCTTATGACACCCCCACAAAGCAAGGATTCATCACCTTGACCACCTATTAGAATGACCTGGAGTGGTGGTTGGGGTGGTGGTTAGAAATCTGACATCTGTGCCACAGATTAATTATTTCAAAATCTCTAGGGGGGGGGTAAATCAAAGGGAGAGTACTTTTTTATGACTACACAATGCACATTCAAGACTAAAGAGTTGCTATAAGGTGGACCACTGGTTCCCACATTTTAGTGCGCCTCAGGATCACCCGGAGATCTCATATAAATGGATTGCTGGGTTACCCACCAGAGTATCGAGTTCTCGTTTGATGGGTCCACAGTGGGGTCTGAGAATTTCTATTTCTATCAAGTTCCCAGGTGATGCTGCTGCTGCTGGTCCGGTACCCCTTTGAGAATCTGTGAGGGAGATTACCTACACCCCATTTTACAGGTGAGAAAAAGGACGCTTGGTTAAATAATTTGCCCAGGGTATGCAGAGAAAAATGTGTAGATCCAGGGTATAAACCCAGCTCTATACAAGGTCAAACTTATCTCTCAACTTCCCTCACCCTGTGTTAGTATCACTTAGCTAATGTCCACTAGTTTAATAAATTGTGCCCATAGCAATATATCATTTTTTAAACCTCCTGACTCACCCTGCACCCCAAAATTGTAAGTAAGAGGGTAGTAGAAGTGAGTTTGAAAGGTGGCTGGGAGCTTGTTTTTCTTTGGATTTGAATGGCAGGGTGGGGAGCCTAAACTCTCTCCGCTAGTCGCTCTTTCTTCTGTTTCTACGGCCAGCTGTCTCTCTGGTCACTGGTCCTGAAGTTTGTAGCTGGGAGGACAGCACCTGGATGGAGTCCTGGGGATGGCTGTGTTTCTGCTGTCCCTCACGGGTTCTGGTCTTAGTGTAGAATATCATTGGAACCATTTTGTGATTTAATTTCGTTAATTGATCTGGTATTTTAAAACCACGATCATTTCTCTGTGATAAACCCAAGCCAGAAAGACTGAAAAGCAGCCCCATGTATAATTATTTTCGCTTTGTTTACAAATTATGCCATAAATGTGATTGGTTTATCTCTGGACTAGGTTGGGCTAAGGTCCTGTGCTTATGAGAAGAGGGACTAGGAAGCAAAAGACCAGGATTCTACAGGGGACAAGCTAGTGGCTGCCTGGGGGAATGGGGAAAGAGGCGAAGGGGATTCAGATCGCACTTACCCTGATGAGCACTGAGGGATGTGTTGAATTGTTGAATCATTATATTGTACACCTGAAACTAATATAACACAGTGTTAGTTATACTTGAATTGAAAAATAAATTATTCAAGGAGCACCTGGATGGCTCAGTCGGTTGGGCAGCTGTCTCTTGATTTCGGCTCAGGTCATGATCTCAGGGTCCTGGGATGGAGCCCTGTGTCGGGCTCCCCACTCAGCGGGGGGTCTGCTTATCGCTCTCCCTCTTCCCCAACCCCTGCTCTCTCTCTTTAAAATAAATAAATACAAAAATAAATAGTTCAAAAAGACAAGACCAGGATTCTTGCCCCAGTTCTGCCAAATATTAGCCATGTGACTTTTGGCAAATCATTTGACCTTTCTGGACCTCGGTGGCTTCATGTATTAATATGAATAAGAATTCCTGATCTCTTTACCTAATAGGATTTTCATCAGATAAGTTTTACAGTTTTGGAGATCACCTTTGGGTTCAGGTGGTCTTGGACAGGCTGGGAGGGACGGGAGCAGTGCTTGTGAGGAGGGATGTACAGCTGAGGTAAGGAGAGTGGTGGCTGGTGACCAAAGGGGGGGGGGGGTGGCCCTGGAGGAGTGCGTGTTGAGCCAAGGGGAGATTGGCCTTGCTGGCCTGCAGCCCAGCTCATGTCGTTCCCAGGGATGGTCAGACATATCAGAATTACCTGTGGAGGCTATCTATGCTACATAAATTAGAGGCCATTCAGAACCAATAATTTTAATAGTAACAAATTAGTGGTCAATTAATATTACCAGACTTGGGTGGGGGCTTGCAGCAAACTCCATAACTGCCTCATTCACTTTCCTCAGCAACCTTACAAAGTAGGTGTTATTTATTTTTTTAAGATTTTATTTATTTATTTGACAGAACAAGACACAGCAAAGAGAGGGAACACAAGTAGGGGGAGTGGGAGAGGGAGAAGCAGGCTTCCCCCACAAGCAGGGAGCTTAAAGCAGGGCTCGATCCCAGGACCCTGGGATCACGACCTGAGCCGAAGGCACTTAACAACGAGCCAACCAGGCGCCCCTAAAGTAGGTGTTACTGTGCATTAATTTTTTAAAAAGATTTATTTATTTCACTTGTGTGAGACGGTGCACCTGCACGTGTGCGCACGTGAGCAGGGAGAGGGGGAGAGGGAGAATCTCAAGCAGGTCTTCTGCTGAGCACGGAGCTCACGTGGGGCTACATCCAAGGACCCTGAGATCATGACCTGAACTGAAACCAAGAGTCCCCACCCAACCAAGAGAAACACCCCGACACCCACCAAGTAGGTGTTATTATCCCCACTTTGCAGATTAGGAAACTCGACGTGGTTGCACAGCTAGTCCGAACCTGGAGGCGAACCCAGTTTTATCTGGCACCAAATCCACCCTCTTTCCCTTTATTTTGTGCCTCCTCCTTTGTTCTTGAAGTATTTTCTGGATTCTTCTCTGGTCCTAAGATCGGATTCATGGTCATTCTACTTGGCCATCAGGGTCCAGCTCCAATGTTACCTCTTTCATACTTTTTTCCTTCGTTCCCAGTATGGAATTGTTTTCTTCTTTCTCAGGATTTTTGGTTTGTACTCGCAGCAGCAATACTCCACACTTCCTGCTTTGTGTCTTAATTATTGGGGTTCAAGAGTGTCTTCCCCCATCAGGCCGTCCCTCAGCAATACATCTAGCTAAGAGCTTTTTCTCAGGATCCGTTTGCTGATAACTAACTGCCTTCCAGGGTGGGACCAGGAGCTCTCAAACCCATAACCGCTAAGGAAAAACTTACATAAAAAAAATAATAATAAATCTGTGCAATTGATTAGGCTCTGTTTCTAGCAGGTAAAATGTGAAGAAGGAAAAAAAAAAAGTAAAAGAAATGAAGACCTCTATTTTTATAATCCTTCTGCCCCATGGCTCTGAGGAGGCAGGTGACAGTCAATCAGTGGCCTGGAGCTTCACCTGGCTCTGGTTTGCAGCGTGCTTGGCTCTTTGCCTTTGAACCAAGTAATAGAAATGACCGAGAGAGTAAAGGTGCCAGGCCGATAGTTATGCCGAATCCATTCTTCCCATTGATGCTGAGAGGATTTATGGAGGTAAGTCCCATTAATGTTAATGGAAGTTACATGTGTAATTCCCCTTTTTCATCACGGAGAGAATAGAGCTTTCTAGTCCTTGGGTAATTATGGGACCAGCACTGTTCGTTTTTTCAGTTAACTTTTTCACCTCCCTTTCCTGCTCGGACTCTTAAGAAAGGAACTGAATTCTTCTGTTCAAAAAAGAAAATTGCCAAAATATCTGAGAGGTGAAACAAATGTAACTAGATCCACTTGTTTGAGGGGGGAAAAAAAGGCGAGAAAACACTAGGGCAGGAAGCTGGAGGGTGAGCTCCTGCTAATTTTCAGATCCCAGGAAGCATGTCGTGGTTTGGCTTTTCGAACAATGCAGGGCTTTTCACAGGCAGCCCTTTTCCTCAGGTATTTGAAGTGAGAGGAAAATAACTCCCTGAACATTCTGACTGAATTAATTTTAGCATGTTAAGATTTGAGTAGCAATGCCTAAGTCCTCGAGGAGCCTGATAAAGAATTAATCTTGGTCTCTGCCTACGACTTAATAAAATATGTTTTAAATGCCTTGGTAGCTGAGGTTTGGTCTAGAGGAATCTAAGAGGACAGCTGTATTACCGTCCTATTAATTGTTGACCCCCTGGGAGTTCCTTTGTCACACTAGGTGCTCTGATTAGAGCATACAGCTGGTCAACCCTTTCCTTCGGTGACAAGCAGTGCCTGACCCTCACCTGGAGATGACAAAGTCCACAACCTGGTCTTGGTCCGTACATAGGTCATTTTTCAAAACAGGATTTCACAGTGAAAAAAGGAAAAGTTTCAACTTTCCTGAGGTCTTTACTTCTGTCATTTAAAAATTGTTTGTTTGTTTTTGTAGCCGGGAGAATAAGAAAGGTATACTTTGGCACATGGACAATTTCAAGTTTTGTGGCAACCATCAGGTCTCATGTTGGAAGGGACTTTCGTAGTCATGGAATTTAGCCAAGGGCTCCAAAAACATTCGGTGAGCAATAGGGACCTCAGCCTTGTGTTTAGGATGATGTCTGGAGTACAGCTGAGTGAGTGATTTGAATCAACCTGTCAGTAACAGGCTGTTCTCTTCTTGGGCAACTTTGTATAAGAAAATTCTGCCTCCTGGTGAGATAAAAATATATCTCCCCCACTAGTTTTCTTTTACCCTTCCACCCTGTTCTGCTCTCCCACCCATGGGTCCCTGTTTTATCCTCTTAAAACCACAGAGAATAATTTAGAGGTCTCTGCCACTTGAAAATTCTTCATTTGCTTCTTTAGTTAAGAATGGACACATTTGAGGGCGCCTGAGTGGCTCAGTGGGTTAAGCCTCTGCCTTCGGCTCAGGTCATGATCTCAGAGTCCTAGGATCAAGCCCCGCATAGGGCTCTCTCCTCAGCAGGGAGCCTGCATCCCCCTCTCTCTCTGCCTCTCTACCTACTTGTGATCTCTGTCTGTTAATAAATAAATAAAATCTTTTAAAAAAGAAAAAAAAATGGACACATTTTATTGACCTGCCTTTCTTATTCTGGATGCACTCATATTTTTAAGCCAAAATATGACTGTATTCCGGATTCTGGTTATTCATGCTCCAGCTCAACTGTATTTCTCCAATTTGGCTCATTTCCTGAGGATTATGATAGAAGACCTTTTGACTATCACTTTGTCCTTTAAATCTTCACTACCCAGATTATTGGTCCACGTGGCTGCCAGTCTCCAAAGCTCTCCTTTCAGATGAACTAATCCAAGCTTGGGGGAGACCCAGATGCTATGCTGTGTAAGCTGCTTTCTCCAGAACAGCCCAGGGTAGTGAAAAGAAAATTAACTGGGAATTAGGAGACCTAGATTTTAGCCTTTTCTCAGTCTTGGACAGTCCCCGTTTCAATTCCTTCCTATCTAGGCATTTAATCATTATGCAGCAAAGTGATCTTAAATTATACTTTGGATTGTGTCACTTAAAATCCTTATATGGGGGATGCCTGGGTGGCTCAGTGGTTAAGCATCTGCCTTCAGCTCAGGTCATGGTCCCAGGGTCCTGGGATCTAGCCCCTCATCAGGCTCCCTGCTCAGCCTGCTTCTTCCTCCCCTCCCCCACTCCCTCTGCTTGTGATCCCTCTCTTCCGGTCTCTCTTGGTGTGACTCCATGCCGACTACATCCCCCAGCCTCATTTTCCCCTTTCTTTGTGGTTTTCATTATGCTCCAGCCTCACTGGCCTTTCCATAAGATTTGTCCCGCCTCAGAATCCTTGTGTAACTGTTTCTGCCTCCTCAAATGCTTCCGCCCTCAGTTTTGGCCGAGTTAAGTCTTTATTTCTAGATTTCAGCTCCCAGATCGCTTCTCCAGGTAGCTCTTCCGTCACCTGGAAGAAGCGGTCTCGATCAGTGACCAGCGGCAGAATCGAATCCCAGCCCCCGGAGCTAAGCAGAGTGCAAGCCTCCAGCCTGTGCTTCTGAGTCGTGCCCCGCTGGTTCTGTGGCTCTTCCCACGGATACGAATTCTGCGCAGGTTCTGTCGTCTGCGGATGCAGGGATGGGTGGTGACGGTGTGGTACGTGGGTCTTCCAAACATTTAAAAAAAAAAAAAAAATGCAGTTCCTTTAACTTGAAGGGACCAGGCTCAGGAAAGGAAAGAAAGGGCAAAGGGAACACACGTTTATTGATGACCAGTTTCAGGCTTGGACAAACTTTTACTGTCAGAGGCCGGATAATAAATGTTTTAGGCATCGTGGGGTGTGCATTCTGACCTGGACGCAAGTCGGCGGTTCTAGCCTGAAAGCGACCATAGACGGTACGTCTGTGAATGAGTGTGGCAGGGTTCCAGTAACCCTTTAGTTAGAGAAACAGGTGCTTTAGGCTGCTGGTCATCGTTTCCCAGGCCCTGACTGGTGTGCACCAGATGCTTTATGTGTATTTCCTCTTTATGACAATCTGATAGGATAAATGGATAGTTCCTTATCCATTTTCTAGGCTCAGAGAGGTGAAATAAATTGTCTAGAGCCACCCAGCTTAGCCTGGGAAAGAATCAGGACTCTAACCTGGACTTGTCAATATAAGAGGAAGGAGATCATCAATAATTGTTAATTCAACAGTTCTTTATTGAGTACCTACCCTACGACTATGGTGGTGCCAAGCCTTTGAAAAGACTAGCATCTTTATACTTCGCTTATACCTGCTCACACAGTAAGATTTTAAAATAATCTGCAGAGACATCATGGTGTAATAGAAAGAAAGTTCGCTTTGCAATCAGACCTGCCTCAAATTTTAACTCTGCTATTAAAATAACTTACTTGGGTAAGTTATTTAAGGTCTGGCCTAAGTATCTTGAGGCCAAAAACAAATGAAGTGATATTGGCAGAGGGTGGGCCTCCATGAAATAAGTTTTAAGTGGAATTTTATATTGGAAGGGACATTGCACTTTTTACTTATACTATTTGAATTTTTTCTGGACTCCGTACTGATAAGGTCTTTTGGATTTTAAGACTTTTTAAAAATAAAGGCAGGCATTCCTTGTGTCCCCTTGAGGACTGCTCTGTCTCTAAAAAGTTGGCTTGTGTGATGAAGCATTGTCCCCACCAGCAGCCTTTGGAGGAGATTGAGGGAACATAAATACTGAGTTTGAAAGTGAGTCACTTGGGGCGCCTGGGGGGCTCATTTGGTGAAGCATCTGCCTTGGGCTCAGGTCATGATCTCAGGGTCCTGGGATCGAGTCCCACATCAGGCTCTCTGCTCAGTGGGGAGCCTGCTGCTTCCTTTGCCCTTCTTCCTGCTCATGCTGTCTCTCTCTGCGTGTGTATGTGTGTGTGTGTCTGTCTGTCTGTCTGTCTCTCTTTGACAAATAAATAAATATAGTTAAGAAAAAAAGAAAAAGAAAAGAAAGTGAGTAACTTTTCAAGTCCTACATTCTTTCTCCTTATTTCCTAAGTGACAAGGGAATCATTTGGGAGAGTGACTTGTACAGGCCACATCGTGATCTTGTGTGATACTCAGAGTGGAGTTTGGCACATCAGTGGGTTATTACAGTCGGCCGACGTTTAAAGAAGATATAGTGGGAGGAGTTAAGTGGTGTGTGAGAAAGATGATTCTGAGCAAAATAGAGCTGCTGTTCTTAGAGGATTGTTTTAAGTGTCCGATTGTATTACATCAACTTCATTTTGATGATTGGAATCTCTTATTCCATAGGCTAGATCATCTCAAATTTCAGACCTTCAGAAGCACACCAGAATGCCTTCTTCTGCTCCTGGAATGAGCCTCCATTGCCAGAAAAACTGGCCATTCCTTTTCAGTGCCTATTCAGTTGCTTTGAAGATACTCTACTGCATTTTACACGACGGACCTTGCAGATGCCCTCACCAGAGACAGTCCTCTCGCTCCGTTGCCCCGATCTGTGTCTGATGTGTTCATGGAAAACCCCAACCTTCAGAAATCAGTGTGGGAGATTAAAATATAAGCTAGGTCATGGTTGAAAGTTTGGCATTTGGTGCAATTTTAGTAATCCATAACCTTCCTATCTTTCTGCTTGTATCAGATGAAAGGCAAGCTCCTTTGACCCATGAAGTTGATCTGTGAACTCTGTCAAAAAATTAAAAACCCCACAGTTGTAGATCATGCATGCCATTAGCATAATTTGCCACCCAGGGTGTAAACGTAGGTTCTCTAAATTAGTACATAGCACAGATAATATTTTACGGTGTGTTAAGAAAAGATTATTTGACATGGAGTAGAGTGAATTAGAAGTTTTCCAGAAGAATTAGTACTCTTTTTCTCTTCACTTGCTCTTCCAGAAACTGTGAGTTGTCAGACAAATTTAAATCTAGTCAATGAGCTAGATACTACACTTCAACCAAATGAGACCACGTCGTCTAGCAGAATCTCTGGGGAGTTGAACAGAGGAGTGATTCGATTTTCACAAGCTTATCGGCTTGGTAAATGAGGATGGAAGAAAAAAAATCTCAACTAGTCAAATGCAGTCTTTGAGTTTCAGAGAACCTGGTTATGAGCTGAAATAGTCAAATGGTGAATTTGAGCATCTGAATTTCCCTTTGCCCCCACTCTGGGGCTTCCTTCTCTCCCTTTGTGTGCGTGTGCGTGTGTGTGTGTGTATGTGTGTGTGTGTGTGTAGCTTGGGTGTTTGTAGGACTTACTTCACTGTTATTAAAGCTTTGTAAGATTTCTCTAGGATCTCCATGATGATGTTCCCCTTTTTTAATTCCTGAAATTAAAATGTGTTGGAATGCTTGGCTGCCTTTCACTCCCTCCTCAATGGACCCTTTAGTTTTTCACACCAAGGTGTCCTTCTTCAGGGTGCCAGGTCAGGCTACCAAAACAGCTTCTAGAAGGGGATTAGGACCAATTAACATCTTTGTACACAAAAGCTCCTGGCAGCTGGACAGGCAGGCTGGTGGCGGCTCCGGGGCTGCATTTTAAATAGGGGCCTTCTGTACTTGAGTTCAAGTAGGAAGAGGTGGAGAAAGTTTTTATTTATCATTGAAAATGCTGTTTTTGGATAAAGTCTAATGAAAAGAAAAGTAGTGTTCAGAAGTATCTAACAAATACCATTTGAATGTTGGTCTATATTGTATGCAATTCTATCAAGGATGCTCTCTCAGTATAGCTGGTTCCTGGGCACATATTGAGATGAAGTGATGTTTCTTCACATAGCAATTTTGTCCTTACATTTCTCTTGTTCTCTGTTTAAAAAAAGTTCAGCTGGATCCCTCAGCACAAAAAGGAGCTGCTCCAAAGGATATATGGTCTTAAAAGCCAGTGGCCTTTTCATAAGAAATCTATCGTATGGGTACCTGTACCACAAAATCTTTGTTTAGGGCAAAATAAAACGGAGAGAGGCATTGTGCAAAGATTTTTGTTTGTTTGTTTTTGTTTTGTTTTCTTTTGTTTTGTTTTGCTTTTTTCCCCTTAACGCTTTGATTTGAGAGGGGCCTGGTAATTTTTGTTTTCATTTTAATCACATGGATCGGATTCTTAACACTTCTTATTTTGTGCCTTAAAAACATTTTTTTTTTTTTTTGAGGTGGAACCTATTTTTGATCAGTAAGATGAAAGAGATTTTGTGACCCGAGTCATTGGGAAGAGTCTTAAACAGAGTTCCAGCTGGGCTCCGTTAAGAGTAAGGTGGTTAAAGGCGCAGTGTTTCGACATTGGTGATGAGAGTTTTCAGATCCGTTCGGAAGCTCAAGGGCAGAGTAGGAGTGTTTTCAGTCCATTTACTACTGCGCCTTTCCAGCTGCCTTGGCTGCAAGGTACGTGCAGCTTTCTCAGGGAGGGAAAATTAGAGAAAACAAAGTGCTGCTTTCAGAATTTACAGTAGGGGCCCATGGGGGATACCTAGAAAGCTGAGGAAGAAATTAATTAACGTGTGGTAGGTCAAAAGAAGGATGGTGATCACAAATTTGCCAAATCCAGGCGCCAAGTTTAGGGGGAGATGGGACGACCTTAGCCCTCCTTTTTCCTGCCCTGCGATATATTTTTGTTTCACGGAAGCAAACGATGAGGAGAGTGGTATGCATTTCTCTTTCAGTGGCTTGAATGGAAAATGTTTTTTTTGTTTGTTTGTTTTTAAAGTCAGCCTCCTGGCCCCTAATCTAAATTATGGTCATTTTCAGTTTCCTGGGTTTTATGCATAACTCTAGATTCTTCTTAGTGTGATATTTCCGAAGCAAACCTTAATACAGTCTCAATGTGTGGCTCCCCCCCTGGGTTTTAGTTTCGGATACTGTATTGTGAGTCTTCTGACACGTTCAGTTCCCCTCATGTTAAATGGTAATTGCCCGACGTATAGGTGAGGATGGAAACATTGTTATATTTGGTTCATTTTTCACACTTGAGCAGTTACCCCTTTTTCTCTCTTGCTGTATGCTTATTAGGGTATGAAATGCAGGTGTGTGGGAAATGGCTAGCGGACATTGACAGGTTATTTTGTTGGTCACTGCCTAATTAGTAGCATAGTGGATGCACCCTGCTAAGCTTTAGTGTGGGGCAGCAGAGCTGGTCTGTTCTAATTTCCTCACGGCTTTGATAGTCACCAAAAGATTGACGGTTTACACAAAAAGCCACGGCCCGAAGGAGGCCTGTGGAAACAATGAGCCTTCTTGCTTGTAGACACCACAGATGTGAGAGAAAGCTGGCGAAAAACAATTGGCTGACACTGTCTAATTGTCTCCGATGTCAGCGTCATTAATGTTTTCCCATGTAAAACGGAGAAGGCCAAGGTTGTATCCTCCCTTTATTTTGAGTCACATGATTATGTAACTTATCGAGATTCAGATTAAGTGTTAATTGTATTTGTGCAATAAAGACACAGAAGCTACCTTGGATTTAATGAGTATGTGCTTAATTAATTTTGACAGCTTTAATCTTTATTACCTCTGGTATAATCCTTATCGGCATTAATAGCATTTTTCGGTAATTCGGTAATAGCATAATTCGGTAACATCAGCATTAGTAGTATTGAGTGATCATAGATATTTATGTTGCTTTTTGAGTTCAGACCAGGGAAATGATCATGAAAGTTTGCTTGCCTTCTGGGAAGCTTCTCGTGAGTGCGTTAAGCAATAATTAGGACAAATACTTCGGGGGCATCGGCAGAGCTTTGCAAAGTAGACAGCTGACTCAAAGGCTCTAAAGGGACACATGGTAATAGTCTAGAAGCACCAAATGACAAGGTTACCCCTGTGAAACTCCCAACCCATTTTTATTGACGAAATGGTTTTAAAGATTTTTTTTTTTTTCCTGGACGAGGGGATACCTGGGGAAGGTGAAAACCCTAGGAAGAAAGGACAGATTGAACTGAAACTTTTTTTTTTTTTTTGCAAAGTAAGACCTGTCGTTTCCCACAGTGCTGATGGTACACCCATCCAAACCCAAGTGTATTTCTTGTCATTGCAATCAGCAAATATGAAACAGTTTGCACTGTGCAGCAACATCAGGGACATCAACATAAGGCAGATTCTGTAGTTTCTGCTCCTTTTGATATTGTCTAGGCAGTGCATTTTTTTTTTTTCATCTGAGCAATGTAGTGGCAGTGGGACAGAGCTGTGCCCAGGAGAAGAGCTACTCTTGTGATTTATTTATTGTCTGTGAAGCTTTTGCGCTCAGGGAAGCCCATGTATCTCGTATCTCAAGCCCTACATGGAGTTAAAATGTATCAAACCTGAGTCCCAAAAATAATCTCTTCGAAAAATGAGCCTCCCCAAAATCGTTTTTCCCAAAAAGCCCCACGTTTTCCTCTGAACCTTTTATTATCCAGGTTTGTTACTCAAGTACACAACTGCCCTTGACAGGAAGCATTAGTTTTTGAACCAGGAGTCACGGGTAGAAAATTACATCGCTGAGTGTCTGGCTTCCAGTATGCCTTCTTCACCACAACCCCTGCGGTCTATAATCCACACAGGGGATGCTCAGTATGGGGGGGTGCCCAGACAGTGTCCACGGGGATCTCAGAGGGAATGTGCCACAGCACAACTTAGGACCCCAGAGCCTGCTGCCCCTGAAAAGGGAATAGCCTTGGGGGGCTCAGGTAGATCTGAGTTTAAATCTGGCCTCTCCTGTACTAAGTGTGAGACTTTGGACATGACCTCTCTGAGTTTCAACTTCTTCATATGTGAAAGAGGTAATAATGCCTTGCGGGTTTGGTGTGAGACTTAGGGATAATTGTGTAGTGCTCCGCACAGGACCTCCTGGGGTAGCTGTACCGTCCATGGCGGTCACCATGACCTTCTCTGCTCTAGGCTTTGTCTGCCTTGGGTTGCGCGACCTCCGTGTTCTAGGTGCCTACACCTGAGCTTGTTACCTGACCCATCCGTGCTTAGTTCCCCGTAGGTAACCTGGGGATGGTCCCAGTATGGTGTTGTGGGGAGGATCAAGTGAGCTGATGATGGCAGGTTCATAATAACAGACTCAGTGACTATGACCAACACTGACGCTGATGGAGAGCTCGCTCAGGGCCAGGCTCTGTGCCGCTTGTTTTTTTTAACGCACTTTATCTCATTTAACACGCACATCGCACTGAGTCTGAGAAGGTATTACCCACGAACCATCCCCCTTCCTCTTAATCCCTTTAGTTTCTGTCCCTCCCTTATGCGCCCCTCCCACCAACTTTAAAAAAAAATCTCTTCTCTATAGACAGCAAGACAGTGTGAAGTAAGTCCAGGCTTCTCCATAAAATGCTATTTGCTCATTGTGGTTTATTCCAGAATACAAGCTGTTCGCATGCAGCTTTTCTGTCAAAGACCTGCACCACCTGGGGACTATTCCCTCACGGTGGGCAGATCCTTCTCATGGGGGGGCAGCTGGCTGGACCTGGAAAATACCCTCTTCTTCCCCCTCTGTTTTTATTGGTTTAATTTGCCCCCAGAGGGGATAAAATTTTACAGTTTTTAAATACGGTGCCTTCATTTGTATGTATTGGTTTATTTATTTATCATTTAAGCCAACAGCTTCAAATCAGTTCAGCAGACATTTCCTAAGCAGTCATTTGCAAGCTACTGTGCTGCACGTGAAGAACACAAATCTGAATTTGGGAAGGTCCATGTGCTCTCGGGATGGCCGGTGCAGGCTCTGCAGTCACGTCTAGGTTACATCATTCATGTATCCCTTAATAGCTTACAGAAGATCCCGGCTCTCAGACTTTATCCTCCTTTGCAAAAAAAAAAAAAAAAAAAAAAAAAAGAGGTTGAGAATATCAATGCCACAGGATTGTTTTAAAGGATTGAATGAAATCATGTATGAGAAGCAGTCATCACTCACTAAATGGTAGTCATGAATAAGACAGAATCTTCCCTCCCTGGAGGAAGCAGAAACAGAGAAAAGAAAATTTCTGCAGACTGTGGTTAAGTGTACTAGAGTCATTGTGGCAGGGTGGGAAGAGGGAGGCTTAGGAAGCCTTTCCTCCTGGAAAGCTGGTAGCTGACTTTAGTCTTGATGGATGAGGCAGAGTTGTTCAGGTAAAGTAGGGCAAGAGACTGGGTTTTCCCAGGGAAAGGGACAGGCTGAGTAAAGGCACAGGGAAGAAAACATGGTATATTCCAGAAACTGCATGAAATTCATTGTTACTAGGATCACAAAGTCCTCAGGTTGGGTTTACCTGTAGGAGAGGCTGCTTGGAAGTAAGCTGGCCCTGTGTAGCCTTCCCTTTGTTTTACTCCCCTCAGTCTACCTCAGTAGGTTCCCCGCTGCCTTTACCAGGTGCTGTGGTCCAAAGAATGCCCGCTCTTATTTAATTTGCTTAACTTTTGTTCTGAACGGAAACATTATCTATAGGGAAAAATCTTGTCTATAATTTGAGGAAAAGTCAAACCTGGATTTCCAGAGCTTTCCTTACCAGCTCTGTGAACTCACACTGTTATTTAACCTGTGTCTCCGGTTTGTCGTCTATGAAATTAACAGTTTGCATAATAAGAGTATTAGCCTCATCTGGGATACTTCAGGATTAGGTGATAGAACACACGTAAGGCTCTTGCAACAGTCCCTGAAATAGGGAAAGGGCTCACTAAATGTTAACACTGACATGTTAACTAGTCCCAGAGAATTCCCATTCAGAGGAAGGCAGGATTTAACTGAGAGAAATGGTGGAATTTTCCAGCACGATGTCATTTGCTATTCGGAAACAGACTGTGAGAGAAATTAAAAAGGTGATTCATTTCTTTCGATTTTATCTTCTAGAGGAGCATGCACGGCTACTGCTTATACTGTAATTCGAAAGGGAAACGCAGATTCCAAATAGTGATTCCAAGCCTCCTTGTGCTATTCTCTCACCAAGTCCAGAACTTTTAAATAAAAGCCCTGAGAACAAACTCATTCCACTGGGCAGAACACCCACCCCCCACATGGCTGACTGGCTCCTCCTTCTCTCTTCCTCCCTTCTGCCCCCTTCCTACTGTCTTAAAGTCTCCCCACCTTCCTCCCTTCCCCTTCTCCTCCCCCTACGCCTTAAGCTTCCTTCTTTGCAAATTAGGTTGCTTGGCTTGGAGAACAGTGTGGGCTGGTTTTCACACCCATGGCTAGGAGCCCTTGCACAAGACACCTTGCACACCCATGTGAAAGGGCCCTTATCCCCCCTCTGAATTCTTGACTCCTATTTGAGCCCACCGGATCATTTTGTTTTATTTTATTTTTTATGGTAATAAAATATACAGAACACATTTACCATCTTAACTCTTTTTTTTTTTTTAAGATTTTATTATTTTTAAGTAATCTCTAAACCCAGTGTAGGGCTCAAGCCCACATGCCCAAGCTCAAGAGTTACGTGTTACACCAACCGAGACAACCGGGTGGCCCCCTCTTAAGTAGACCATTATATGTAACCCCCTTTTTAAGTGTGCAATGTTAAGTAGTGTTAAGTATATTCATATGGTTTGTACAGCCAGTCTCCAAGACTTTTTCATCTTGCAAAACTGAAATTCCACGTGCATTAAGCAACTCCTCATTCTCTGCTCCCGCCAGCCGCTGGCAACTACCATTCTGCTTTCCACCTCAATGAATTTGGCCATTCTAGGTACCTTCCGCACAAAAGTGGAATCATACAGTTTTTGCCCTTTGGGGACTGGTATAGTTCACACAGCATAATGTCCTCAGGGTTCTTCCGTGTTGTAGCGTGTGTCAGAATTTGCTTCCTTTTTAAGACTGAATAATATTGCAGTGTGTGTGTGTGTGTGTGTGTGTGTGTGTGTGTACTACATTTGGTTTATCTCTTCATTATTCGATAGAAATTTGGGATTTGGGTTACTTCCGCCTTCTGATCATGGTGAATACCGCTATGGCCAACATGGGTGTGCAGATATCTCTTGGAGACCCTGCTTTGGATTCTTTTGGATATTCTCGCAGAAGTGGAATTGCCGAATTATATGGTAATTCTACTTTTAACTTTTAGAGGAACTGCCCTACTGTTTCCATTTGTAATGGAAATTTGCAAATGTGCCATTTACATCCCCATGAACTGCACTCAAAGGTTCCCATTTCTTTGCATCTTTGCCAGCACTTGTTTTCTGTTTTTTTTTGATAGTAAACTTCCTAATGAGTGTGAGGTGGTATCTCGTGGTAGTTTTGATTTGTGTCGACCTAATGATTAGTGACATGGAGCATCTTTTCATGTGCTTACTGGCCATTTGTGCAGCTTCTCTGGAGAAATGTCTGTTCAAGTCCCTTAGCTATCTTTGAATTGGGTTGCCTGTTTTCTTTTGTGGTTGTTGTTGAGTTTTAGGTATTCTCTATATATTCTGGATATGAATTCCTTATCAAATGCATGATTCACACATATTTTCTTCCATGCTGTGGTCTTTTTTACACTGTTGATACTGTCTTTTGATGCATAAAATTTTAAAATTTTCATGAAGTCCAATTTGTGTATTTCTCTTTTGTTTCCTGTGCCTTTGGTATCATATCCAAAAGATTATTATCAACTCCAGTGTCACGAAGCTTTTTAAATTTTTTTTTTTTATTTTACAGAGAGAGAGAGAGGGAGTACAGGCAGAGGAAGTGGGAGAGGGAGGAGCAGGCGTCCCACTGAGCAGAGAGCCCCATGCGGGACTCAGTCCCAGGACCCTCTGATCATGACCCGAGCTGAAGGCAGATGCTTAACCACCACTGAGCCACCCAGGTGCCCTGCCTTTTTCTTTTTCTTTCTTTCTTTTTTTTTCTTAAATGAATCTTTTGTTAAATGTTTTCTTCTATGAGTTTTATAGTTTGAGGTCTTACATTTAGGTTCTTGATCCATTTTGAGTTAATTTTCGTATATGATAATAGGTAAGAGTTCAGTGTCACTCTTTTGCATGTGGATATCCAGTATTCCCGGCACCATTTGTTAGAAAGATTGTCCTTTCCCCTTGAATGGTTTTGGCAACCTTGTCAAAAATCATTTGACAACATATGCAAGAATTTATTTCTGGGCTTTCTATTCTATGCCATTGGTCTATATGTCTGTCTTTATGCCAGTACCACACTATTTTGATCACTGTAGATTTGTAGTAAATTTTGAAATTGGAAAGTGTGAATCCTCTAGTTTTATTGTTCTTTTTAAAGAATTGTTTTGGCCATTTGGGTTACTTGAGATTCCGTATGAATTTTATGATGGATTTTTCTATTTTGCAAAAGAATCATTGGGATTTTGTTGGGATTACACTGACTCAGTAGATTTCTTTGGTAGTATTGACCTTTTAACAATATTAAATCTTATAATTATGAAAATAGGATGTATTTCCATTATAAATGGAATATATATATATTTCTTATTTAATTTTTTACAGCAATGTCATATCTTAATTGTAACCACCTTGGTTAAGTTAATTTGTAAGTATTTTATCTCTTGATGCTATAATAAATGGAAATGTTTTTGTAATTTCCTTTTCAGAGTGTTCCTTGTTAGTGTACAGAAAGGCAATTGATGGTTAGGTTGAGTTTGTATTTTGCTACTTTGCTGAGTTCATTTATTCTCAACGTTTTTTGTGAAATCTTTAGGATTTTTACATGTAAGATCGTATCATTGGCAAACAGTGATAATTTTACTTCTTCCTTTCTTATTTAAATGTCTTCGATTTCTTTTTCTTGCTTAATTATTGTGGTTAGAAGTTCCAGTACTGTGTTACTAGAAGTGGTGAAAATGGGCATCCTTGCCTTGCCTTATTCCTGATCTTAGAGGAAAGCTATCTGTCTTTTCCATTGAGTATAATGTTTGCTGTGGATATGTCACATATGGCTTTTATTATATTGAAGTGATTTTCTTCTATTCCTCATTTTTAAGTTGTTTTTATCATGAAAGTGTGTTGAATTTTGTCAAATGCGCTTTCTACATCAGTTGGGATGATCGTATTTTTTTCCCTCATTCAGTTAATGTGATGTATTACATTGATTGATTCTTGTGTGTTGAAACATTCCCTGCATTGCAAGAATAAATCCAACATGGTCATTACCTGTATACGGAGGGTCAGGCTGTGTTCAGGCTACTCTTGGGGCAGGGATCCTTCCGTACCACTGGGATGAGAGATGGGTAGCTACTGTTCTGCTAAGAGCTGAAATTGACTGAAATTTACCACCAGTCCTTTTGCTGAAATTTGCGCCTTCGATAGACTCCAGGATTCCAAAACAGTTATATCAGACAGATTCCACCAGTATGATTGTTGTCTTGACATGGAGACAGATTCCTGGTGCTTCCTAATTCTCCATCTTGCCAGAATCATTCTCATTTTTCTTAGTAGTATCATTTGAAGAAGAACTACTTTTAATTTTTTAATACTTATTTTTTAAGTAATCTCTACACCCAACCTGGAACTCAAACTCATGACCCTGAGATAAAGCATCTCATTCTCTTTCAACTGAGCCAGCCAGGCATTGCCGAGCCACTTTTAATTTTGATGAAGTCTAGTTTATTCATTTTTTTCTTTTTTGGTTTGTGCTTTTCTGTTCTAAGATCTTTGGTCATCTTAAGATCACAAATATTCGAGTTGTTTTCTTTTAGAAGTTTTATAAGTTTAGCTCTTAAATTTAGGTCTGTTATCCATTTTGAATGAGGTTTGTTAAATGATAGGAAGTAAGGATTGAGATGCTCCTCAATGATTATGATTATCCAATTATTGAAAAGACTGTCTTTTATCCACTGAATTACCTTCTTTGTTAATTCTTTCTTGAAAATCCTTGTTAAAAATCAATTGACAAATATATGGTCTTTTTCTGGACTCCTTTCTGTTCCATTAGTCTATATATGCCCATCCTTAAGCCACTACCATGCTGGTTCCATAGCTGTAGCTTTGTACTAAGTCTAGAATTCATGTAGCATAAGTCTTCCCACATTGTTATTTTTCAAAACTGTATTGACTTTTTCAGATCCTTTGTATTTCCCTATAAATTCTGGGACTCTGAACTCTTTGGATACAGGAGTATGTCCAGTCTTTAGTGTTCTCCCACAGTCCCTAATGCAGTACCTACTAAGGCACTTTTCCATATTTTTTGTACACTGATCGTTTAGTGGGAACTGAAGCAATCTGTAGGTTCCAACTCACTGGATCCTAGAATCTTAGAGCTGAAAGAGGATGTACGGGGACACTAAGATGAAGATTAGGCCCAACTTTTTCATTAAAAAGATGACACAACTGGCACCTAGAGAGATTGGGCGACTTGTTTAAGGTCACAGGGTAAGTCAAAGACAGGACCAGAACTCTGGTCTTTGACACACCTACTCTTAAATCAGGCACTGGGCTCACTGGGTTGGTGGGTCTGTGGAGCTCTATTTATCTGCCAGAGATGGGACTTCATTTTACCTTTACTGCCAGGGTTCATCAGTGATGTGTCAGGCCATTGGGACACAGAGAGTAATAGGACATGGTACTTACCTGTGAAGTGTTCATGGTCCGTTGGTAGCTACTTTTGTATGTCTCACTGAAAGTGCCCCTAAACAAGGTCTTTGATGTGTGTGTGGTCTAGGAAATATGCCTAAAAGTAGACATAGGCATCTGTATTTTAGTGACAGACTTAAGGCAAGTGAGCACCTGTGTGAATTTGATCAAAGAGTCTTGCTGGAGGCACAAGCAGCAATGCCAAAGACAAAATTCTTGCAGAGCAAACAGCTTCCACACCGCAGGTGTTGCCCTCCATACACCTGGATTGGAGGACTTGAGCCCAGACATTTTGACTTCTTAATGGATGACCATGAAATTGACAAATTGGGGGGCGGGGTGGGAGGGTGGAAATTCCATCTCTGAAAGCTTCCAGTTCATCATTCTCTTGGGAATGACTCAGCTCTTTCTTTCCTTCAAGCTGTAATTTCAGTTTCTTCCTTTAATGGACATATTGATATTTTCGTTCTTATTTTTAACCTTCTGGCCTACTGAAAATCTCTTTAAAAGAAAATAGAGAAGGTGGAAATGTGACTTGAAAAATAACTTTTATGCAAAGCAACTCTATCAATATTAAGATTTAGTCAATGCCTCGTACTGGAACATTTCTAAACTTTAATCAGCTATGAATTAATGCTGCCATTTTGCTGTAATAAAGGACATTTTCATTCTTTTTAAGTACTTTTATTCATAGTTGTTAAGCAGAAACTAATGTTAATTACGTTGGGAAGCTTTAAAACAGGCTGTTTTCTTTACCAAAGAAAACGTTTTTCTAAAATTTTGTATTTAGACCTTAAGTAAACAAAACTGGGTTAACGATATAATGAATACCCTTGAAATATTTGTTGACTAAACAACACAATTCCAAACAACACATGGGTCAAAGAAGAAGTCTCAGACAAAATTTAAAAATATTTTTAGCTAAATGAAAATGTAAATATAATATATCAAAATTTGTGGGATATAGTGGAAGCAAAGCCTTGAGGGAAATTTATAGTAATGAATGCTTATATTAGAAAAGAAGAGGGGTGCCTGGATGGCTCAGTTGTTTAAGCATCTTCCTTGACTCAGGTCATAATCCCAGGGTCCTGGGATTGAGCCTGCTTCTCCCTCTCCCACTACCCCTTCCCCTGCTCATGTTCTCTCTCTTCTTCTCTCTCAAATAAATAAATTAATTAAATATTTTTTTAAAAGAAAAGAAGAAAGATCTAAACTTAGTAATATCATCTTTTACTTAGGGAAACCAGAAAAGAATAGTAAATTAAATCCAATGGAAGCAGAAGAAAGGAAATAAAAATTAGAGCAGAATTCAGTGAAATTAAAAACAGAAAATCAATAGAAAAAATAAATGAAGCCAAAAGCTGTTTTTTAAAAAGAGATTATTGTTATCGTTAAAACTGATAAATCTCGGGGTGCCTGGGTGGCTCAGTGGGTTAAAGCCTCTGCCTTCAGCTCAGGTCATGGTCCCAGGGTCCTGGGATTGAGCCCCATATCGGGCTCTCTGCTCAGTGGGGAGCCTGCTTCTTCCTCTCTCTCTGCCTGCCACTCTGCCTACCTGTGATCTCTGTCTGTCAAAAAAATAAAATCTTTATTTAAAAAAAAATAACTGATAAATCTCTACCCAGGTTAACCAACCAGATAAAAATCACAATACCAGCAATTAAAGAGGAGCCCTCACTACTGAACCCATGGACATTAAAATACTTACATATACATATTTGAAAGTTGCTAAAAGATCAGGTCTTAAAAGTTCTCATCACAAGAAAAAATAATTTTTTGATCACTTTGTATGGTGATGGATGGGAAGTAGAATACTGTGATCATTTCACACTGTATACAAACCTTGAGTCATTATGTTGTACATCTGAAAATAATATATATTAATGTCATATGTATTACACTTCAAAAAAAAAGGATACTTAAGGAATATTATTAACAATTTTATACCCACAAATTTGATAACGTAGATGAAATGGACCAATTCCTTGAAAGCTACAATCCATCAAAAGTCACGCAAAGAGAAATATTGAACAAACCTGTATCTGTTAAAGAAATATTCATTTATATGTAGCTACATAGTGTTACTCTTCTGGGTCTTGTTATTTCTTTGCATGTTTCTGTGCTTCCATATGGTGTCATTTTCCTTGTGCCTACTGAACTCCTACTAGAGGTGTGTGTGCACATGTCCTGGAAACAATTCTATGAACTTTTATGTAAGTGAAGAACTTCATTTTATAGGATGACAAGCAAGCAAAACTCTACAGATACCAGTAACAGACAGAACTTAATGGATCACAGCATGATAGTTTTTTTACCCACAGCACAGCAGATGTTAGGAACATCAACATGGTACCCCTAATCCCCATATCATAGCATTTCTTGAGCACACCAGAATCTGCTGTCCTCATAAGTATGGATTTCCATAGCCACTGTAAATGTCAAAGGCTATTGGATACCAGTGGTGGCCACAGGATTGTACTTGAGGCCTGATATAGTCTATGTGCCAGGAACAAGCAGATACTCAACTTTAGAAAGCCAAGTCAGCTACTAACACGTGCCACCATCTTTGTAGGCCATTTAGGTTTCTTTGTCTTATAAATGGAAGCCTGTATATTGAGCCCAATGGGCTCATCACCCAAGTAGTTATGTTGGTAAGGTTGTTGCTCCTAGTCTCAAATGCAGGAATGATGCTGGCCACTTGGGCTATAGTGGCCTTATTGATCACCTTGTTTTATTTAGTTTTGTCTGGATGTGGATTCTTATGGATACCATAGGTATTCAAGTGAGTTCCGTTGACAATAATCCGCTATAAGCCTTTATCTCCTGTTAGACTTTTTATGGACACACAGAGCTGGTGTCTTGAGATCCTGCATCTTTCAATACCTTTGTTGGCTGGACATCCTTCATTAAGCCTGTACTTTCTTTTTCCTTTCTTTAAAGTCTCTCTGTCTCTTTTCTTACCATAACATGGGAGGGAACTGGAAGCCTGGTTGTTGGTCTTTTGTACACTGGTTCCACTGTCACCTTCAAGTGGCTCTTCCTGATTGAGAAAATGGTCTTGGACTTGAAGATGTAATCATGTAAAATGTTGACACCAATTACCCATTCAGCAGGGGGAGCAACGGCAGTGGTAGACAGCAATCATCTGAGCAGCCTCACCTGGATGGTCCTTTCCCCGCCAACTTACTGCTTTCGTATCTGGCCACTGGAATGCATGAAGCTCACTCTTCAAGAGAGACAGGTAATAACATAAACTTTATAGTCTCTTGCCCCATCCCACTGTTCTTGTCAGTGGAGCCTAAGGCTTTCATTTCTCCCTGGGGTGGAAAGATCTTGGCCTCACCTAGAGTCTCCCCTGATCATTAGAAGCTATTAAATCAGGACATAGGGATGCAAGGTCCATTCAGGACCCATGGAAGACTGCTTCTCCCAACATTTCATCTGAATATATCTGTATTTTAACTTTGGTTTTGAGGACCATTTTTACTGGGTATAGAATTCTAGGATGGCACTTACTTTCTTTCAGCACTTCAAAAACGTTATTCCATAGTCTTCTGGCTTCCATTGTTTTGGTGGGGAATCTGAGTCCTTCAGCAATTGCCCTCTGCTCAGGCAAAGCCTCCTGACCTGTGGATTCACAGCTTCTTTCCATGTGCCCCAATACAGCAACTACCTCATGGGGGAAAACTCTGCTGAACATCAGTTGTCTTCTCCACCGTTCTGTCTTCTCTGGAATCTCAGTCTCTTGGTCCTTGTCTCTAATGTTTGCCCTTTCAGACCCACAGGTTGTAATGGCGTCCCACTGTTGCAAGTCCCAGGATGAGTCCTTGTCCCATATTGGTTTCCTAAACTCTGCCTAAACTTTGTAAGCAGGCTTTCATTAAACTTCAATTAGTTACTCTTTTTAGGTATGACATCTATTTCCTGCTGGGACACATTTACAACAGGTTTCCTTTATGTGGAATTTCTGGTGTTTTTTAATATACTGATGTGTCTTGTGAGTTTTCCAGAAGGGTCTTAGAATATGTATCTCTTGAAGCATTTCAGGACTGTTTCCCAGAGCCTTATCTTTAGAAATAGTGTTACATGAATGTGAATCTGATACTAAAGGGCTGAGAGACTTCTTGGAGTCTAAACAAAGGTCAGCAGAAGGCTCCCAACCTGGTTAATGAGGGACCTGACACCTGTCCTTTTGTCTCGCTCATCCATTTTCCCTAGAGATGTGCTGCTTTAGTTAAGATGACGAAGTATAGACTAGTGGTTAAGAACACAGACTTTGGAGGAGGACTGAACTAAGTTCAAGCCTTTGCTCTGCTAGTTATTAGCTATATCACTTTGGTAAATTACATTGTCTTTGGAGCTTGTTTCCTCATCTGTAAAATGGGTATATACTTGCCTGTCACATAGGTCTTTCTCAGAGTTTAAAGGAAATAATGCTAAGTCTAAAAGAAAAATAAAATTGCTGACCCAGATCTTTTTTTTTTTTCTTTTCTTTAGATGGAGGGCAGAGGAGCAGAGGGAGAGGGAGAGAGACATCTTTTTTTTTTTTTAAGATTTTATTTATTTATTTGACAGAGAGAGCTCACAAGTAGACAGAGAGGCAGGCAGAGAGAGAGTGGGGGGAAGCAGGCTCCCTGCTGAGCAGAGAGCCTGATGCAGGGCTCGATTCCAAGACCCTGGGATCATGACCCGAGCCGAAAGCAGAGGCTTCAACCCACTGAGCCACCCAGGTGCCCCAAGGGAGAGAGACATCTTAAACAGACTCTATGCTCAGTGCTGAGTCTGACTTGGGGCTCCATCTTACAACCCTGAGATCAGGACCTGAACCCAAATTCAAGAGTTGGGTGCTCAACCAACTGAACAACCTAGGGGCCCCTGCTGACCTGTATCTTTTAAAGCTCCATTTTATGTTTAGAAATTTACTCTTAAATTTTGGCTTTTAGTTTATATTATAAACTGTACTTCTTCCATACACAGCTTCTATACAACACTAACTTTTATTTAGTTACAAGTAAATTCCTATAATATTAGTATTATTTTAGCACAGTTTTTTTTTAAGTATTTTAAGTTTAGGGAAAAAGGATTTGGACCTTAATTCTTTTGTAATTTGTTCTTTTCTCCTTTGGGGCATGTGAAGATAGTGATCAAAATGGATATACCTGATAATTTCCCCGAAGTGGAGTTTTGTCTACCTAGATCATAATTTTAAAGATCTCCATGTTTGCTCCATAGTACCTGATTGCTCCAAATATCTAGTTATTCTTTCTCCCGAAGGCAAACTTGCCAGTGAAAAGCCCATTTTCCTTAAGTACCCAGATAGACTTGTTCTCTGCACACATACCACTGACAAAGTCGGAGATTACACGTCATTCTGAGTCTTTCCATCTAAGCCCCTTTGTCTTTGGTCAAAACACAAACTCTTTAGAATCTAAATTCCTTCAACATCTCTTTCTGATCAGTCATTGGGAATAGCTGACATATTACCATACTTTCTGCTCGGGGAAATCGTTATGAAACTCATGACTTACTTTACCAATTAAGGGAAGCTACTTCTAGAGGTAAGGCATTTTTATCTTTGTAGCTGTGCATTCCTTCTTTAGTCATGAGGGCTTTTGTGCTGCAGGAGCTTAAAATCTAATATGAAAAAAAATAAATAAAAGGACAGGTACTGAGGTATGAATATACCAATGAAAGCACTTAGAACTTTCTTCCACTAAAATACACACACTTTAGTCAACACATTAAACACAACACCAATGAAATTTTATACATCTTAAGTGAATAATAATGGATACATAATGGATACTGTGCAGTTACTTTCCATTTGTCACTTTTCCCAGAAGCTGGTAAGTCAGTTTCACTTTAAAGCAGGTAACATGCAGACTGAGGGCTCCATATGACCTTGGACAAGTTAGCAGGAGGCACTTGTTCCCCCCGCTCTCAAAGTGAAGTGTTCTTCAGATCTTATGAATTGTAATTAATGCTGACTTTCTTGTAAGAACCCCAGCTTTGAGTCAGAGATTCCAAATTATTCTGGAAGCTTGAAAGGATGAAAGCTCTTGGTGACTCTCCTTTATCCTTAGTAATTTTCACCTTATATGAAATATGATACATATATTTATTTCTGCACATTAATTTTTGGACAAGCTTGAGGATTTCTGTCCCAGTCTATTGTAACTTGTGTTGGTATTCTCAGACGGTGGGTTTGGGAATGGAACAGAGAGAGAAGCAAATGAGGGAGGGGGCATGGAGGTCTTTCCAGTGAACTCCTGCGACAACAGAGAAAAGTTGAAGCAAAGAAAACCCTAGGCCTTAGAGCAGCCCTCCAGCAGAAAACTCTCAGGACGTAACTATATTGCAAATCATTTCCCTTCTTTCTCCCCCGGCTGTCACTTTGCTAAATTAGACAGCCATCATCTCCCCTTGGAGCTGGTTTCTCTTCCTTCATCTTGGCCCATTCAATTTGTTTTGATGTAACACCCAAAGTTATCTTTCTAAAATACAAATCATCCAGTCAGTCTCTTAATTAAAATCCTCCAATTCTTCAAAGTCTCTCCATTGCTCTCAGGGATAAGTCTTTTTAACAAGGCCTGCAGAGGCTTGATGGTCTGGCCCCCTGTCTACCTTATCTCCAGCTACTCGATTATTCTGGGTCTGCTACACTTATTATTATTATTATTATTATTAAAGATTTTATTTATTTATTTGACAGACAGAGATCACAAGTAGGCAGAGAGGCAGGCAGAGAGAGAGAGGGAAGCAGGCTCCCGGCTGAGCAGAGAGCCCAATGCATGGCTCGATCCCAGGACCCTGGGATCATGACCTGAGCCAAAGGCAGAGGCTTTAACTCACTGAGCCACCCAGGTGCCCCTGCTACACTTATTATTATTGTTGTTTTGTCATATGTGGTTTCCGTTCTTCCTTTGACCCATTCTTTCCTTTTCTAATTAATTTTCACTCTTCCTTCAGGTCCCAGTTGAACCATTACTTCCTTCTGTCTTCCCTGACCATCCCTCACTGGGTCCAGTTTAGGTCCCCCTTTAATGCAACTCCTGTCACAATGGATGTCACAGTGTGTAGTAATTGCCTCTAATTATTAGTTTGTGTCCCCCACTAGATTGGAAATTCCATGAGGCCCCAGGCCGTGCTGGTCGCAGTCGCGGCCACCTCTTCAATACCTAGCAGAATGCCTGGCGTGAAGAAGAGGCCCAGAATCTATTTGGTGAATAATTGAACAAATCAAGGACCTATGATTTGTGCGATCAGCTCAAATGGACAAGTTATTCCATGGTTTATACTGGGATCACTCAGGACCCAGGAAATGGAACTCTGGGCAGGAACGGACAGCTCTGGTTCAATGAATCTGAAACCCAGGAAGCCTTCACCTGACTCGGGATACAGAGTATCTACAGGGAAGCAAAGCAGATTTCTAAATATTGTGTCCAATGTCTGAGGAAAGGAGACCCTAGAACATTTCTACCAATCAGGGAAAAGGTAAGTGGAAAATTGCAGAACATTTCCCATGTCTACTAATTTAAGCTGTATACAGTTCAGTTAATTGTGTCTCCATCATTGTGTTCCAGAAACTACAAATGGGTCTTTTTTTTTTTTTTTCATAAGATGTTAATTTTTTTCAACCCCAAACTCCCTGGAGGTCTTGAAGATCTGAACCCACAAAGGACTTCTGTATTTCTTAATTCCTCCCTTTGAGGAATTTTGCTTTGGTTAGGATGGCTCCAAAGTGCAGCTGTGTGTCTGCCCATGCTTCCTGCGGACACGGGAGGGCACTGCAAAAGCAGGTTTATTTTCCCTGCCCTTCTTTTTCTCTCCCACCAGGTCACAAGTACTCCCAGCCCCGCCCTGCCCATTGTAGCTCTTCCTGTTCCTGGTGTCAGTTCCCTATTCTTTGAATTTTCCCCAATAGAAATGGCCCAAGTTACTAAAACTGAGATCCTTATAGTTCCCCCAGAGCAATACAGAAATAAATGTACACACTTCCAAGTTGTGCAAGAGAAGAACTAAGATTTGTGGTGCTCACTGAAATGCAGTAATGCTCAACCTTTGGGGGGTTGTAGGTTCTTTGAGAATCTGACAAAAGTTATAGATCTTTCCCCCAGAGTGATGTACATACACCCTCACCATTTTGCAGACAATTTCAGAGCATTCATGAACTACAAGTTAAGGACCTCTGCTGGAAGGTGTTTATTGAAGAACTGTCCCAAGGTTTGTGGGGCAGGGGGATGAGAAGTACTAGAGAAGTACTAGAGTACTAGTACTCCCGTCTATGAATTTGTTATTAAAAATGAAACAAGCTTCCACGACGCAATCAGAGTTTGATTATAAGCTCTGACATGTCCTTTATTAATTTCAGACACTGTGTCAGCACATAGGCTATTAGGAATTGCATAATAGGATCCTTTGGTATTTGCTGAGAGTGGTTTGAGGTCATTAGCTTTCTAATGAAATTAGGTAGATGTACACTTAGAAAAATGAGAATTAGCTGAAGTTAGCTAAAAGGGGGGAAACCATGTGCTTTAAACTGATCTCTCCAAAGCGCCATGACTATCTTTTTAAAATACACCACTACCGCTCCCCCACCGTGTGCTGCATTCACCCCTCACCCTCCAAAAATTCCATATAGTCTGCAGTGACTGGAGGGACGTGGGGCTGTGGGCAGCTGGAGTTCTCTTTGTAGGAAGCTCTGGAGAGGGGACAGTGCCTACGGGGTACTAGCTCTAATGACTGTCCCAAGGGTCATGACCAAGTACAGAAGTCACATCTTAACCTGTGTGGAGCAAAGTGGGTCTCTCGGTCCTTACCTGCCAGAAACAGGATTAGGGGATGCCCACTGGGGGTCTGAGAGGATTTTTTTCAGTATTCTTCCAAAGGCCACGTCAGGCTCGGAGGAAGAGAGCTAGCATTTAAAGCAAGCCCCGTGGAGCAGCAGGACCACGGAGACCTCAGACTTACCCTTCTCTTGATGTTAGGAGTTCCGGAGGTAGGGGTAATCGATAAAAGGCACAAATGAGTGGCTTTTCTTCTCCTTACCTGCAAATTCTCTTTTCCCCTCTAATTTGTGTGGCTATTAGAAATCTACTTTAATGTGGTCTCTAAATGGCTCAGCCGCTTCCCTGTTATGCGGCCATGACAAGTTAATCTTGCTGCTCTGCTTCTCATCTCGATAACAGACGCAAGAGTAGCATGTATTTCGTAGGCTTGTTGTGAAAATTAATTGAAATAATACATGTAAGTAAGGGAGTTAGTACAGTGCTTATTGCCTAGTAAATAGTAAACGGTGACCATTTTTTAAAAAAGATTTTACTGGGGATGCCTGGGTGCGTCAGTCCCTTAAGTGTCTGCCATCAGCTCAGGTCATGATCTCAGGGTCTGGAATCAAGCCCTGCATCAGGCTCCCGGCTCAGCAGAGAGTCTGCTTCTACTATTCCTCTGCCTGCTGCTTCCCCTGCTTGTGCTTTCTCTCTCTCCATCAAATAAAATAAATTTAAAAAATTATTTATTTATTTATTAGAGAGAGAGCATGCAAGCAGGTGGAGGGGCAGAGAGAGAAGAGAGGGGGAGAGAGAATCATCAAGCAGATTCCCCACTCAGCGTGGATCCTGATGCGGGATTCCATCTCCTGACCCAGTGGTTATGACGTGAGATGAAACCAAGAGTCAGATCCTAAACTGACCAAGCCACCCAGGTGCCCCCAACATTGACCATTTTTGTAGTTATTTGGGCATCCATCTTCCCCATGAGGCTGATTATAAACTTCCAAATGTCAGGATTTGTCCTGATGCCTCCTGTTTTTACCGCAGAACTTAAAATAGGCTTTTAAAAATATTTTGAATGAATAAATGAATGAATGCATTAGTGAATGAGGAAATGAGTGAATATGGATTGGAAAAACAGAAGTTCTGAATAAAGAGTCAGATAGGTGTCCTACGCTGGCAGGGGCAGAGGGGAGATATTATATGCTAGACCCTCTAACTGTGTTGTCCTTCCCTTTGACTTTGGCCGCGGACTCTTCCTTACCTTGTAGCTACTGCCTTAGTGCAAGTGCTTTAGAAAGACCTTCTGTAACAACCCCTATCCACCTGACCTTCCTCGCCCCTGGTCCCACTGGTTACATTTTCCGTCATTGCCCTTTGTTTATAGCACTTAAAATTTGTATGATTTGTATATTATAAAGCATGTAGTTATATAGTTATTTGTTTTTTTTTTAGCCTTGTTTATTGTCTGCCTTTCCCACTATACAATAAGCTCTACCACAACAGAGAACTGTTTTCTTTATGAACCCAGGGAGAGGCAACACAGTCTAATGGTTAGAGCTGGGGATTTGAACCCATGCAATCTGATCCGGGGACTGCCTCCATGCCAGCGCTGGCTCTGCCACTATTGCTGTGTGACCAGGTTATTTACCTTCTCATCTTAGGTTTTCATCTCCTAACTGGAGATGGCGACAGTACCTTCCTTCCTGATCCTGTCCTTCCATCCCAGCCAGCTGGTGCTTCAGAAGACACTGCTCTAAACCACTCTAGCTATTTCCCACTCGCAGGCAAGCAGTCCCTAGGGCCAAAGGAATGTGCCAGTACCTGCTTCTTTTAGATCATACTTGTGCTGTCTGAGATCCTAGGACTCCCTCCCCAAATAGCTCTAAGCGTGCTTCCAGAGCCCACTGGGGTTCGGCCCTAGGTCCATCCTTTCAAAGATAGACAGTGTCCCCAGTGTATGCACCCAGAAACCTCACAGTAACTGGAAATCTGCTCTTTGCAGCGTGAGAAGGAGGACACTTTTTTGGGGATGTTTGTCTGAGATGTTTACACCCATTGACCCAAGGCTCCCTCTGTGGTGCAAGTTATGTGGCAGAAGGGGGGTGGGGGGAGGAGAAGGGAGGTAGGCCAGTGTCCTCTATTTTATTCTTGCTTCTAACCTGGCAAATACTAGAGATAGGCCAGTACCTTGTAGGTTGTTAGAAGGATTACATGAGATACTACCTGTAAAGCCTTTATTATTTTATTCTCTCTGCCTCAAGGAATTTCATTCTTTTTTGTTTTAATAAAGATTTAATTAATTAATTTATTCACTGAGAGTGGGAGCAGGGGGAGGGATAGAGGGAGAGGGAAAGGGACAAGTCAAGCAGACTCCGTGGTGAGTGTGCAACCCGATGCAGGACTCAGTCTCACAACTCCCAGATCATGACATGAGCCAAAATCAAGTCAGATACTTAACCAGCTGAACCACACAGGTGCCCCTACATAAAGCCTTTGAAGCTTGATATACTGAAAGAGCTCAATAAATATTGGCTATCATTATTACACCTTAGCTGACTTAGCACAGACTCTGGTGCCTTATAGGTGTTTGATTACTTTTGGGTGAATGAATAGATGAGTGGCAGCTTGAACTATTAGCTCATTAACTGGGGTCCTGGTTCTGTTGCTAGGTGAAATCATTTATATATTTGAACAAAAGCTTCATTTGCTGTAGTCAGTGTGGGCCGAAAGTAAGAAACACTGGCTTGATACTCACGGTTAACTATGATTAACAAACTTCCTATATGAAAAAAAGTCTTAGATGTTGATTTCACAGAATGATGGTTTCAGAAAGGGGCTGCGTCTTATTTAAGCTAATAAATTATTTTACAAGAAATACCATAGGGGATTTGAATTTATGTGCGATCAGATGCTCCCTGTTAGCTCAAATGCATTTGCAGTGAAGTATATAATGTGGGATTGAAAACAGGATCCTAGGTTTCAAGACAGCTCCAAGAGTTTGCTGGCAGGGGCACCTGGGTGGCTCAGAGGGTTAAGCCTCTGCCTTTGGCTTGGGTCATGATCTCAGGGTCCTGGGATCGAGCCCCGCATCAGGCTCTCTGCTCAGCAGGGAGCCTGCTTCTCCCTCTCTCTCTCTCTGCCTGCCTCTCTGCCTACTTGTGATCTATCTCTGTCAAATATATATATTAAAAAAAAAGAGTTTTCTGGCAATGCAGAGGGCCCTCACCACAAGCAGAGTGAGTGGGCTGCCTGTTAATATTATTTGAGGCCCTGGAAATCCCACTCTGATGGCTGATCTGTGGGCAGCAAACTCATGACTTAAATGACTTCTTTGGTTCATCAACAAATGGGAAAGGATCATGGATGTTGGTGACAGACAGAGCAGGGGTCATTCCTACCTCTGTCACTTATCAGCTGTGTGATCTTGGGCCAGTTTCTTAATATCACTTTTCTCCAGTTTCCTCATCTGGATAAAGAGAATAATAGTAACCACTGAGGTGGGTTATTGAGTAACACTGTCGGAGAACCTAGCCTGGTTCCTGGTAGGCAATAGATTCCATTCTCTTCACCACCTAATTGTCATTTATAGGACCAGGAAACAGAGAGTATCTCCGGCACTAAGCTTGTTTTGACAATATAGTTATATAGGAGGCACTGAGCATACACTTAAAATTCGATTAATAAAGTACTTTACCCATGCAAAGTGTCAAGTATGAACAAACTTCATGATAATTGACAGCTGGAGAACACAGCAAATTACTTTTAAAAGATAATTCAAACATTCATTTTGCTTAAGGCTTGTAAAATGCCATTTTATGAAATCTTATTTGTATTCCTGGTAAGATAATTGCTGTTTTATTTGTTCAAGAAGGTAGAAATGTGTAAATAAAATGTTTTAAAAAAATAAAGCAAAATTATATTTCAGTTCTGATTTCTCCAAACCTTTTTTTCTTTTTCTTTTTCTTTTTTTTTTTTTTGAGATTAAAAAAACCCTGAGTCTATTTTGTATCTTATTCAGCCCACAACTGGAGAGCTGCTTTGAGGCCCTTTGCCCACGGGCTGGTGAAGATTACATTTTCTCTCCTGGGCTTCCTGCTCCCTGAATGGCACTCTCCCTCACTTTACTCCACGGAACTCTGCTCTTAGGAAAAGGAAAAAAATCTGATACGCAATTTCAGTAAATCTGGAATAGTGAGCTGAGAGCCCAGAGGGGAAGTTTTACCTCCAGACTGATCTCTGACATTCATGCAAGGGTTCTGTAGCCACTGGGATGTGATTTCAAGGATGTGAGTCTTGGGTTCCTTCCCCAAAAGAGAACTGGCGTCTCATTTGCTTACCAGAACTTGGAGACTTCCCTTTTACCATGATGCAGCTTTGAAAATACAAATGCCTTTCAAGGAACTAAAACTGGTGGTAAAAAATTAAATACCTGAACTTACTTGCATTCTTGGCAGTCACTGCGCTGGGGGGGTCCAGGAGGAGATGGGTGGGGGGAGAGACTGGAGAGCAGGAGGAGAAAGGCACACAGGGAAGAGAAAAGCCCGGGGCAGGAGAGAGTTGGGAGCTCCATGGGAATTCTCCACTAGCTGTAGTTTTAAGCCAAAATCTAACATTTTGAAATTCTTTAGTGCTGGCAATAGGCTTTTCATTTAAACAAGAAAAGAAAAAAAAAAACAACCCTGCACACCAGAATAAACACACAAAATGGACTGTATATATCCACTTAGTGATGGTTCGCAACCATTTAATGAACACATGTGGTGTTGACCTCAGGGTCCATTATGAACATCGATGCAGCCTGAATTTGTGGGGTTTTTTGTGGGGTTGGTTTGTTTTTTTTGACAGTTTGATTTTCAAGACTTTCCCATAGCTTTTAATACTGTTTTTTTGGACCTATCTTCATTAAGGATTTTAAAAGCAAAGGTCTTTGCTTACATTGAAAGTGCTACTGTTCCTAGCATCATAGTTCCTCGCTAATGGCTTTCTGGAATACCATTTTCATTATTTAATTCTTATAGAACTCTACTTCCTTTATTATTACATTTGCCTTTGCAATATGTACGATCTGTTGGCTACACATTGCTAGGCTTTATTTATTTATTTTTTCACATTGCTAGGCTTTAACTATTTTTCCTGTTTACCACGAATAAAAAAATGGTCGCAGATTCATTTCTTTGCAGAATAAACCACTACCCTCATCAGTGCCCGACAAAAAAAAAATGGGAGGTATATCTTCTGATTATCTTCACTAGCTGTTTTGCTCTGATCTCTCTCTTTTCCTCACCGCCAGTGAAAATATCATGTGCTCTGGTTATGGAGAAGAAACAAGCATAAGGGTAAGGCTGCTTGGATTTTATAAATTTCAGAGTAATCATTTACCTAGTTAATAACAGTAATGTACATAACTCTCGACACTTTACCAAAGGCCTCCACGTAGGTTCTTTTGTTTGAATTCTGAAGGCTTGTCCTAATTATTATCCCATTTTATAAATGTGCCCTGCCTAAGTTCAGAATTAGTGAGGGACTGAGGCCACCCCTTCCTTCCTTGAACCAGGCTCCAGTCTTTCCCATCCTAACCAAAAGCCCTCTGTCAGTCCCAGAGGTTTTTTTGTTTGTTTGTTTTTGTTTTAAAGATATTTTTATTTATTTGAGAAAGAGAGAGAGAGAGAACAAGCAGGGAGGTGGGGCAGAGAGAGAGGGAGAAGCAGACTCCCTACTGAGACGGGAGCCCAATGCAGGACTCAATCCCAGGACACTGGGATTATGACCTGAGCCGAAGGCAGACGCTTAACCTGCTGAGCCACCCAGGCACCCCAGTCCCAGAGGGTTTTAGCTATGACGTTTTTCTCTTGCTCATCAGGGCTCAGCTGCTTAAGAGTGGGCTGTACCCCATTTCCCAAGTCCTCAAATTGTGTTCATTCTTTAGCCCCCCCAAATCCAGAGTTGGGTCACCGCTGTGCTGGGCTGAGAAGTGTCGCAGCACCTTCTGGATCCTGCACGCCACGAGTCCCATTCAGACTTTCCTAATTCAGGTCTCTGTACCGTGGACACAGCTGGCAACCCCTGCCTTCCTGCGGCGCCCCCCGGGGCTTCTGCACATTCCCTCATTGGTTTTCTCTTCCTCTCCAGAAGCATCTTCACGTTTCTGCAGCAACTCCTCTTCCTGCGCTTTTCCTTCAATAAGGAGATTCCTCAGGATGCTGACCTCCCCTGACCTCACTTACCTCTTTCTTCCCATTTCTCCTCATCCCAGAGCAATTCTGTCCATTTCTCACTGGTGCCTCTATAGGTAGGTGACTTCACAGAAAAGATATTACAGATGTTTTCAAATACAAACAGAAGTAGAGATCATAGTTTAATGCCCCTGGACCCCATCACTCAGCTGCGACAGCCCCCGACATTTGGTGCATCTTACCATTTTGCTTGTACATCCGTCAATATACACCTCGTAAGGGTGTATATTTTGAAAATTAGAGCCACCATGCCATTTTTATACCTAAGCAGAATTAATAGTATAATTACATAATGTCATCTAACTCTTCCGTAATCTCTATGATTGTCTCAAAGATCTCTTCTTACCGTTGCTTTGAATACACATTTAATGACTGATGTCTCTTTAATGCACCTCCCTTTCTAGTTCTGCTGGGCCAGGCCTTTCTCTTGGGCTCCAAACCCAAAGTCCAGCCAACCTCTGGTAGCTTCATTTGGAGGCCTCAAAGGTACTTCACTCTCTCTCTCTCTCTCTTTTTTAAAGTAGGCTCCATGTGTGGAGCCCAACTCATGTCTTAAACTCATGACCCTGTGATGGAGACCCCAGACTTTCAACCTACCTAGCCAACTAGGTGCCCCGGTACTTTGAACTCTTCATGTTTCTAATTTAACTTCCTTTGTCCCTACAAGTTTATTTTTATTTTGTACGTCTTGTCTGAGGTAGGAAAGGGTGCTACTGGTTCCCTGGGGATGTTTACACCGGAAACCTGAGGTTCTTCTCAGATCTCCCCATCTCCACTCGCTTCTCATATGTACTGTGTTACCAAATACTATTAATTATATCTTCTATATATCTTTTCAGCCCATTTTTCCATCCTCCCTGCCATTATCTTAGTTCACGTCATCATTTTCCCCCTGGATTGCTGCAAATCCGAAATGGTCCCTTATTTCTAGTCCTGGAGGATATCTTCCAGATAGCCTTTTCAAAAGCCAGAGATGTTTCTAAAGTGTCAATCTTGTCATATCACTCTCCTCCTTAAAGCTCTTCCATAGCTCCCCATTGTTTTGGGGATAGATTTTTTTTTTAATTTTTTTTTTATTTGACAGAGATCACAAGGAGGCAGAGGAAGAGAGAGAGAGAGAGAGAGGAAGGGAAGCAGGCTACCCGCTGAGCAGAGAGCCCGATGTGGGGCTCGATCCCAGGACCCTGGGATCATGATCTGAGCCGAAGGCAGAGGCTTTAACCCACTAAGCCACCCAGGCGCCCCTGTTTTGGGGATAAATTTTAACATCTAATAAGACCTTCAAAACCCAGTGCTTATTCTCCTCCCCATCCCTATTCCCCTCTTTCTCTCCTGATGCTGCAGTGCTGTGTACTCTACCATTTATTACTCCATTGTTCTCTGCCCTTTCTCACCTTGGGCCTATGCCTGTGATGTTCCTTCCACCCAGAATGCTTTTTTTGTTTCCTCTCCCTACCAGTCCTCCTTCCTTCCCTGATTTCCATACCACTTGTCATTACATCTTTGCCAAACAGTGGACACTTCAGGGAAATCTTCCCTCACTTGGGTGGGAAGGGTACCTGGAGGTACTCAGTTTCAGCTCCTGCTGTTACATTAATTTCATGGATTTGTAACTGCTTATTTGATGTCTTGTTTTTGTTTGTCGTCTGATAATAGTGTCAATTATTAGGCAAATGCTCAATAAACAGTAAGGGAAAGACGAAGTCAGGATTCTTCCAAGTTGCAACATCTTTCCCGTGTACTGCTGTTTCTTAACCGTAGAGGTATTGGGTGCAATGGGCATTGATTGGTGAACCATCCAGGCCTTAGAAAATTTAGCTGAATTTTCAAAAAACAGTTGAAACATGGAAGCAAAGTAGTGTGGGGTAAATATGTAAGCTTGTTGCTCTTAGGGCCTTTGTATTAACAACTCACTTGACTTGAAATAATTTCCCTCTATCTTCGCCCATTTCGTTCCTTGTCATTTGGACTTCACTGTAGACTCACCCCCTCAGAGGGGGTCCTTCTGGAAGACCTGGTCTAATGCAATCCCATGCTCACCCTCCCATGTGCTGCTCTTGGTTCTCCACAATTCTGGTGCTGTTTCTTTGATGTTCTTCTGTCTCTCTCCCTTCCCCTGCCAGGGAGACGAGGGACCTCATCTATCCTGTTCATGGCTGTCTTGTAGGTATTCTATAAATATCTGTTGAATTAGTGGAAAAATGAATGACTGCGGTAACAGAGAGGTGATACATTTCTAGAAGAGATAAGGGGAAATGACAAGCTTATTTCCTAAGGGGTATGTTTTTTAAAGGTAAACAAATCCTCTGTAAGTTATGGGAAAGGTAATCTTGTGTGTGGCCTTTTGCTGTGCTCTTTTAAAGTTTCCTTCTCTAATGGGTTGTGGGAGCCGTTTGATGGCTCTTCATTGGGCCGCCTTGCTTAAGTGAGGCGCTAAACTCCCATTAGCAGAGAACGAGCCTGCGAGCCTGCGGCTGTAGGAGAGAGGTGTGAATGAATAAGAAAAGTAGGCAGGGCCCCTTCCGAAAGAGACCTTTTAATAAAAGAGGCAAGCAAAAAAAGCTCGGCTTCTGGAAACCTGTTTCAGAGGCTCATTTTAAGGCCAACTGATTTAGCCCAAAGCACAACCAGTGAGGTTCAGTTTGGATCACTGGCAGTTGTGCAGGACTTTGGGCAACAACGCAGGGAGGAGAGAAAGGGAGGCTTGGTTGGAAAGGAAGTGGGATGACGAAGTGCTTTGCTGGTGACTGGGCAGAAGCTCTGCCCTTGGAGACCTTCTGGTTTTGTGGCTCCTTGATGCCAGTGTTCACTGAAGTGGCTCAGGGAGCAGGACAGTGAGTTTGAGACCTCTGCGACTGCGGTGTCAGTGATATTAATAAAAAGCTCAAGGATCTGGGATGGATCTAAGAGATTTCTTAGGACAGATCCCAGGGGAAATACCAGCATCGAGAGGATGAAAAAGAAGATACGGAACTCTTGGACAAAAGACCTCACATTTCTAACTTGAAGGCACTCACACTCTTCTGGAGATCACACGCTACTGGTCATTCCTTTCTGAATTCTTGTAGCACCTCCCATCTGTAGCTTCTAGGCTCCGGAGCCTTCAGCAGAGTGCTGTGCAACAGAAATACAGTGAGATCCACCAATGTGAGCCACACGTATAATTTAAAATTTTCTACCAGCAACATTTTAAAAAGGAAGAAAGAAAAAAAAAACCCTAGGTGAACGTAATTTCAAATATTTACTTAATTTGGGGGCGCCTAGGTGGCCCAGTCAGTTAAGCATCTGAGTCTTGATTTCAGCTCAGGTCATGATCTCAAGGTCGTGGGATTGAGCCTTGTGTCGGGCTCTGTGCTCAGCAGAGTCTGCTTGGGATTCCCTCCGATTCTCTCTCTCTGCCCCTGCCCCCCGCCTCTCACACACACTCCCTCTCTCTCTACAAAAAACTCAACTTCTGTTGATTTGTTGCCAGTGTATAGAAACACAGTTGATTTTTGTATATCGACCTTGTGTCTTGTACCCTTGCTAAACTCACTCATTTGTTTCTAGTAAATGTCTTACAGATTCTACCAGACGTTCCACGATGCGGATGACAAGATGGAATGAATCAGAAATAACTCCGTTACACTCAGTGGAACTTGGCCAGAGGTGCGTTTTGAGTTACTGAATTTGTTCCTCCGAGGGAAATGAAGCAGCTGAGGTCATAATCGTTAGATTCTGGCTCTTCTGACTGGATCTTAGAGGGAAACAGGACAGTGAAAGATAAGCCTGTGATTTTGTTACAAGGACCCTGGGAGAGAGGAAACTGCAGAAGAGCTCTGTTGTCAAGACCCTTCCTTTTTGGAAAGGCCTGATTTGGGGACTAAGCCCAGGGCTGCCCGTCTTGCTGTTATGGGCATCCTAGCCCGGCAGTACTTCCAGGCCCAGGCCTCCTCTCTGGTTCTTCCCGGAGAGGCCTGAGGAGGTGCTCAGCAGCTAGGCCACGGTCTAGGAAGGGTCACGGTCAGTAACAGTGCGCTGTCTGTGGCTGTCTACCTGCAGAGTTTTTTCCCTGGGACCTGAAGTAGATGAACTCAGGAGTAGGCAGTCACTACCACTTCATTTTAGAGTCTCAGTATTCACGGCCCTTTAAAAAAAAAAATGTATCCCTTCTCTTCCCTTCCTTTTGTTCAAACATGTGCCGGTTGCGCCGTGTTTATTTCATTTAGGAGTCTACTTGCCACGGCCCCGTTTGCCCTGATATGGTCAGATCCAGGTCATTGTAGGACCAATGACCTACCAGCTGGCTTCTGTGTTCTGGAAACTGAAGCTTTTCCCTTTCTCATCCCTGCCTGATGTCCGTCACAAAGCTCTTATAAAGATCAAGGATTGGGGCACCTGGGTGGCTCAGTGGGTTAAGCCTCTGCCTTTGGCTCAGGTCATGGTCCCAGGGTCCTGGGATCGAGCCCCGCATCAGGCTCTCTGCTCAGCAAGCAGCCTGCTTTCCTTCCTCTCTCTGCCTGCCTCTCTGCCTCCTTGTGATCTCTCTCTGTTGAATCAATAAATAAAATCTTAAAAAAAAAAAGATCAAGAATTAATGCCCTGAATGTGTTCTGTTTACCACTTTCTAAGAATAAGTAAAGATTGCTGATTATTATTTGACAAATACTTACTAAACATTTATGTTGTTTTATGCACACTAAAGATAGAGTAGAAAACAGACCTGGTCTCTGTTCTTGTGTCCTGCAAGGTCGGGTAAGGGAGGACAAATCCTGAGCAAATAAGTCCACAAGAAATTATATGCATATGATTGTGATAATACAGTTTCTGAAGGGAAAGCAGCAGTGCTGTGAGAATGTGCACTATGACTTGATTCAGGGATGTCAAGAAAGATCTCTCAAAGAGACGTTGAAGTCGACACCTAAAAGGTAAATAAAAATTGCCCAGGTAAATGGTATAAGGAAGAAAATGTCACGTAGAAGGAACCAGGTATGAAGATATGAGGCAAGACGGAGACTGGAGTATTTGAGGAAGTAAAAACATCTGGGAGGGTCAGGTCACTGGATGAGGCTTGTAAGGTAGATAGGAATCAGGTCATGCAGGATCTTAAGGCTTCCCTGTGGGGTTGGGACTTTTACAGATCCCTCTCTGCGTATTTCAACAGAAGGAGTTTATTTTTATTTTTTTAAAATATTTTATTTATTTATTTATTTGACAGAGAGAGAGAGAGAGATCACAAGTAGGCAGATAGGCAGGCAGAGGGAGAGGGGAAAGCAGGCTCCCCGCTGAGCAGAGAGCCCGAAGCGGGGCTCGATCCCAGGACCCTGAGACCATGACCTGAGCCGAAGGCAGAGGCCTAACCCACTGAGCCACTCGGGAGCCCCCAACAGAAGGAGTTTAATATAGGAAATTGATTGTGAACATACCGGAGGGCTGAGAAAGCAATGGGTATCCAGTAAGATAACCTGATAGGGGTACTGGAGTCAACAGTTTCCACTGTTAGTAGTGTGTTAGTGGTGTTAGTAGAACAGTAGTGGGCAGAAGGACCCTGTGGCAGGTGGTGGGATCACAGAATAAGATGGAGAAGGGGCCTTGGTGTAGGAGCTGAGACTACCAAAGGAAAGAGCCATTTCCAAAATTGGTGTCAGAAGCAGGGAGAGATCAACAACAAGAGAGAGAATAGGAGAATAAGAGAGAGAGAGAGAGAGAGAGAGAGAGAGTGTGCATGCTTTTCTCTCTCCTCTGCCTTCTGCTTTCCTGCCAATACCTCATAGTAGTTGAGAACACACAGTTTATAGACTCTTAGCCACAACATTACAGAGCAGAAAGGGTGGATGTTGAACAGAGTGGACAATGGTGGGTTAGAGACAACAATAGAGTGTGAGTCAGTGAGTTTTACATGAGAAGTGGCGTAAGAATCCCTGAATTACAGAAGAATTGATATCATGTTAGTGACAACTTCCCTCCTGGTGTTCACAAAGTCCTCTTCCTCTGTGAGTAATTCCATCTGGTGAATTCCCCCGTTACTTAACTTAAAGCCTGTTGACCTCCTATTCTCTTTCTCACAGATACCTGTGAGTTACACAAGAGGATATGCTAAGGATAGATAGTATTTGTTGAATACCTGCTTGGTTATAGTATCTTACAGTGTCTCCTTTAATCTTTCCAACAAACTTGATGATCTCCATTTTACAGGAAGGTGATTGTGACTGAGGGAGGTAAGCGAGTAAGTAAGCGTGCTGACAGCTGAGGGAGGGCTTTCTGACCCAGCACCAGGCTCTGTCCATTCCAAAAGAGTATCCAGCCTGGAACTTGGGATGAACCCTTGAACAGAATCCTCCAAATGGAGGTTATTTCTTTCATGTGCAATTTCTTCTGACTTGGGAGGAGCTCCTTGGTGGGAATTCTGTGTTAGTTGAGCAGGGAACACAGCACGCAGGATCTTCAGTGTGTCAAGGTTTTTTTGTTTGTTTTTTGTTCTTAACTAATGATACTTAAAATTTATGGTCAAGAAAGTGGTGGGGTTTGTTTTGTTTTTACTATAGCATAAATATTCTCCCTTTTACTGGGAAATCATTTAGTTTTCTTCATAGTAGAAATGTCATCAGATTTATGTCCCTCCCTCACTCTACAGGTTTGTTCCAGCATTAAATGAGATGCTATGATGTTCTGTAACCTAGTAGGTATTCAGCAGGAGGGAGTCAAGAAGTGGATTCATTTTTAATCAGACGATTTTGTTGAGAACACAAAGTTTAATTAAGAGATAGGCCATTGAGAAACGTTATGTGGATAATTTGATGGGGCCACAGTGACTGCGAGGGAGAAGAATTCTTCTGGAGGGAGACCTGAAATTTGTCACTAGTACTTACCCAACCCTTTTTTGAGTTTAGGAGAAAGGCAGAAGCTGATAGTGTTTGGAGTTCATTTAAACCTGAAAAAAAGGGGACATACAGGTGGCTTAGTCGGTTAAGCATTCAACTTTTGATTTTGGCTCAGGTCATAATCTCAGGGCCCTGGGATTGAACCCCCACAATGGGTTCCATGCTCAGCAGCGATTCTGCTTGAGGATTTTCTCTCTTTCTCTCTAAAAACAAACAAACAAAAATCTTAAAGAAAAAAACCTAAAAAAAAAAAATCAAACCCATGAAATACCATTATGCTTTACCTACAGTTCAATTGATGCTGTGCAGACATTAGAAAAGAGTGCTGTTTTATCATTTTTAAAATTTAATTTGTATTTTTAAAAAAAGTTTAAGTAATCTCTCTGCCCAACATGGGGCTTGAACTCATGACCACAAGATCAAGATCCCACACTCTTCTGACTGATGTACCCAGGTGACCCAACAGTGCTGCTTTAAAATAGAGCATGGGACGTTTTGTGGGAGTGGGTTGACCGGTTACTATGGATTGTTAGGTTTCTCAGAAGCTTAAGTAGAGTGACTTGCCTTTTCAGTATAAAACCTATTGAAAAGGTGAGTTATGTAGATGTATACTTAAGCTCCTGGGGATATAAGAACAGTGGGTTTCATTTTGAATATGCACAGTAATTGTGTATTAACATAATACGAACAATGGGAGTAGGCCTTGACCATTTTGCATAAAAATGTGTTTTCATTTCTTCCAAATGGGATTCCCATGGTAGTTCAGCATTCATTCTTCTTTTCTTCTTCTTCTTCTTTTTTTCTTTTTTAATTAGAAACCAGGGTCTCTAATGGAGTCATCCGTGCAGAGATGTTCTCCTCGAGGCACTGCATGCAACACGTTGGGTTTTTGTTAGAGTTGCTACCATTCCTAGGTTTCCTTTCTTCTCATACCAGAGACCATGGAAAATACCACAAGCTTTCCCTAACATGAATTACTACTGAAAGACCTGTTAGGCTAAGAAGTAAACTTCAAGGCAGTATTGTCATCATGAAAATCCCATCTTCTTGTTGAAATTTACCACCTTTTGTATTCCTTGCTATGTACTTGAGGTGGGGTTCTTGTGTGCCGTACACAATTTGGGCATGGTGCCTTGGCTGACTTGCTGTAGGTAGCTGTTCCCTTGATAAACAAAGTTGGAAAGACTTTACACATCTGTTGCTCTCTCTTTCTTGCTCTTTAAATCACTTAGGGTCCAAGTTAAATGCAATGATGCATGCCTCACCACGAATGGAGAAATAATTCTAAATCTATTGGCCATGGGGGCAGAGGAACAGTTCTCACACTCTTCAATCCAAGGACCCATTTTAAAAATTGTTGATGACTCCCAGCTTTTCTCTAAATGTGTTCTGTTAACATTTACTCTATTAGAAATTAAAAGTTAAATTTAAAAGATTTATTTCAGAGGTGCCTGGGTGGCCAGTTGGTTAAACGTCCAACTCATGTTCTCACCTCATTGATCTCAGGGTCCTGAGTGCAAGCCCCACACTGGGTTCCATGATAGGTGTGGAGACTACTTAAAATTTTTTTTTTAAATAAAATATTAATTTCACTGGGGTACATGGGTGGCTCAGTCAGTTAAGTGTCTGACTTTGGCTCAGATTGTGATCTCAGGGTCCTGGGATCCAGCCCTGCATCAGGCTCTGAGCTCAGCAAGGGGTCTGCTTGTTGCTCTGTGCACCACAGCCCCCCCACCCCCCGCCCCGGCTTCTATGCACTCTCCCCACTTCTATGCTCTCTCTCAAATAAGTAAAATCTTAAAAAAATATTTATTTCACTTCAATAAAAATAATACAAAACCACTACATGTTAATTTGAATAACATGTTAAAATAAAAATAACTATATATTTTTAGTTAACACTTTTTATTTGGGGATAAATGTAGATTGACATGCAGTTGCAAAAAATAATTTTGCGAGAGCCTTTATCCAGTTTCCCTCAATGGTACTATCTTGCAAAATGACAGTGTAATATCCATACAGTTATCCCTACAGTCAAGATGTAGGAGAGTTCCAACACCACAAGGACCTCTTCTGCTGCCCTTTTATAGCCATATCCCTCCTCCCCCAGCCACCAACCCCTGGCAATTATTAATCTATTCTCCACTTCTATGACTTTGTCACTTCAAGGGTGCTAGCTACATGGACTCATACATATGTATCCTTTTAGGATTGGTGTTTTTCACACAGTGTAATTCCCTGAAGATTCATCCATGTTGTGTACATCAAGGGTTTGTGTTCATTGCTGAGCAGAATCCTATCATACAGATGTACCACAGTATCGGTCTTCATTCATTTGTGGAAAGACATCAGGAATGTTTCCAGTTTGTAGCTCTTATGAATGTGGCTGCTGTCAACATTTGTGTGCAGGTGTTTGTGTGAACATAAGTTTTCATGTCTCTGGGATTAAAATACCCAAGAGTATAATTGCTGGTTGCATGAATAGTCAAATTTAAGTGGTTCAAGAAACGGCCAAACTGTTTTCCAGAGTCACTGTTCCATTCTACATTTCCACCAGCCATGTATGAGTGATATAGCTTCTTTGCATCTTTGCCAACATTGAACATTGTCATGATTGTTTTTATTTGGGGAGGCAGTGGCTATTTTTTAATTCTGTAAAAATACACATAAAATGTGCCGTCTTAATTTTTATGTGTACAGTTCCGTGGTATTAAATACATTCATACTGTTGTGTGCAACCATTTGCACTATCCATCCCCAGAACTCTTTTTATCTAATAAAACTGAAACTCATACCCATCAAACAGCAACTCTCATTCCTTCCTCCTCTAGCCCCTGGCAAGCACCATTCCACTTTCTGTCTCTATGAATTTTATTTCCCTCCTATAGGTACCTGAATCACATCATACCTTTTTATGACTGGCTTCTTTCAGTTAGCATAATGTCCCCAAGGTTCCTCTATACTGCAGCATTGTCAGAATTTTCTTCCTTTTTAAGGTTGCATATTATTCCATTATATTTGTAGACCACATTTTGTTAATCCCTTCATCGGTTGGTGGACACTGGGTTTGCTTCCATCTTTTAGGTATTGTGAATAATGCTGCTGAGAACATACCTGTACAAAGATCTCGGAAAGATGTTGCTTTCAATTCCTTTGGGCATACTCAGAAGTGGAATTGCTGGGTAATATGGTAATTCTTTTTAACTTTTTTGAAAAGCTATCATTCTCTTTTCCACAGCAGCTATACCATTTTACATTATCAGTAACAGTGTACAAGGTTCCAGCTCATCCACCACTTTTACCATAAATTTTTTTTTAAGCAGCCATCGTAATGGGTGCAAGGTGATATTTTATTGTGGGTTTGATGTGCATTTCCCTAATAGCGATGTTGGGCATCTTTTCATGTGCTTATCAGATTTGCGTATCTTCTTTGGAGAAATGTCTGTTCAAATCCTTTGTCCATTTCTAAAATTGGGGTTTTTGGTGGTGTTGTCTTTGAGTTTTAGAAGGTCTCTATGTGTTCCAGACATTAATCCCTTATTAGACATATGATTGACACATATTTTCTGCCATTCTGTGGGTAGCCTTTGCACTTTATTGACAATGTCTTTTGATGCACAAAAGTGTCTAATTTTCATAATTCAAATTTGTCTATTTTTACTTTTGTTGCCTATTCCTTTGGTGTCATATGCAAGAAATCATTGCCAAATCCAATGGTATGAAGCTTGTGCCCTATGTTTTCTTCTAAGAGTTTTGTAACTGCATGTCTTACATTTAGGTCTTTCATCCAATTTTAGTTTATTTTTGTATATTATGTTAGATAAGAGTCCAATTTTGTTCTTTTGCAGGTACATGTCCTGTTTTTCTAGCACCATTTGTTGAAAATGCTGTCCTTTTTCCATTGAATGGTCTCAACTCCAATGTCAAAAATAATTTTTCCACGTATGCAAGTGTTTATTTGCGGGTTCTCTATTATATTCCATTGGTATGTATATCTGTCTTTACAACAGTACTATATTCTTTTGATTACTGTAGCTTTGTGGTCAGTTTTAAAATTGAGAAGCATGAGTCTTCCAGTTCTATTCTTTTTTTCACAGTTGGATTGGCTATTCATGGTCCCTTGAGATACTATATAAATTTTACAGTGGATTTTTTTTTTTATTTCTGTAAAAAAGGGGGGGGGATTTCAATAGAGATCACATTAAATCTCTGTTGCTTTGAGTAGTAAGGAAATCTCAACAATATTAGGTCTTCCAATCCAAGAACATGGAATGTCTTTCCTTTATTTATGTCTTATTTAATTTCTTTCAGCAATGTTTTATAGTTTTAATTGCCTAAGTTTTTCATCTCCTAGGTTAACTTTATTCCTAAATATTTTATCCTTTTATGTGCTATTGTAAAGGGAATTGTTTTCTTAATTTTCTTTTTGGATTGTTCATTGTTAATGCATAGCCTTTTGATTGGACAGTTTAATCCATTTATATTTAAAGTAATTACGATTGAGGGACTGACTTCTCTCACTTCACTGTTTATTCTTCATAAGCTTTATAGCTTTTTTGTCTCTCATTTCCTGCATTAGTGTCTTCTTTTTGAGTTTAGTTGATTTTTTAATAGTAAAGTGTTTTTAATTCTCTTTTCATTTTCTTTTATATACATTCTATATACACTATATTCTTAGTGTAGTTACTGTGAGAATTACATTTAACATCATAAAATTATCCATTTGAATTGATACCAGCTTAACTTCAGTAACATACAAAAAGTCTACTCTTATGTAACTCATCCCCATTGCCTTTCATATTTTGATATTACAAAATTACATCTTTATACATTGTATGTCCAAAACCATAAAATAATAATTGTTTTTTAAATGTATTAGTCTCTTAAATCATGAAGAAAACAGGATGTGGAGTTACAAAGTTATAATAATACTACCTTTTAGATTAATATACATTTTAAAAAATGTGTTAGTCTTTTAAGTCATGTAGAAAACACAGTATGGCTCCACGGCTTCTTTTTGGCTTCTTTGTATGTTTTCTATCTCTTTATTGATATTTTGTTTATGAGTCATTTTCTTGACTTTATCCATGCCTTCCTTTAGTTCTTTGAGCATCTTTAAGATAGTTGTTTATTTTCTATTTTTTAAGGGGCTCAGTGGGTTTAGCCTCTGCCTTCGGCTCAGGTCATGGGTCCTGGGATCGAGCCCCACATCAGGCTCTCTGCTCAGCAGGGAGTCTGCTTCTCCCTCTCTCTGTCTGCCTCTCTGCCTGCTTGTGATCTCTCTCTCTGTCAAATAAATAAATAAAATCTTTAAAAAAATTTTTTTTAAAGATCTTATTTATGTATGTATTTATTTATTTAGTGTGAGTAGGGGGAGGGACAGAAGAAAGGGAGAGAGAGAACCACAGGCAGACTTGTGCTCACTCTGGTGCCCAATGAGAGGCTTGATCTCATGACCTCGAGATCAAGACCCGGGCCAAAATCAAGATTCATTCACTTAACTGACTGAGCCACCCAGGCTTTCTAAGATAGCTGTTTTAAAGTCCTTGTCTAGGGGCGCCTGGGTGGATCAGTTGTTAAGCGTCTGCCTTCAGCTCAGGTCATTATCCCAGGGTCCTGGGATTGAGCCCCACATGGAGCTCCCTGCTCTGCAGGGGGCCTACTTCTCCCTCTCCCTCTCTCACTCCCTCTGCCGTTTTCCTTCTCTAGCTATGTTTCTCTCTGTCAAATAAATAAATAAAAATAATTAAAAAAAAAATAAAGTCCTTGTCTAGTAGGTCCGCCATCTGGTACTTCTTGGGGATGATTTCTATTGTTTTTTTTTTTTTTTTTTTTTTCATCTGAATTGGTAATATTATCCTATTTCTTCTTATGCCTTGTGGTTTTTGATGATTACCAGGCATTTGAAGCTAATGATAATTAAGTGAATAATCTGGAAATCATATTCTCCCTCTTCCCCTGGTTTTGCTGCTGTGGTTTTGTTTGTTTATTTTGTTTTCTGATTGTTCTAGGCTTTGCTGGAGATTATCCTGACGTTTAAATTTTAGTCTTTTCAGATCTTTTCTAAGCCTGTGCCTGTGCTGTTTGGGAGGGCATGTGTGGTTACTTTCTAAATTTCCCTGTGTATGTAATTGCTTTTGAGTGTCTTAGTCCTTAAATGTCTGGCTCCTAAAAGGGAAAAAGAGAAAAATAGGGAGAGGGAGGAGGAAAGGTGCCAATCCTTTAAATCCCCTGGAAGGCACATTAGCCAGAGGGGGAAGGGACTTGCAACGGTGGCTATCCATCTCTGTGTCTGCACCTCCATAATCAGAAGCAGCAATCAGTGTGATCAGAACACAGTTCCCCAGTGTTTGGGGACAGGGTACTTATTACCCACCCTGGTCCTCACAGGCTGTGTGCAAGATGCTCCAGGGACATGGCTGTCTGCTGTGAGTTTGGGGATAGAAGATAGTAAGCTGCTGCTGAGCTAAAAGATGAAATTGACTAAATTTAACCACAATTTACCATTCCAGCCTTCCCCTTGAAGCTGTAAACCTTCAATAGACCAGAGTCCGAAAATAATTACATTAGATTTTGCCAGTGCCATTATTGTCTAGGTGGGGAGATGGATTCTTGGTGTTTCCTACTCTACCATTCCCCCAGAATCCTCCTCCTGGGGAATATTTTCTTTAATAGACTTCTTAAAAAGGTCAGTTTTAGGTTTTCAGCGAAGTTGAGCAAGCAAAAAGTTTGCTTGTTTCCATGTACTACTTGGCCTCCCACATGTGTAGCCTCCCCTATTATCAACATCCTATACCAAAGTAATACATTTATTACCATCTACAAACCTACATTAACACATCATTATTACCCAAAGTTTGTAGCTTATTTTATTTTATTTTTAAAAAGATTTTATTTATTTGACAGAGAGAGAGAGTGCGAGCGCACAAGCAGGGGGAGTGGCAGGCAGAGGGAGAAGCAGGCTTCCTGCAGAGCAAGGAGCCCAATGTGGGGCTCAATCCCAGGACCTTGGGATCACGACCTGAGCCGAAGGCAGATGCTTAACTGAAACACAAAGGTGTCCCCGAAGTTCATAGTTTAAATGTGGGTGTTTAAATGAGTTTTGACAAATGATATATATCCACCATTATACTATCACACAGAAGAGTTTCACTGCCCTAAAAATTTTGTGTGCTCTCTGTCATTTTTTTTTTTTTTAGTCATTCTCATTGGTGTGTAGTGATATCTAGTAGCTTAGATTTGCATTTTCCTCTAATGGCTCATGATGTTGAACGTCTTTTCATGTGGCTATTTGCTCTTTGTAGAGATGTGTATTTATTTCTTTTGATGATTTTTTAGAAAGATTTTATTTATTTACTTGACAGACAGAGATCACACGTAGGCAGAGAAGCAGGCAGAGAGAGAGGGGGAAGCAAGCTCCCTTCTGAGCAGAGAGCCTGATGCAGGGCTCCATCCCAGGACTCTGGGATCATGATCTGAGCCGAAGGCAGAGGCTTTAACCCACTGAGCCACCCAGGCGCCCCTCTTTTGATGATTTTTAAATTGGACTTTTTATTATTAATTTTACTGTTCTGTTTTAAGAGCTCTCTATATAGTCTAGGTACTAGTCCTCTGTCAGACATATGGTTTACAAATATTTCTCTAAGTTCGCCCCTTGTCTTTTCATCCTTTTAATAGGGACTTGTGCAGCGTGAAATTTGAAAATTTTGATGAGACTGAATTTATCAACTTTTCCTCTTATGAATCTTGCTTTTAATGTTAAGTTGAAGAATCGTGAATATTTTCACCTATGTTTTTCTAAATGTTTTATGTTTTTATGTTTTACATGTGTAAAGGCCTATGTAGCCAGAGTGACCCCACCTGGGTTGAACAGCCATTTTGTTGTTGATGCAGTAAAACTTAAATTGACCCTGCCCCCCCCCCCCCCCAAGGGGAACTTATTTAAAAGCAAGTTCGGGAAACCAGTCCCAGGTAACAAAGCTCAAATACAAGGGTGGTCAGGTCAGGGAGAGATAAGAGCCCGAATGCAGGGATGAGTCAGGATGCATACTGTCTCCCTAGCTACCAACGAGCGTGGGCCCTGCCTTTTGGGGGGCAATTCTCAGCAAGGTGATAGGCTGGTGCAAATGTCTACTATGGGGTGAATTGTAGTTCAATTGGCCACCTGTGTGTGACCTAGCATGACTGTGCAGCTTTCTCTGTGTATTGCAATCTCATTGGCCACTTGTGCATGGCCAGGCTCAACCACGTGGCCCTTGCTCTATAAAAGTTAGTCTGTGAGGCAGGAGGGATCACGGTCTCTGTAAGAGGCGTGGCCCTGGCCAGTCGGTTTGATTCTCAATGCTTGGAGCGAAATAAAGCTTTGCTTGACCTTCGCTTTGTATCAGTCTCGCTCCTTTAATCACAGACCCATTATTGGGGGACCCAACATCGGGGACCCAACACATGTAACTCCACGATCCATTTTGAGTTAATTTTTGCATAACATTTGAGGTTTAGATTGAGGGTTTTTTTTGTTTTGTTTTTTAGTTTTGCCTATGGATGCCCAGTTACTCCAGCACCATTTGCTGAAAAGGTGATCTTTCCACCATTGTATTGTTTTTGCACTTATGTCAAATATCAGTGGACAAATTTGCGTGGGTTTATTTCTGTGTTCTCTGTTTTTTTCTGTTGATCTATGTTTCTGTCCCTCCATCAATACTTCCTGTCTTGGTTACTAAATCCATATCGTAGGTCTTCATATAAGATGGAGTGGTTCCTTTTGCTTTATTCTTCATTTTTAAGATTATTTTAGCTAATGTAGGACTTGTGCCTTTTCCATTTTAAATTTAAATTTTACAGTGAGTTTTCCTATGTCTACAAAAACCCTTGCTGAGGTTTCGACAGGAATTGCATTGAACTCATATATCAATGTGGGGAGAACTGATACGTTTGCTCTGTTGAGTCTTCCAATCCATAGACCTGGAACGTCTCCATTTATTTAGGTCTTTGATTTCTTTTGTCAGCTTTTATTAATTTTCAGGATTCAGATCACGTATGTGTTTCATTAAATTTATACCTAACTAATTCATTTTCTTTGGAGTGATTGTAGATTGTGTTGAGCTTTTAATTTTGGTCTTACATGTTTATTGTTATAGGGAATTGATCTTTGTGTGTTCATCTTATTTCCTGCTACATTTTTGAATCCACTTATTAGTCCTAAATTTTTTTGGGGGGGGGTAGAGTCCTGCCTTTTGGTGGATATTTTTTGGTACTTTTATTTCTTCTTTTCCAATTGGTCTGCCTTTTCTCTTTTTCTTGCCTCACTGCAGTGGCTACAACTTTCATTTCAGTATTTAACTGCAGTGGTGAGACAGAATCTTCACTTTGTTTCCAAATTTGTTACCAAATTCAGTCTTTCACCATTCAGAATAATATTAACTGTAGGATTTTTTTTTCTTTTTCTTCTTTCTTTCTTTCTTTCTTTCTTTCTTTCTTTTTTAAATCAAAATTGCTTGATTCATCTTGCTGATCAACTCTGCAAGGGTGTTCATAGTGAACCCAGGTGGAGTTTGATTTTGTGCTGGATCATTTTCTTTACTTTAAATTTTACTTATTTTAACTGGATTTCTAAAAAGTTTTTATCATGGAATATTTCATATATCTACATAAACAAACAGGATAATTGAAGACATTTCATATACCCATCACCCAGTTTCAAAATATGTCAACACATGACTATATTCTTCCCTTCTTCAATCATCATGAAACAAATCCCAGACACTGTGCCCCCTTATTCATAAATATTTCAGTGTGTATCTCTAAAAAATAAGAACTCTTAAAATACGTGACCATAATGCCATTATCATACCAAAATGTAATAGTATTATCAGTAATATCAAATATTCAGTGTACAAATTCCCCCAATTATCTCATGTTTTTTGTTTTAGTTTATTTTATTTTTACAGCTCATTTATTTGAATAAAGAGAATAGTATGATGAATTGATACATCTCTTGAGTCTCTTTTTGGCTGTTAGTTTCCTTCTTTGTAATTTTTTTTTTTTTTTTTAGAATTTACTTCTTTAGAGCAATTTTAGGTTCACAGCAAAATTGAGGGATGATTCAGAGAGATCCCTCATCCCCCTCTATACATAGCCTTCTCATCTCCCACCAGATGTCATCTCCCACCAGAGTGGGACATTTATTGTACATCATAATTATCCAAAGTCCATGGTTTATATGATCTTTTACACTTGGTATTGTATATTCTGTGGGTTTGGACAAATACATAATGTCATGTCTCCATCAATCCAGTAACCTATAGATGCAGCCACTGCCCCACAAACCCTCTGTGCTCCATCTGCTTAATTCCCTGCTTCCCACCCCTGGCAACCACTGCTCTTTTTACCATCTCCATATTTTTGCCTATTCCAGAACATCAGAGAGTTGGAATCATACAGTATGTAGTCTTTTCAGATCAGCTTCTTTCATTTAGTAATATGCATTTGTTCATTCTATGTCTTTTCATGGCTTATAATGCAGTTATTTTTAGTGCATAGTAATATTCCAGTGTCTGGGTATACCTCAGTATTTTTCCATTCACTTACTAAATGGCATCTTGGTTGCTTTCAAGTTTTGGCAATTATGAATAAAGTTGCTGTAAACATCTGTGTGCAGGTTTTGTTTGGATGTTAATTCCTTTGGGTGATTGCTGGATCTTATGGCAAGAGTATGTTCAGTTTTGTAAGAAGGCACCAAAATATCTTCCAGAGTAGCTGTACAGCTTTGCATCCCACCAGCAGTGAATGAGAGCTCCTGTTGCTCCACACCTTTGTGAGCATTTGGTGTTGTCGGTGTTCTGGACTTTGGCCATTTTAATAGGTGTGTAGCAATATCTCATTTTGATTTGCATTTCCCTGATGACATGTGATTTAGGTGATTTAGGATTTTTGTAGATAATCTTTTTTTTTTTTTTTTTAAGATTTTATTTATTTGACAGACAGAGATCACAAGTAGGCAGAGAGGCAGGCAGAGAGAGAGAGGGAAGCAGGCTCCCTGATGAGCAGAGAGCCCGATGCGGGACTCGATCCCAGGACCCCGAGATCATGACCCGAGCCAAAGACAGCGGTTTAACCCACTGAGCCACCCAGGCGCCCCGATAATCTTTAACAAAGTGAGGCTTTCCTTCTTTGTTCCTAGTTTGCCAAGAGTATTGGGTTCGGGTATTGGATTTCATCAAGTGATTTTTCTGCATTAACTGACATGATCATATGATTTTTCTTCTTTAACCCTTTGATAGAGTGAGACATTACATTGATTGATGGGGGGGTATTCATTTATTTATTTATTCCTTTAAAATTTTTTTTTGTTTTATTTAAATTCAAGTTAGTTAAAATATAGTGTATTATTAATTACAGGGTAGCATTTAGTGATTCATCAGTTGCATATAATACCCAGTGCTCATTACATCAAGTGCCCTTCTTAATCTCCTTAATGACTATTACCCAATTATCCCTCCCACCCACCTTTCCTACACTGATTGATTTTTGGATGTTGAAACAATCTTACATACTTGGAAAAATTCCACTTGATCATGGTATATAAATCTTTTTATACATTGCTTGAGATTCATTTACCAATATTTTGCTGAAGATCTTTGCATCTATGTTTATGAGAGATATTGTTCTGAAATTTTCTTTTTCTTTCTTTCTCCTTTCTTCTTATTTTTTAAAATTATTATTATTATTATTATTTGCATTGTCTTTGGTTTGGGTATCAGGGCAATACTGGCCTCATAAAGTGAGTCAGGAAGTATTTCTTTGTGTTAATTTTTTTCATATGTTTGGTAGGATTATCCAGTGAACTATCTGAACCTGATGATTATTTTTTCAGAAACTTTTCAACTACAAGTTCAATTTCTTTGATGGTTATGGGTTGTCTGTTTCAACACAATTGAATTTTGGTAGCTTATGGTATTTAAGGATTTGATCTATTCTAAGTTGTCAACTTTATGAACATGAAGTTGTTCACAGTGTTCTTTTATTGTATTATTATTATTATTGTTATTATTATGGTAAAATACATACAACATAAAATTTACCATTTTAACCATTTTACTTATCTTTTTGAAACAATATTTATTTATTTGAGAAAGAGAGAGAGAGAGAGAACATGAGCGGGGGGGGGGGGAGACGGAGGTAGAGGAGGGGCAGAGGTAGAAGCAGAGTCCCTGCTGAGCAGACAGCCTGACACAAGGCTTGATTGCAGGATCCTGAGATCATGACCAGAGCTAAAGGCAGCTACTTTAACTAACTGAGCCACCCAGGCGTCCCCATTTTAACCATTTTAAATGATACAATTTAGTGGCATTCAGTACATTCACAGTGTTGTACATTCATCACTGGTATCTAGTTCCAGAACATTTCATGTCAAAATGAAACACATACCCATTATGCAGGTATTTCCCATATCCTCCGTCCCCTTAGGCCCTGGAAACCACTAATCTGCTTTCTGTCTATGCGATTTTCTCTATTCTGCATGTGTCATAAAAATGGACCATGTCAGGCTTCATTCACTCAGTATAATGTTTCCAAGTTTCATCCATGTTATAGCAAGTATTATACCCTATTTCTTTTTATGGCTGAATAATATTCCTTTGCATGGATACACAACATTGTATTTATCCATCTGTTGGTGAAAATTTGGCTTATTTGCACCTTTTGACTATTGTGAATATTACTGCTATGACTATTCTTATATTCAAGACTTGTATTCAAGTTTTTGCTTGAACAGCTGTTTTCATTTTTCTTATGTATATACATGGGAGTGGAATTGCTGGTTCTTTTGGTAATACTATATTTAAGATTTTGAGGGACTGCCACACCATATTCCTTAGGATCTACATCATTTTGTATTGTAACCAGCAATAAAAGAGGATTCCAATTTTTCCACATCTATGCCAAAAATGTTATTTTCCTTTAAAAAAAAATCCTGGTAGGTATGAAGTGGTATCTCATTGTACTTTGAATTTGAATTTTCCTGATGACTAATGATGTTGAACATCCTTTCATATGCTTATTGGTCATTTCAATCTCTTCTTCAGGGAAAGATCTGTTCAAGTTCTTTTGTCCATTTTTAAATTGGGTTATTTGTCTTTTTGTTGTTTAATTTATGCAGTTGAGGTACCAGACCCTTATCAGATACTAGATTTATGAAATTTTTTTCTCTATTTTGTGAGTTGTCTTTTCATTCCCTTGATAGTATTCTTTGAAGCACAAAAGATTTTAATGTTGATGAGGTTCAATTTATTTTTTTCTTCTGTTGTGTATACATTTGACATCATATTTAAGAAATCATTTCCAATGCTTTCTTCTAAGAGTTTTAGCTCTTACACTTAGGTATTTGATCCATTTTGAGTTACTTTTTGCACATAGTATGAGGTAAGGGTCCAATTTCATTCTTTGCCTGTGGATATCCAGTTTTCCCAGGAACATTTGTTGAAGAGACTTTTCTTTCCTCATTGAACGGTTTTGGCCCATTCTGAAAATCAGTTAACTATAGATGAATGATTTTATTTCTCAGCTCTTATTTCTGTTTTATTGTTTTGTATATTTATCCTTATGTCAGTACCATATTGATTACTGATTACTGTATTACTTTAATTTTATAGAAAGTTAGGAAATTGGGAAGTGTGAGTTTTCTAATTTCCTTTTTAAAAAAATTTTAATTTATTTTCAGTGTTCCAGAACTCATTGTTTATGCACCACACCCCATGCTCCATGCAATAGGTGCTCTCCATAATACCCACCATCAGGCTCACCCAACATCCCACCTTAAGACCGTTTTGGCTATTCAGGATTCTTTGCAATTTCACATGAATTTTAGGATAGTTATCTGTTTCTGCAAAAAAAAAAAAAAAAAGTTATTGAGATTTTGATAGGGGTTGCATAGAATATGTATATATATTTGGGAAACATTACCTCTAACAATATTAAATCTTCTAATCTGTGATCATGGGAATTTTCTATTTATTTAGGTCTTTACATTCTTTCAGCAATGTTTTGTCATGTTTAGTGCACAAGTCTTACGTCTTCTTGGTTAAACTTATACCTAAATATTTCATTCTTTTTGATGCTATTATAAAAGGAATTATTTTCTGTATTTCTTTTTCAATTGTTTACTGCTGGTGTATAGAAACACAACAAAACTGATTTTGTATATACAATTTTGCTGAATTTATTTATCAGCTCTAGTAGGTTTTTGTGGATCCCTAAGGGTTTTTCTATATTTGTGATCATGTCATCTGGAAGTAGATCATTTTATTTCTTCCCTTCTAATTTGGATGTCTTTTATTTATTTTTCTTGCCTAATTACTTTGGCTAGAACTTCCAGTGCAATGTTGAATGTAGGTAGGGATAGTTATCATCACTGTTGTGTTCTGAAGGGAAATCTTTCAGTGTTTTGCTATTGAGTAGGATGTTAGTTGTCTTCTTTTCCCATAAATGCTCTCTAACCTATTGAGGAAGTTTTTCTTCCATCTCTGGCATATTGAATGTTTTTATCATGAAAGAATGTTGGATTTTGTCAGATGTTTTTTCTGTGTTTATTAAGATGATTAGGTTGTTTTTTTCCCTTCAGTCTATTAATATGGTGTTTTACATTGATGGATTTTCATGTTGAACCACTCTTGCATTGGTGGGATAAATCTCCTTACATCATGAGGCATCATCCCTTTAATGTGCTGCTGAATTTGGTATGCTAGTATTTTGTTGAGAATTTTTGCTTCTATATTCATAAAGGATATTGGTCTATAGTTTTCCAGTGATGTCTTTGTAGGGCTTGGTATCAAGTTAACACTGGCCTCATGGAATGAGTCAGGAGGTGGCCATTATTCTCCTATTTCTTTTAAGAGTTTGAGAAGAATTGGTGTTAATTTATTTTTAAAAGTTTGGTAGAATATACCAGTGAAGTCATCTACTCCTTGGCATTTATTTGTTGGATGATTGATTTGATCTCCTTAATTGTTAGAGGTTTATTAAGACTTTATATTTCTTTTTAAGTTAGTTTAGGTAGTTTGTGTTCCTAAGAATTTGTCCATTTTACCCTGGTTGCCTAATTTTTGGTATACAATAGATCATTGTATAATCATTTTATTTCTGTAAGTTCAGTAATAATGTCTCCTTATTTTTTGATGTTAATCATGGGATCTTCTTCTTTTCTTAGGTGTTCTAGCTAAAGTTTGTTAATTTTGTTGTTTTTTTTTCAAAGAATTAACTTTTGGTTTTATTGTTTCTTTCCATTGTTTTTCTAATTGTTTTATTTCTGCTATAATCCTTACTATTCTGTTTGCTAGTTCTGGGGTTCCATTTGCTCTTCTTTTTTAGTTCATTAAGATGTACAGTAAGATTCTGATTTGAGATGTTTTTAATGTAGGCATAGATAGCTCTAAATTTCACTCTGAGCACTACTTTTGCTGTTTCTCATATGTTTTGTTATATTGTACTTTCATTTCTATTCATCTCAAAGTATTTCCAATTATCTTTGTGATTTCTTCTTGAACTTATTGGCTGTTTAATCCCATATTATATTTCAAATGGCTGTAGTGATATCATCTGTTTCATTCCTATTATTGGTGTATCATGTCTTCTCTCTTTTTATATTTCTCAGTCATTATTAGAAGTTTATCAATATTATTTTTTTTAATGAAGCAGCTTTTTGTTTTGTTGATATTCTCTTTTGTTTGTTTTCTGTTTTCAATTTCATTTATTTCTTCTCCTAATGTCATTATTTACTTCCTTCAGCTTGCTTTGGATTTATCTTGCTCTTCTTTTTATAGTTTCTTAAGGTAGTTATTTTGTATCCTTTTAGATTTTTTAGATTTTAGATCCTTTGTATTTTTTTAGATTTTTGATTTGAGATCTTTGTCCTAATGTAAGCATTTAGCAGTATAAACGTCCCTCTTAGTACTACTTTAGCTGTGTCCCATGTACTTTGGTAAGTTATGTTTTTATACTAAACATATTTTAAGATATATCATGAGTGTTTAGTATCCACACTAAAGGCCCCACATTTCTTTAACTGTAGACCCTCTCTTTTATCCCTAGCTCTCTTAAATCGTTGTACCTAGAACACAGTATTCTGGACCTGTCTGGCCATTGAAGAATAGAGCAGAAATGTCTGTTCATTCCTTTCCTCATTTCTTCAGTCAACATTTACTGAATTCCTATAGTAGATTTTATAATCAATAGGAATATAGAGATGATTAAGATAACATAGTCCCTCTTCTCATTACTCTCTATCAGAGAAGACAAAGAATAAAACAAATTAATTTCAAGGGTGGCCACTATCTCCTATATTGTAGAAATTTTACTGCCATTAACACAAAGCTAAGTTAAAATGCCATTAGGTCCTCTCCAACAAATTCTGTCATTTTCTATGCCATTTCCTTCCTTCCTTCTTTCCTTCCTTCCTTGACAGAGAGAGCGTGCATGCACACACACAAGCAGGGGTAGGAGCAGAAGGAGAAGGAGAAGCAGGTGGCCCACCAAGCAGAGAGCCTGACATGGGGCTCAATCCCAGGACCCTGGGATCATGACCTGAGCTGAAGGCAGATGCACAATAGACTGAGACACCTAGGTGCCCCTTCTACCCCGTTTTCATCTCCTTTTATTATCCTCTATGCTCATTTGTTTTGTTTCTTAAATTTCACATACGAATGAAATGTTATGGTATTTGTGTTTCTCCAGCTGAATTATTTTGCTTAGCATAATAGTCTAGCTCCATTTACATCATTGCAAATGGCAAGATTTCATTCTTTTTCATAGCCGAGTAATATTCCATTAGATATATAGATCTATACATAGATCTATATATCTATATCTCTCCCACATCTTCTTTATCCATTCATCAGTCACTGGACATTTGGGCTCTTTCCATAATTTGGCTATTGTTGATAATGTTGCTAAAACATCGGGGTGCATATATCCCTTTGAGTAAGTATTTTTGTACCCTTTTCTACCCTATTTTCAAAATTCACTGCTAGGATAATCTAAATAATCTAAAATCTAGGATAATCTAAAACTGGTCTGCACTCTACAGGTTATACCAGTTGCTTAAAGCTGACTTCTTTCCAGTTAATTGGGGCTGTGGTTAAATATTTTCAGTATCACGCCTGGCTGAATTGGAACTGCAGGCATCTCTATCCGTCCCTGTTCATCGGTCATTCTTTCAGAACACAATCTGACTCCATAATAGAGTAGCAACTTAAATTTGGGTGAAATGATCAACTTTTTAAAGTGTTCTCTTGCCGGTTGAGCTTTTGATCTTCACCAAAATCCTGGGCAGATATACACCTTCACTGACAGATGAAGAAATTAAGATTTAGAGAGGTTAAGTGACTTGTTCAGTTGGGAAGGTTGAAAACATATGCAGGTTTCTAGACTCCTACTTAGGCTTTTACTCTTGCCTCAATTTCACTGCCTCTTCATAGCTGACCACTAAATATGCTTTAAAGAGGGCAGAGTCCAATTGTATAATAGATCTGCCTGTCTGAAACATGATTATTAGTGTTAATGGTTGGGTATTACCTGGCATGCATGCGTTGGGTTTACAGTAAAGAATACCTACTTTTTACTAACTGTCCTTTTAGATATATTAGCGACTGTCACACCTGAATTATAACAAAGAAGCACTAGCGAAAATTCAATGTGGGCGGCAAAATTCTTTGAAGAATAACTAGTTATAATTGGGGAGTCTGAACACATTTCAGAGTTGCACGTTTAATATGCAGTATGGTTAATTGCACTGTAATTACAGTGTTTTAGAATGCCATGCTAAGTGTTTAATCCTTTTCAGGTTTGCCCTCCAATCAGTGGTCTGCCTTCATTTTCCAGATTGATGAAGTCTGCCTCAGAGAAGGGGGTAGGTAACAGGATTGTGCTGATGTGGCTAATCAACTGGGAAAGTTGTAAAATGAATCTTTCCTGTCTGGAATTTATATTTAATCATAGTTATGTGCTCCTTATGAATGAGTGTTGATTAGTTAGTTGTCAGAATATGAAAACAATAAGAGCTTTTATTTACCCAGATAAGTTATTCTAGACTCATTATTTGGGTCTGATTGAGTTGATGGAGATATTTACATTACCTTGGCACATAGATCCACTTAGTGTTTTTCATAATGTTAATTACATACTGCAAGAGTTACTGCCATGCCCTTATTTATGGTGTTTACTGTTAGAATTTGTTTATACATGTGGTGATTTTATGGCTTCCCTCTCTCTCTCTGGACTATGTCCTTTTTAAAGCTCCATCAGAGAAACCTGATCTTCAGTAGATGGTTCGTACTGATGACATCTAGTTCAAGGACGGCAGCTCAGTTCTGTTTCAGAGTTGGTTGGGGCTCTACCACTGAGCTGACTTTTAGTGGTCTTTTTAGTAGGCAAATACACTTTCACATGTTTGCATATTTTTATTTTTCGGTATTTGGAGTTTTTCTTTCTGTGCTCATCCTCTGTAAAGTGCTATTCATTCTTCAAGACCTGCCTTGAAATTCTAATCCTCAAGGAATCACACCCTAATTCTATCAAGGAGGGTCAATCGTTGCTTCTGTCTCACTCAAGACTATATCCGAACATTAATACTATCACAACTCCACCACACTGGACTGCAACTGTTGTTGGGTGTGTTTGCTTTCTTTCCTTAATGGATTGGTTTGTTTGAGAGTGAAGGCCAGATTGTATTCATCTCTCTTATCACCTAAGTCTAATAGCATCTGGTACATAGTAGGTGCCTAACAACTTCCCAGTGTTGAATGTTGTAGGTTGTACTTAAAAAAAAAATCTTTTTCATACTTAAAGACTACTTTTTAGAACAGTTTTAGGCTCACAGCAAAACTGAGAGGAAGCTGCAAAGATTTCCCATGTACCCTCTGCCCCAACACATGTATAGCTCGCCACCCCTCCCCCGCCCCCACCATTGTCAACAACTTTCACCAGAGTGGTATATTTGTTACAACTGATAAACATACACTGACACATTGTAATCACCCAAAGTCCATAGTTTATTTAATGTTTCACTCCTGGCCTTGTACATTATATGGGTTTGGTTGCACAAATGTACAGTGATATGTATCCACCATTATAGTATCATACAGTATCATACTCACTGCCCTACATTTTAAAAAAATATTTAATTAATTTATTTATTTGAGAGAGAGAGTGAGCAGGGGGAGGAGCAGAGGGAGAGGAACGAGTAGACTCTGTGCTGAGCACAAAGCCTGATGTGGGGCTCGATCCACAACCCTGAGATTATGACCCGAGCGGAAATCAAGAGTTGGACACTCACCCGACTAAGCTGCACTAGGGCACTGCTGCCCTAGATTTTTATACATATATATGTATATGTACATATCTATCTCACACACATACACATATATGACATTAATTAGATTCAGGTATACAACATAATGATTTGATATTTGTGTATGTTACAAGATGATCACCAGAAGTCTAGATAACATCTATTACTATAAATAGTTACAAAATTTTATTTTAAGATTTTTAATTTTTATGTAATTATTTAATTACTTTTATTGAAGTATAATTAACACATATTGTTATACTAGATTCATGTGTACAATATAATGATTCAACAATTTTATACATTTCTGTGCTCAGTAAGACTAGGGGTGCTTAGGTGTCTCAGTCATTAAGCATCTGCCTTTGACTCAGGACATGATTCTGGCATCCTGACTCATATCGGGCTCCCTGCTCAGTGGGGAGCCTGCTTCTCCCTTTCCAGCTCCTCTGTCTCTCTCTGTCAAATACATAAATAAATTCTTAAAAAAAAAGATAAGTGTACTCTTCATCCCCTTTATCTATTTCATCCATCCCCCAACCCAACTTCCCTTTGGCAACTATCAGCTTGTTCTCTGTATTTGAGTTCGTTTTCTGGTCTCTTTTTGTTTGATTTGTTTCTTAAATTCCACGTATGAGTGAAATCATATGGCATTTGTCTTTCTGATTGACTTATTTTACTTAGAATCATACCCTTCAGTTTCACCCATGGCGTTGCAAATGGCAAGATTTTATTCTTTTTTGTGGTTAAGTAATATTCCTCTGTGTGTGTATGTGTGTGTGTGTGTGTAAATATATGCATCACATCTTTTTTATCCATTCGTCTATGGATGGACACTTGAGATGTTTCCACGTCTTACCCATTGGAAAAGCTGCAATAGACATAGGGGTGCATACATTTTTTTGAAGAATTAGTGTTTTCATTTTCTTTGTGTAAATAGTAATGAAACTGCTAGATTATATGGTAATTTTATTTTTAATTTTTTGAGGAACCTCCATACTGTCTTCTACAGTGGCTGCACCAATTCGCATTTCCGCCAAAAGGGCACAAGGGTTCCATTTTTCTTCATAACCTCACCAATACTTGTTATTTCTTTTGTTTTTTATTTTAGCCATTCTGACATGTATAATGTATATCTCATTATGGCTTTAATTGGCATTTCCCGGATGATTAATGATGTTAAGCATCTTTTTATGTGTTGGCCATCCATGTCTTCTTGGGAAAAATGTATATTCAGGTTCTCTGCCCATTTTTTTAAAAAATAAGGTTATTTTGTCTTTTCTTTTTTTTTTTTTTTGAAGATTTTATTTATTTATTTGACACAGAGAGAGAGAGAGAGAGAGAGGGATCACAAGTAGGCAGAGAGGCAGGCAGAGAGAGGGGGGAAGCAGGCTCCCTGCTGAGCAGAGAGCCTGATGTGGGCCTTGATCCCAGGACCTGAGCCAGATCATGACCTGAGCCAGAGGCAGAGGCTTAACCCACTGAGACACCCAGGCGCCCTTCTCTGCCCATTAAAAAAATTTTATTTTTTTGGGGCGCCTGGGTGGCTCAGTGGGTTAGGCTGCTGCCTTTGGCTCAGGTCATGATCTCAGGGTCCTGGGATCGAGTCCCGCATCGGGCTCTCTGCTCGGCAGGGAGCCTGCTTCTCTCTCTCTCTCTCTCTCTGCCTGCCTCTGTGTCTACTTGTGATCTCTCTCTGTCAAATAAATAAATAAAATCTTAAAAAATTTTTTTTAAATTTAATTATTTATTTATATTTTATTTATTTATTTATATTTTATTTATTATATTTATATTTTATTTATATTATTTATTTATTTTATTTTATTATTTATTTTTTAATTTTTTTATTAACATATAATGTATTATTAGCCCCAGGGGTACAGGTCTGTGAATCACCAGGTTTACACACTTCACAGCACTCACCATAGCTCATACCTTCCCTGATGCCCATATCTCTGCCCATATTTAATGGGAATTTTTTTTGGGGGGGGTGTTGAGTTGTGTAAGTTCTTTATATATTTTGAGTATTAACCCCTTATTGGATATGTCATTTGCAAATATCCTCTTCCATTTAGTACGTTGCCTTTTTGTTTCACTGCTGGTTTTCTTCACTGTGCAAAAGCTTTTTATTTTGGTGTAGTCCCAACAATTTGACTTTGCTTTTGTTTCCCTTACCTGATGAGACATACCCAGAAAAATGTTTTCAATTATCTTGGGTATATATGTAGGAGTGAAATTCCTGGTTATATGGTAACTCTCTGTTTCACTTTTTGAGGAGCTGCCAAATTGTTTTCCAAAACGACACTGTTTCACATTCCCACTAGCAATGTATGAAGGTTCCCATTTCTCCACATTTTCCCCAACACATGTTATTGTCTGTCTTACTGAACATAGCCATCTCAGAGGGTGTGAAGTGGTATCTCATTGTGATTTTGTAGTTACCTAGTGACTAATGATTTTGTGCATCTTTTCATGTGCTTATTGGCTTTTTTTTCTTAACATTTTTGATATGATATTCCTAATTATAGACTTTATGGTATTTATTCTGCTTGATAATTTGACAGGATCTTTAACTACAATGTGATGTCTGTCAGTCATTTTGGAAAATTCTCAGTCATGATTATTTCAAACATTTTTATATTGTTTCTTCTCTTTTGGTATTTCCATTACATGTATATTACACCTTTTATAATTGTCCTGTATTTTTTGGATACAGTGTTTCTTCTTTTTTTCCCTCTCTCATACTTTCCCCTTTGCTTTTCAATTTGGGAAATTTCTACTGATGTATCTTCAAGCTCATTGATTCTTTCCCCGGTCATACCTAGTTTGTTCATGAGCCCATAAAAGGCAAATTTGATTTATGTTACAATATTTTTGATTTCTAGTATTTCCTTTTGAATTCTTTTTTTAAAAAGATTTTATTTATTTATTTGACAGACAGAGATCACAAGTAGGCAGAGAGGCAGGCAGAGAGAGAGGAGGAAGCAGGCTCCCCACTGAGCAGAGAGCCCAACGTGGGGCTCGATCCCAGGACTCTGAGATCATGACCTGAGCCGAAGGCAGAGGATTTAACCCACTGAGCCACCCAGGCGCCCCTCCTTTTGAATTCTTTATACAGTTTTCTATCTCTCTGCTACATTCCCCATCCGTTCTTGCATGTTGTCCACTCTTCATTAGATCCCTTCAGATACTAACATTGTTATTTTAAATTTCCAGTCTGAAATAGCTAACATTCTGCCATGTCTGATGCTGGTCCTGATGCTTACTCTGTTTCTTTAAGCTATGCTTTTTGTCCTTTAATATGTTTTGTAATGTTTTGTTTAAACCTAGAAAAGATCCACAGGATAAAGAGAATTGAGGCAAATAGGCCTTTACTGTGAGGTTTTATGTTTATGTGGCTAGGAATTAGCCCGTGTTTGCTCTTGGCTATAGGTGTAGGTGTCAGAGGCTAAATTTTTCTCTGGTGTTTTTGTTTTTGTCTCCTCCATGCCTTTGGCTTTCCCAAAAGAGTTCTTAATGTCTGAGATGTGAGATTCTTTCCATTATAATTCCCTGTTTTAATAGAAATCCTGTGGATGTGGTGGTAAAGGCTAAAAGGGAGTGGAGCATTCCCTAGTCCTTGATTAGATCTCTGTCTTGTAGTGAGTCTGTACCCGTGGGGTGTGTCTCATTTTTTCCCCAGAAGATGTATGATTTTTATTGTGCAATTTTGTGCAGCATGAGGATTTTAAAGAACACATATGTTATGTTGTAGCAGAATTGACTATAAATTCTTTCTCCAACAGTGACAAACCCGCCTCCTGTTATCAACAATTTATTTACTTATTTATGCAACCCGAGTATATGTATTGAAGAGTTTCAGAATTGCTAACCCATATTCCAGTGGAAGGCACCTGTGTCAACTAGGGTAGTGTTTGTGTATAGTTCATTTTATCTTCAGCCATACAGTAGCCAGTCAAAATACTGTTAGCCAAAGTACTTAGGTCAGCTCCTTTTCCCTCTATCCCCTTTAGTGAGATAATGTCAGACATTAGTAATACAGTTACACGTATTTAGCTTCTATACTTTGGATTTGATCCATTTCGAGTTCATTTTTAATGTGTTGTAAAATAAGGGTCTAACATCTTTCTTTTGCATGTGGATACCCAGTTTCCCTAGCACCATTTGTTGAAAAGACTGTCCTTTCCATCAACCGACCACATGCATGAGGATTATTAGGGGCTCTCCTTTCTATCCCATTTGTTGATGTTTGTCATTATTTCAGTTCCATACTGTTTTATTTACTATAGCTCTGTAGTAAATTTTGAAGTGGGAAGTTTCCAATTTTATTTTTATTCTTCAAGATTGTTTTAGCTATTTGGGGCTCCTTGCTATTCATACTTGTATGAATTTGAGGGTCAGCTCACTCACTGCTACAAAAAAAGGATGCTGGAATTGCACTGAGTCTGTAGATTGCTTTGGGAATTACTGATGTCTTAACAATGTTAAGTCTTCCCATTCATGAACACAGGATAGCTTTCCATTATTTAGGTCTTCTTTATTTTCTTTTAGTAGTGTTTGTAGTTTTCCGCATACAATTCTTTCACAATTGAAAGAATTCTTTCAATTCCTTAGTTAGTTATTACTAAGTATTTAATTTTTAAGAAGCTATCGTAAGTGGAATTGTTTTCTTAATTTTCTTCTCAGTTTGTTCATTGCTGGCATACAGAAACATAATTGATTCATGCACATTGATATTGTACTTTGCAACTTTGCTGAATTCATTTATTAATTTTTTCCTTGAAGCTTTCTTGTGGGTGTTTTTGTTGTTGTTGTTGTTCTATTAATATGATGTATTACATTGATTTTTTCCTTATATTGAACCACTTGGTATTGTTGTATAACCCTTGCAGTATGCTGTTGGATTAGCTTCATAGTGTTTTGGTGTGGATTTTGTAACTGTATTTATAAGTTATTGTTTTAGAATTTTCTTTTCTTGTGTATCTTTATCTGGCTTTGATATCAAGTAATGTTAGACCCATAGAATGAGTTAGGAAGTGTTCCTTCCTTTTCTATTTTTTTTTTAAAGAGTTTGAGAAAGATTGGTGCTAATTGTTCTTTAAATGTTTGATAGAATTCTGGGGTGCCCAGGTGGCTCAGTCATTAGGGGTCTGCCTTTGGCTCGGGTCATGAGAGCAGGGTCCTGGGATTGAGCCCCACATTGGGGTCCATGCTCGGCAGGAAGCCTGTTTCACCCTTTCCCACTCCCCCTGCTTGTGTTCCCTCTCTTGCTGTCTCTCTCTCTCTCTGTCAAATAAATAAATAAAATCTTAAAAAAAAAAGTTTGGTAGAATCACCAATGAAAGGATCCGGTTCTGGAATTTTCCTTGTTGTAACATTTTAAATTACTGATGCAATCTTCTTACTTGTTATGAGCCTGTTGAGTTTTCCATTTCTTCTTGAGTCAGTTTAGGTAATCTGTGTGTTTCTAGGAATTTGTCCATTTCATTTATGTTGTCTAACTTGCTGGTGTACAATTGTTCATATAATTTTCTTACACTCTTTTTTATTTTTGTATTATTGGTAGTAGTGTCTCCATTTTCATTTTTGGTTTTCGTTATTTGCATTGGGTCTTTTTTATTATTCTAACTAAAGGTTTGTCAATTTTGTTGATATTTTCAAAGAAATAACTTTTGATTTTATTGATTCTCCTATTGTTTTTCTCTTGTCTTTTATTTTGTTTGTCTCTAATCTTCATTATTTCCTTTCTTCTGCTAACTTTGGGTTTATTTTGCTCTTCTTTTTCTTTTTTCTCAAGGTGCAATGTTAGCCATTTATCACTATAAACTTTGCTCTGAACGCTGCTTTCAATGGATCTCATAAGTTTTGGTATGTTGTATTTTTGTTTTTAATCCTCTCTAGGTATTTTCTGATTTCCCTTGTGATTTCTTCTTCGAACGTTTGGTTATTAAAGAGGGTATTTAATATCTATGTGATTTTTTCTTGATTTCCTTCTATTATAGATTTCTTTTTTTTTCTTTTCCTTTTTTAAAAAAAGATTCTATTTATTTATTTGACAGACAGAGATCAAAAGTGGGCAGAGAGACAGGCAGAGAGAGAGAGGGGGAAGCAGGCTCCCTGCTGAGCAGAGAGCCTAATGCGGGGCTCGATCCCAGGACTCTGGGATCATGATCAGAGCGGAAGGCAGAGGCTTTAACCCACCAAGCCACCCAGGTGCCACTATTATTGATTTCTAATATTACTTCAGTGTGGTCAAAGAAGATAGTTTATATGATTTTTATGATTTCAGTCTTTTAAAATTTATTGAGACTAAATTTTTGGCTTAACATAATATTTATCTCGAAAATGTGCCATGTGTACTTGAGAAGAATGTGAATTGTGCTTTTGTTGGCTGGAGTTTTCTATATATGTCTGTTTTATTTATATATATACTAGTTTTTTAAAAAGATTTTATTTATTTATTTGACACAGAGAGAGAGAGAGAGAGAGAGAGAGAGAGAGAACACAAGCAGGGGGGAGTAGGAGAGGGAGAAGCAGGCTTTCTGCTGAGCAGGGAGCCTGATGTGGGGCTTGATCCCAGGCTACTGGGATCACAACTGGAGCTGAAGGCAGGAGCTTAATCACCGAACCACCCAGGTGTCCCTATGTCTGTTATATTTATTTGGTTTATAGTGTTTAAGCCCTCTCTATCCTTACTGATCTTTTTATTTTATTTTATTTTATTTATTTATTTGACAGAGAGAGAGAGATCACAAGTAGGCAGAGAAGCAGGCAGAGAGAGAGGGGGAAAGCAGGCTCGCCGCCGAGCAGAGAGCCCGATGCGGGGCTCGGTCCCAGAACCCTGAGATCAGGACCCCAGCTGAAGGCAGCGGCTCCACTCACTGAGCCACCCAGGCGCCCCTCCTTACTGATCTTCTATCTGGATTTACATTCACTATGGTAGTCTCCAACTATATTTGAACTATTTCTCCCTTTAATTCTACAAATGTTTGCTTCCTGTATTTTGGGAGTCTGTTGTTTGCTGTATATGTTTATAATTGTGATGTATTCTTGATAAATTGACCCTCTGTGAATATAAAATGTCTTTTGTCTGACAGTTCTTTTTTTTTTAATTTTTATTTATTTATTTGACAGAGAGAGAGATCACAAGCAGGCAGAGAGAGAGAGGGGGAAGCAGGCTCCCCGCTGAGCAGAGAGCCCGACTCGGGGCTCAATCCCAGGACCCCGAGATCACAACCTGAGCCGAAAGCAGCAGCTTAATCCACTGAGCCACCCAGGTGCCCCTTGTCTGACAGTTCTTGACTTAAAGTCTGTTTTGTCTGATATTACCACCCCAGCTCTCTTTGGGCTACTATTTGCATGGAATATATTTTTCTCACCATTTTACTTTCAACCCAGGTGTGTCTTGGATCTAAAGGGGGTCTCTTGTAGACAGCGTAGAGTTGGATTTTTTTGTTTGTTTGTTGGGTATTTGCATTCTGCCAATCTCTGCTTTTGGTTCAAAAGTTACACATTTACATTTAAAGTAATTACTGATAAGAGGGTCCCTGGGTGGCTCAGTGGGTTAAGCCTTTGCTTTCCGCTCAGGTCATGATCTCAGAGTCCTGGGATGGAGCCCCGCCTCAGGCTCTCTGCTCAGTGGGGAGCCTGCTTCCCCATCTCTCTCTCTGCCTGCCTCTCTGCCTAATTGTGACCTCTCTCTCTCTGTCAAATAAATAAATAAAATCTTAAAAAAAAAAACCTTATTAAGAAAAGAAAAGTAGGGGTGCCTGGGTGGCTCAGTGGGTTAAATCCTCTGCCTTCGGCTCAGGTCATGATCCCAGCGTCCTGGGATTGAGCCCCGCATAGGGCTCTCTGCTCAACAGGGAGCCTGCTTCCCCTCTCTCTCTCTGCCTGCCTCTCTGCCTACTTGTGATCTCTGTCAAATAAATAATATCTTAAAAAAAAAAGTAATTACTGATAAGAAATAAGAAATGACTAACTTCTGTCATTTTGCTACTTGTTATTTATATACCCTAGATCTTTTTTGCCTCTCATTTCCTACATTACTGCCTTATTCTGTGTTTAGGATATTTGTGTCTGTGTAGTTAACCATTTTTATTTCCTTTTGTATATATACTATTAATCTTTTGTTTGTGCTTACTATGGGGATTATGTTTCACATCCTAAATTTTATAACATTCTAATTTGAATTAATGCAATCTTAACTTCAGTAACTTTCAAAAACTCTGCTCCTACATAGCTCTGTCCCTGTTATGTTACTGTCAGAAGTTACATCTTTAGGGGCATCTGGGTGGCTCAATTGGTTAAGCATCTGCCTTTGGCTCAGGTCATGATCCCAGGGTCCTGGGTTCAAGCTCCACTCTGGGCTCCCTGCTCAGTGGAGAGCCTGCTTCTCCCTCTCCCTCTGCTGCTCTCCCTGCTTGTGCATTCATTCTCTTTCTCTCTGTCAAATAAATAAATAAATATCTTTAATAAAAAAATTACATCTTTATACAATGTGTGTGTGATGTCACAGATTTATAATTATTTTTAATGCATGTCTTTTAATAATGTAGGAAATAAAGAGTGAAGTTACAACCAAGAATACAATAATATTGACTTCTGTATTTGCTCACACAATTACCTTTACCAGAGATGTTTATTTCTTCATATTGGTATGAGTTACTGTCTAATGCCTTTTCATTTAAACCTGAAGGACTCCCTTTAGCATTCCTTGTAGGACAGGACAGGTCTAGTGGTAATAATTTCCTTTAACTTTTGTTAATTTGGTCAATTTCTTGCTCATTTTTAAAGGACAGTTTTAATTATTGACTGATAGTTTTATTACTTTTAGGGCTTTAGATATGCCATCCTACTTCCTTGGGTTTCCACAGCTTCTTTTCTCTTTTTGTTTTAGATTTTTTTATTTGAGAGAGTGCACACATGAGTGGGAGGGGCAGAGGAAGAGGGAGAGAGAATCTCAAGCAGATTCCATGCTGAGTGCAGAGCCTGAAGCAGGACTTCATCTCATGACCCTGAGATCAGAACCTAAGCCCAAACACAGAGTCCGATGCTTAACTGACTGCACCACACAGGTGTGCTGGGTTTCCACAATTTCTCATGAGAACTTTGTTGTTAATCATATTGAGGAGTCCTGTATGGAACTGGTCACTGAACTTGAACCTATAAATTCATCTTTCAGCAAATTTGATTTCTTTGTAGCCATGTTTTGTTACATGAAAACTTTTATCAGGGGCACTTGGGTAGCTTAGTTGATTAAGTATCTGCCTTTGGCTCAGGTTGTCATCTCAGTGTCCTGGGATGGTTGCTGTTTCTCCCTCTGCCCCTCTCCCCACTTGTGCTCTCTCTCAAATAAATAAAATCTTTACAAGGAATTAAAAAACCGTATTTTTAAAATATACCCTTCTTTCATCTCCCTTCACGTGTGCTCAACTGCCTGATGTTGTATTTCAGATCTATGCTGTTTAATTTGTTCCATGTGTTTTATTTTGGATTGTTACTATTGTTCTGTCTCAAGATCATTGATCTTCTGTATTATCTAATTTGTGGTAAATCCTACCTGATATGCATAGGGATTTTTAATTTTCTGATACTGTATTATCTTTTGTAGTTCCATTAGAATTTTTTTTTAAACTCCCAGTTTCCTCCCTCTTTTGTTCATGTTTCCCTTTATAGCTTTGATATATCAGACATATTTATAAGACTTACAATATTGCTTATAAGGTCCTTGTCTGCTAATTTCATCATCTCTGTCATCTATGAGACATGAGATGGTTTCTGTTCACTCCTTTCTTATTCTGGATCATATTTTTCCACTTTGCTTAGTATAATTTTTAGATGATGAATATTACAAAGTTTACATCGTCAAGTGTTGAATATTGTTGGAATCCTTTAATGATTATAACATTAAATAAGAAGTCTGTCATCACTCTTATTGTTTCTCCTGAATGTAATATGTACCTTTCTTTTGCTGCTTTTAAGACCTGAGCATTATGTTTACTTTTAACATTTTTGACTATGATAGGCCTTTGCATAGCCCTTATATCCCTGCTGCACTATTTATAAAGATACAAAAATTAGTAACACCTCAAGTATCTAAGAGTCTGAGAATGGTTAATTATTCATTGACATAATGGAATGGCATTGAATAAATAAATATGTAGATTATGTTGGTACAAGATAAAGTATATATAAGAAATAATGTTTAGTAAAACTTGGAACAAACTATTATATATAGTGAGGTTTGAAAAATGAAAAATACTTGTATAAGAAACTTTAGTAGAGGGCACCTGGGTGGCTCAGTGGATTAAAGCCTCTACCTTCGGCTCAGGTCATGATCTCAGGGTCCTGGGATCGAGCCCCGCATCAGGCTCTCTGCTCAGCAGGGAGCCTGCTTCCCCCTCTCTCTCTGTCTGCCTCTCTGCCCACTTGTGATCTCTGTCTGTCAAATAAATAAATCAAACCTTTAAAAAAAAAAAGAAACTTTAGTGGAGTTATGTAAGTTGTAAGTAAAACATTTTGAAGTTTTGAAGTAAAAAAAGTTTTGAAGTGAAACATTTCTTCTCTGAAAATCTGTTTTCATAACAATTTTGAGATGTAATTCACATATCACAAAATTCTCCCATGCAAAGTGTACACTTAAAGTATACAATTCTAATGGTTTTTAATATATTCATTAGAGTTGTACAAACATCACAATTAATTTTAGTAAAATGTCATCACTGCAACAAGAAACTCCATACCTTTTAAGCAACCACTTCCCAATTTCTCCAGTGCCACCCACTTTTCAATAATCACTGTTGAACTTTCTCTCTCTATGGTTTTTGCCTCTTCTGGACAGTCTATATAAATGGAATCATATAATATCTGGTGCTTTCTTATTGGCTTTTTTCACTTAGCATAGTGTTTTCAATGTTTATCCATGCTTTAGCAGGTATAGATACTTACTTCTTTTTATCATTAAATAATATCCTATATTATCAGCTTTATATCATAATTAATATTATAATAAATAGCTTTAAATATGAAGACTTTGAGGCTAATTCCCTAAAATGGAGTTAGTAGATCAAAGAAAATGAACTTTAATTTCCTGAAAATGAAAATGAGCATTAAAGAGAAAATCTTTTGACCAGTGCTCTCTCCCAGTCCACTCCTCACTGCTTGGGCCATTATCCTGAGTTTGGTACCTATCCTTCCAATTCATTTTTTAAAAAGTCTGTCCTGTTCCTCTCTCTATTATATATACGTATGTGTATATATATATGTGTATATATATATAAACACCCATTTAAAAAATACTTTTAATTATATGTTATATGGAGGTTAATAATTCCATTGTGACGCTTGCAATAGAAATCCCTACGTGCATTATTAAACAGAACAAAAACTAATTATATCACTTCAGTCCTTTCCATCAATATTCATATCGTATAAATAAACCATAGTGTAATGGGAGATCTGAATCCCAATAATTGGCTCTAATAGCCATCCTAATAATTCATTCCATGCCCTGAAGATAATACCATATTGTATTTCAGGAGGCTATTTTAATTTCAAGGAAGGTAAACAAGATTGATTTCAAGGGGCTTCAGATTCATCGTGGGACCAAAGCACTCAGTTTGATTATAGATTTGATAATTAATTAACTCATTCTTAAACTCTAAAAGCGATACCTAATCACTGTATAATTGGAGTCGATGATTTAATCGGCCATTAAAATAATGGAATTTTGTGAACTAACTCAAATATTTAATTGGCACTGTGCCGATATTTGGTTGAGTATAAGAAAATATTTCTGATCAGTTAGTTTTGGAGGCGGCCTTTGGGCATTACCCGCCAGTCAGGGTGACCGGTCGGGTTTAACAGGTTTCCTGGCTGCCTTACAAAAAAGCCAGGTGGCCATGGTTTGTTGCCCAAATCTCTTGATTTTTTTTTTTTCTGGGAAGAAATGATTTCTCTTTATACAAAACCCCTGGCAGCAGCACATATCATTCATATTTTGTCATAGTTGAATCTGAATTGTCTCACGTTTCCTGGCACTTCTTTGAACTCTGCGGATTAACACATAACCTCAGGTAATCTCTGGGCCAAGGCCTTTTGGTTAATCTCTTGTGGATCTTCATGATGATAGTTGATCTGCAAATCTTAAACTATTTCATGAAAAACTAGGGAAAGGATTGGATAATAAGACTCAATATACTAGTAAACTAATATCAAAATTAGTTTTGAATCTTTAAAATTCTAATTCACTCTAGTTTAAAAAATACTATGCTGCCCTTTCAGATCATTCTGCCTCTAAATCACCCATCCTAAAATATTATATCACTCTTCTAGGAGAAAGCAAAGCTATTATTTTTTTTTAAAGTTTGTTTTGACTTAGAATTTAGTAGGAGTATCAGACAGATACTAGTTACAGCATTTACCTGTATTCCAGTCCCCTCCCCTACCTTTCACAGGGAGACCCACTCTGTAAATGGAGTTGGACATTTGCAAGTGAGTATAGAGTAGAAGCCCTGTGCTGGTGTATAACCACAGTAGGGGTTTGTTAGTGAGAAAAACCAAGATGTGCAATGAGCCTAATTCATTTTGGATGCTTAATGATCAGTGCAAAAGAACTGTGCCTGTTTTAGCCTAAAATTAACATCCACAACCGCTTTTTCCTGACCTGTAATCTTAAAAAAAAACAAACAAACAAACAAACAAAAAAAACACCTACGGTATGTCAAATTCTAGATTTGGTGCTTTGTGTTTTCCTGGAGTGGGTATGGTATTATTCCTATTCTTTAGATGACGTTCAAAGGGGTCAGGAGACTTGACCAAAGACTAACCAGCACCTGGGGCTTGAGGAGAGCCACTTTGAAATCTGACAGGCCTGCCACGCCTTTTCTGGTCAGGGTCTAACCCGGACCGGGTTAACACAGCGCAGAGGGCCCGGAAGTGGGCCAAATGGTGGGCTTCTCTCTTGCCAGATCTGCTGCCAGGCAGCTGTGTGGCCTCGGACATTGGCCAGCAGTGGCAGCCTCCCCAAGGTCAAGGTCCTGACACTGCAGAACAGATGCTCTGCAAGGCCCGGCGATCCGCGTGCTGCAGGACCCCACGTTCTGCCCACCTTCCCAACCCTGCACCGCCGGGGCCCCAGGCACTGTCAACTGACTACCACACGCTCCTTGGCTCAGGAGGCGTCAATTCAGCGGGCCGGCCTGTTCAGTCCCTGCCTGCGTTCAAAGGTGCAAAACGTGGACACTGAGCTTGCCCCGACGGGCATCCGACTTCCCACACCGCCCCGAGTCCACTGGGTGAGAACCGAGTTAAAGCCTCGGTGTTCATGCCCACCACGCCCCGCTCTCCCTTGGTGGCTCGTGAGGGGCGGCCCGCGGCTGCGCTCCAAGTGCGGTCGTCAGGGACGCCGCAGCCCCGAAGCCGACTTTCCTCCCCGATCGCGCGTCGGGGTGCCCCAGGGGTGGGGCGGAGGAGGGGTGCAGGAGTGAGCAGGGCGCACGCCCGCGGGCCCCACGCCCCTGGCCGCCTCGCGCCTCCTGCGGCGCGGGCCTCCGGGGGTGGGGCGGGGGGAGGGCGAGGCGCCGCGGCCGCTGAGGGCGGGGCACGGGCTGCGGCCCCTAGGGCCGCCGCGCCTCCTCCCGCCGCCCCACCTCCTGCCCCGGGCCGCCCGCCCGGCCCTCCCCCGGCCGCCGCGCCGCCCGCAGGTGCAGCCGCGGCGGCCGCCGAGTAGGTGCGTGGGGATGATCTCACTCGCGCGCTCCGCGCCAGGAGGAGGAGGAGCGGGAGCAGACCCAACTTCCGGGTAGTGCCGCCGCACGCCACCGGCATCTTGCTGTTCCTCCCCCTCCCCCCCGCGGCACCCCTCGCGTCTCCCTCCTTTCCTTTATTCCCGGCCCCACCTGCCAAAATGAACAGCTCGGACGAGGAGAAGCAGCTGCAGCTCATCACCACTCTGAAGGAGCAAGGTAGGCGGGCGCGCGGCCGCCAGGTGCGGGCCGCCGCGGCCCGTGGGCGGGGTCGGCTCCCGGGCGCTGGGTTTGGGCTGCGGCGGGCGGGGCGTGGGGCTGTCGCGGCCGCCGGGCTCACCCCGCAGCCCTGTTCCGCGTGCGGCAGCGTCCTCCGCGCCCCGCGCGCCTCGGGGAGCCAGGGGCCGAGGGCAAAGTGCGGGGGTCAGGGGTGTGGGGCCCGGCAGTGCGGGAAGCGCTCCCCGCACGTTGCGGGCGCTGGCGATCCTGGTTGGGGGAAGGAGCCGGGATTGGGGGCGGACGAGAGCCCGGGGCACCCCCTCCCACGCGGGAGAAGCGTGGTGGGGGCCAGATGGGTCGGGAGGAGGCGGTTCGGGCTGCTCCGCTGGCCCTGCTCCCCAGCCGTCGCCCCACCCCTGCCCAGGCCTGCCGCGCCGCTCCGCAGCCTTTCCCTGCTTTCCAGGCGGCCTCGGTCTAGTTCCTCTTTCCCTCCCTGGCCACGATTCCGGGGCCCTGATGTGTTTCACCGCTTTCCATTTTTAACTGTGAGTCACTGAGCCAACACCCTCTCAGTGTTGGGCCTCCTCAGTGACGATTTGGCTCTGGCCGCAGGAGAGCCAGGCCGTGTCCTTGCATTTCCACGTCGCCAGGTAACGGGAGTTGACCTCCTCCTCCAGAGCTGTTCTGATCAATCATTTCCATCTCCTCCTGCATCTCTCCACAAAGGCAGATTAGCGATCAAATGTGAGTGCGACGCTCTCTCCGTTGAAAATGACTATTATTACCCTGGCCAAGGGTGGCCTGAGACTATGGGTTAAGACAGAGAGGAACTGCACAGATTTAGGAAGTGAAAATGGGGAGGAACCTGGGCTTTTCTGAGTCACTTGGTGACACGGCCACAGAGTGGAAGGGTCCTGCTGTGCTCTTGCTCTTTCGCTTCTGTTGACTCAACTTACCAACTCTGTGAACTTGGAAGAGGCTCTTCCCTTCCATGGGTCTTGTGGTTATCACGCCTTACCGGATTGAAGACGTGGGCTAAACCAGAGGGTTTCATTAGGTCCGGCCACGTGGTATGACCTGTTGCTGGGGGAAACATACCATTTGCAGGGCTGTGTGGACTTCTCTGGAGTTTACATTCCTGGAAACACATCAAAGCAGATTGTTTACCAGTCCTCTTATCTTGTGGAAATTATTACCTCCCTGAGATGGACAGAGCACATGTCTTTGTGGTATCTAGCATTTAGAAAGTGTTGCATAAATGTTAATAGCTTTTGCCTTCCCAGTACCTTGGCTCCCATCCTAGACTAGCCATAGGTCATAAAGTCACAAGCAGCAGTGAATCTAGTGGGAGGGCAGAATGTCCTTATCTGACATTCCTCGAGTGGTTTACTCAGGGGCTAGATTCTGTCAGCATTTTATTTCTAATAGCCCTCTTCCCCTCAATAACATAAAGATTCTTCATATTCTAGACAGTGGAAGCGTTCATCATTGATAATATTTTTCAGTGGATACCAGAGCTTTTGATGGATGGTCAGTTTTCAAATAATATCGTTAAAAACTTCACTTCTTTTCATTCTGAATATAATAATGTCAATGGTAGATTCCCGATGGCAGGTAATCCACAAGTTGTTTATATTTCATTTTGGAATTCATTCTCTCTGTCTCTATGTTGGATTTGAGAACTGAGAAGAAAGGAGGAGTCTTAAGTTTTTGGGTTCTTTCTTATTTATTGGAAAACAAAGCCAGGGTATTGGTATTTTTAGAGGATGTTATTTCCTTAATTATGGGCATATCAAAGACAATAGAACAGTTAGACTTTGAAATTTGTGTTTCGTAAAAGGTGCACTTTTTTTTTTTTTTTTTTTTTTTTTTTAGTATTGAGTCTGGTTACACAAGTGTTGGCATTTTTTTCAGCCCATCTCAAAACCAGGGCATTTATTTGTCATTGGATCATAGACTGATAACAATGGACTTATTTCGAGAGCATTTGATTGCTGTTTGACTCATGGAACTAACCCAGAAGCTAGGGATTTGAGATGGAAAGACAGGCAACTAGGTGTTTGGGCTCTTACCAATATGATAATTAATTTTGTAAGCTGATGGTGTGTATGATTTATTTTTGAAAATAGACTTTTTTTTTTTTAACTACCTGTAAACATTGTGAATAATTCCATCACTCCTGTTAAGTGAGGACAAGAACCAATATTGATGAACACTCTATTTTTTCTTTTTCAACACTGGCTAAACATACTCATTCATTCCTTTAACAAATACTTAACTACCAGACATCTATCATATATGAGCCCCATGTGGTAGGCGCTGGGGGTAGAGAGAATGAACCAGACAGTCTTTGCTTCCCCCCAAGTTTATTGTCTAGTAGGCAGTCACACAAATGTTTACAATTACCAATTGTTTTTTTAGGATAGATTCTTAGAAAGGGAATTCTTAGGTCAGAGGGCAAGCAGACATAAAGCTTTGCTGGGCATCACCAAAGTGCCCCCAAAATGGCTGTATCACTTCACATTCCTCCCAGAAGTGCCCATGTCCCCCCATACTTGTCAATGGTGACCAATAGCATTCTTTACTAATTTTGGCAGTCTGACAAGTTTCTTAATTTTTGCCAGTCTGATGAACAAAAATAGTACCTTTCGAAAAATTGTATTACCTGGTTCTCAGTGAGGTTTGAAATCTTTCTACGTGTTTATTGGCCGTGTTGGTTTCCTCATCTCATTTCTTCCTTAGTGAATTTTAAGTCAGAAATTGGAACCCATTCCCCAGGAGGGTGTTCAGAAAGAAGATTCCTATCTACTCTAAATGGCAGAGCTGACAGCAGCCTTCCCTAATGTGAAGGCTTCAGTGGTGTGGTGAATAAGGTTGCTTTTGACAAAAGTTGTGAAATGTAATGACGGAGTCTGTCATAATATGAACAATCTCTAATTTATACTTACCATTCCCTAAGCTCTGTGTCTTATAAATCACACCCACTCTTGAATTACTTCAAAACATTGTATGTTCCCGTCTCGTGAATGGTATAATTAGCTATATTATGTCTTTCTAGAAAGTTATATTATGTCCCTTTAAAAAAATTAGCCAGTACGTGATTGCTTATGTTCAAGCAGATGTTGAGGTAATGAGGTAATTCTCTTTTTGTCCTTTTTGGAGCTTTATTTTATTGGACTGATTGACATCTTTAACACACTGACAAATGGCAACTTGGGGTACTATTTCCGATGCATATTTCCTAGCTCCTAAAGTGGACATTTCCCTTACAAAACATCATACAATTTGCTCCCCCTCCAGAAGGCTGCTGGGAAATGACCGACTTAGCTCAGCGTTTGTTGAAGGTACCTGATTTTCTTTGTAATGTATTCATCGCAGACGCCCTCAATATTCACAGCCAGGCACTGTGCTAGGCATCCGTGATAGAGCGATGAATAAAGCCTTGTCCCTGCTGGTGAGGAATTCCTAGTCTAGAGATGGTGATAGGCATGCAAATTCCAGGAAGGGTGTCTAGGTGGCCTTGTTTGGGTCATGGGTTTAAGTCCTTTGGACCAGGAAGGGCAGGGCACCTTGATTGGCTGCCCCTGCAAAGACCAGTGGATTGGAGTAGTTATCCAAACAAGTATGGCAGGCCACTACCAGAAGGGGGGATGCAGGCTGGGCAGATGCAGACAACAGCTGTCCACCGAACTGGTCAGCGTGGTCATGCCATGGCATTTGGAACTTGGTGAAGAAGTTTTGAAGGCAACGATTGCCACCCAGCAGTGAGGATGCGATCACGGAAGACCAAAGCTCCAACCGCCACACTGCAAATACCGTCCTAGGGTGACAGAATGGGTTTTGAAGCAAGGTAGCCTCCTTTGATCTGTACTTTCCCCAAGACTGTAGCGATAGTGCTCAAGGTTCAGATGGAAATTTAGCCCAGTTTATTCTTAGAGCGGAATTAGTAATTACAGAGGCTCCCAGTGTTCCTCGATTGCAAGGCCAGAAAGTAGCTTGAGCGTTATTTTGGCAAAAGGGGTCAAACGCTTGCCTACCACCGTGACCATATCAGTCAGGAGCAGCCGAAGCACCGTCAGTCTCCGACACACACGAAGTCAGTCAGTAGAAAGCGGTTTGGGATTAAATTGTTGCCATGGTGTCAGGTGCCAACTTGGCTTTAACATTGTTATTTTCCCAAGTGCGGTTCGTGGCCACCGGTCTCCGAATAACTGGGGTCCATATGCACTTTCTTACCTGTTATTTATAGAAAGGAGCCTGGCAAATTTATTTTTCTCTCTCTGGGTCTGTTTTTGTAAAATCGATGCTTTGAAGTGTTTTGCTTTTACAACAGAATACCACATAGGTTGAGAAAAGTACACAAACTATGAATGAACAACTCAAGGAATTACTGAAAAAGATGTTTTTAACAACACTTACAGTAGAACATCTCCAGAAACCCCATCATAAGCTCTCTAATCATGATCACCTGCCTTTCCCCGATGATATTTTTGTCACCCAAGGTAAGTTTTCTGAAAGCTGCGTGATCGGAATCATGCAGGATGCAGTATTTGCTTCTGTCTTCTCTCCCTCGTCACGTGTGACATTGAACCGCAGGGTGCGCTGTCGTCGGAGCTCATTCGCTTGCATTGCTGAGTAGTAGTCTGCTCTGGGAATACACCAAAAAAAGTTTTTAAGTGAAGATGCTGCAGAGTAGAGGTCAGCAGACTTTTTCCATAAATGGCCAGATGGTATGTTAGGCTTTGTGGGACACCTGGTGTTTGTTGTAAACCAACACCCTGATTAAAAATGCAATTTCCTCCTAAAGTTTGTGAGCTCCTCCCCAAGAGACACAGGCCGGGCAGCCCTCCGCGAGATGGACCCTGAGCCCGGGTTGAGGAACTACATCGTGTCATCAGAATTCCCCGATTCATGTAACGCTTCCAACGGGTAGACAGATCTTTTGTGGTTTTTTAAAAATTGAATTTAAAAGTAAACATAATGCTCATAGGAAGATGAATAAGCATAGGAAGTGAAAAGTATGCTGAACTGTTCCCTCTAGTTCATTTCTTAATCTTTATTTCATGATACTTTCTCAGGGAGTCTTTTTAGACACTTTTTTCCCCCAAATTGTTCCTGCTTCCCATGAAATTTTTTTTTTAAAGATTTTATTTATTTATTTATTTGACAGAGAGAGACACAGTGAGAGAGGGAACACAAGCAGGGGGAGTGGGAGAGGGAGAAACAGGCTTCCCGCAGGGCAGGGAGCCCGATGTGGGGCTCGATCCCAGGACCCTGGGATCACAGCTTGAGCCGAAGGCAGACGCTTAACGACTGAGCCACCCAGGTGCCCCCCCTAATGAAAATTTTTAGAAAAGATTTTACTTATTTATTTGACAGAGAGCAAGCTCAACCAGGGGGAGCAGCAGAGGGAGAAGCCGGCTGCCCCATGAAGTTTTAATACCTCGGTGCCACGGTGTATCTTTTTATGTACTGTGATCCTTTGGAGGTTGCAAACTGTTGTCATACCTGCGCTTGTATTCCCCTTTGAGGTGGTGCCACCCCACTGATAACGCATGCTCTCACCCCCTTTCCGTTGCTCAGAGCTGGACTGCTGACCTTTTGTTTATTTCCTTTTGGAAATTGTGCGCTTGTATGTAGATAGGTAGTTATCACTGAATGTATATTACAGAATTTATATCAGTAGATGTAGAATTAAATCTTTAAAAATTGATTGGTTAGAAGCACCTTTAAAAATTTAGCAGTTAAATGTCTGACTTTGGCTCATGTCATAATCTCAGGTCCTGGGATCGAGCCCCACATCAGGCTCCCTGCTTAGCGGGGAGTCTGCTTGTTCCTCTGCCCTTCTTCCCCCACGTGCCCCTCCCCCCGCTCATGCTCACACACACACACACACTCTCTCTCTCTCTCTCTCTCTCTCTCAAATAAAAAATTAAATCTGTAAAAAACTGATTGGATAGTGTTCCACTCTACAGATTTGCCACATGTAGTTAATGTCCTCTGGATGGACACCTCTGTGTTTCTATGTCTTTGCTATTAAAAATAATGCTTTGGGCAATAGATGATAGTTGGAGACATCAGTATGACTTCATGTTTTGCTTAATCTGGCTGCAGATGATTACATATAGAGTTATTTATAGTGTATGTCTATGTAGTGAAAACTGTCACAGCCAGGAGGTGGGTAAGGAGACCTGACAACTAATTGTAATGTGGTACCTGAGTGGAATCCTGGAAGGAAAATGCAACATTAGGGAAAAACTAAGGAAATATGAATAAAGTGTGGACTTTAGTTATAATAATTGTCAGTATTGGTCCATTGGTTGTAATAAATGTGCCATACCAATATAAGATGTTAATAATAGGAGAAACTGGGTGGAGGGCTTATGGGAACTATCTGTATTATCTTTGCAATTTTGCTGTAAATCTTAAGTTTATGAAATTAAAGTTTATTAAATAAGAATGTTGCTTACATTCTTGTGCACATTTATCTGTAAGTGTCGCTGTGGGAAAAATTCTCAAAAGTGGATCCAAAAAGTGGGTACATTTTAAACTTTATCATTCTGTAGATTTTATTCTCTTACAAAACCAGGCTTTGCTTTAAAATGTAGAAGGAACATGGCTATTGTTGTTTGTCTACCATGCTGGTAAAAATTAAATACTAAAACATGAGTCCTGAAATATTTTGTATGGTACACAGAATAGTAATATATTAAGATCCTTTTAGTTGCTTGATTCTGTTCAAATCCTCTGTGGCACAAATCAGAGTATGTATGATTCCATTACATATATATATGGATGTGTGTGTGTGTGTATGTGTGTTTGTGTATACACATACACATGTATACACACACATGTTTGTTTTATTTTTTAAATTTTTTTTAAAAGATTTTATTTATTTATTTGACAGAGAGAGATCACAAGTAGAGAGGCAGACAGAGAGAGAGGAGGAAGCAGGCTCCCCGCTGAGGAGAGAGCCCGATGCGGGGCTCAATCCCAGGACCCTGAGATCAGGACCTGAGCCGAAGGCAGAGGCTTTAACCCACTGAGCCACCCAGGCGCCCCATATGTTTGTTTTAAATAAGACTTTTGGGGAGCAGTTTTAGGTTTATAGAAAAACTGAGCAGAAAGTACAGAGAATTTCCACATAGCCTCTTACCTTCCCTGACTCCCTGTTTTCTCTGTTATTATCATTTTGAGTTAGCGTGGTGCATTTCTTAGAACTGATGAGCCATACTGATCTTTATTATTAATTAAAGTCCATAGTTTACAGTTGGGTTCATTCTTTGTGTTATATATATCCTGTGGGTTTGGACAGTTGTATGACACATACCCACCGTGATTACCATACAGAATAATTTCACTGCTCCAAAAATTCTGCTTTGCTTGTTCATTGCTCCCTTCTGAACTCCTGGCAGCATCCCAGATCTTTTTCCTGGCCTGTCGTTTTGCTTTTTCCACCATGTCATAGAGTTGGAATCATTCAGTATGTAGCCTTTTTATATTGACTTCTTTCGTTCAGCAGTGTGCACGCATGGGTCCCCCATATCTTTTTGTGGCTTGATAACACATTTATTTCTTTGTATCACTGAATAATACTCAGTTGCAGGATGTACCACATCTTGTATATCCATTCACCTGTTGATGAACATGATGGTTTCTTCCAAGTTTTGGGGATTGTGAATGACGCTGCTATAAACATCTGTGGGGGGTAGGGCATGGGGGTGGAGAAGTCTCCAGTGGTCCTGTGGTAAGGTCTCTGTGTCTTGGTGAGCCTGTGCCCCTGGGCTCTGACTTTCACTTGGCACTTCTTAGTTTTGGTGTTTCTTCCTTAGGTGAAATGGGAAGGCTTGAGGAGCCTGGAGTTGACTATTACCTTCCGCCATGTTTGTTAGGCTCTAGGGAAGTAATTCGTGCCAAAGGCAGACCTTGCCCGGAAGAACAGAGGCTCCGGGAGTATTTCAGCGTGGCTCCTTACCCCCTTTCCCTGCCTGAAGCAGTAGGGAAATTTCCTCTGATATTTTCTCGAAGCTGTGATAGCACTTCAGGAGATAAAACTCTCAAAAGATTGGGACCCTCCTAAGACAGGCCCACTCACTAGGGTTTTTAACTCAAACTTGTTAGCACTGAGCCTTCAGCAATTTGCCAATGATGGCTTAGGTTTCCCTCTCTCGGTACTGGTCTCTGAGCAGGCCCCGCACTGCGGCTTCTGCTCCAGGAAGTTGTGATTATCTGTATCTCACTTGTCTCTCCAAGTGTTGAAATAGCCTTTTGCCCTGTGACCTCAGTTCTTTGGTGGATCTAAGAAGAGTCGTTGATTTTCTGTTTGTTCCGCTTTTCTGTTGTCGTGAGGACAGGAGCGGTGAAAGAAAAGCTCCCTGCCAGACTGGAAACCAGACTTACACATGCATTTTAAACATACTCAGTTTCCTTCCCTTCTGTGGGTTAATTTGAAGTCATTACTCTAGTTCGTTGGGAGTAGTTCTTAAGCATCATTAATTCATTAGCATTGAACTGTGTGTTCTACCAAGTAATCCGTAAATTTCAGGTTTGCCATCATTTCTTTTCAGATGCGAAATCTGTCATCTTTGTTTTTTGATCAGGTTTTCCAGCAGTGTTTCTCTCCCCCCCCCCCCCCCCCCCCTTCTCATGCTTTTTTTAACAAGGGAGGTATAAATGACTTCTCTTTCTGCTCTGGTTCTAAAAGAGGACCCACTGGCATATGTGCAGAAGGGAATAATGTCCTAATTGAACATTATCTCTTATGACTCATGTCCTCATTCCCCATTAGTAAGAGGTGTTTCAAGGCTGCATGAGTCTCAAAGATGCAGACTTAATGGATGAGAATCTACATTAGAAGATCTTATGAGGCGCTGTTTTTCTGGTTATATTTGATGGCTATTTAAAGCTTCACTTTTATTAAGTATCTTGTTGTAACACGTGATGTAAGAGACCCTTTTAATATGGGGAGGAGGGTACATGCTCTTTCACAGTTTGTTCATGTGAAGACCTCGATCCATTCTTCCTTCTTCCTTAATTTAACACACATGTACCCAGTCCTTGCTGTATGTCAGGCATTGTGCTAGATGCTGGTGTCTGTGTGCATAAACACACGGTCTTCGCCCTAGAGCATTGTTCCTGGTCCAGTGTTCGCACATTGTACACAGTAGTGCCCAGTGATTTTTTTTTTTTTTTTACATGAATGGCTTTGGAAATCAGTAGACTGGTCCTGCCTCCAGTAATTCTTACTGTGGAACTTGACGTCTCTATGTATTTGTATCTTCATTTTTAAAATGGGGATGTTCATACTTGGCTTAATTGCTCCACATCACGATTTATATGAACCAGCCATTCAGTCAACAGATGTATCAACTCTGCTTCGAATTCTACTGGGTATGAGGTCTATAGCAACGAGTTGAATAGGAGAGAAGACGAGAAAACAGACTTAGGCTCAGATGATTTGTAATGTTACCCACAGATGCTCTAGTAGAGAGACGTATGAACAGGGCGCTATGGTAGTATATTAGAAATAGAAATGTTGATTTTTGTCTTAGGTATGTGGGGAGGGTTTTTTACAGAGAATGACAGTTGAATTGCCTTGTCAAGGAGGAATTAGGGAAGATGGGGAGGGGAAGACTTTGCAGGTAAAGGGAAAAATGTTTATAAAGGTACCTGGGTGCGAAAAGTCTTGGAGGTATGATGGCTTGAGTGCTGGAGTCTAAGGCTGAATGCAGGAGTGGGGATGAGTATCCCAGGTTGTGAGGAAACATCTTGGCGGGGGGCTACAAGAATGATGTCGCCAGGTTGCCTTGTTGCTGTGCTCACCATCTGCTTTGTGAAGCGTGAACCTAGGACAGAGGGAGGCTAGAGGCTACGTGAGAGGACTTTACCATTATTAAAGATTAGAATTAGGGCAGACATACCGTAGAGGAAGGGCAGACTGGGGAGACGTTTTGCGAGATGGGAGCTGTTTGATAATTTACTGGAAGGTGGGAGAAGGAGAAAAATCAAGGGCGATCCTGAGGTGCTAGCTTAAGGACCAGGTCAGTGATGACCCCGGAAGGACGTCATGCATATGGGAAGGAGGAGGTTTGGGTGAAAGGGACCTTGATGAGTTCACTTTCTAACATGTTGAGTTTGAGGTGCTCATAGGCTCTCTAGTTTGAAGAGATCCAGAATAGTACTGCCTAACAGAACTTCCTGCTGTGATGGGAATGTTGTGTGTCCACTGTCCACCACGGGAGCCCCTAGCCACGTGGAGCTGGGGAACACTTGAAATACAGCTAGTACAACCGAAGAATGGAATTTTAAGTTTTCTTTAATTTTAATTAATGTACATGTAAGTAGCCACATGTAGCTAGCAGCTCCGTATCCGACAGTGCAGGTCTGGAAGGTGTTGGGTGGGAAGTACTGATCTGGTGCTTATTCTTGAGATAGTGTGATCTACCTGCCTGGGACTGAGAGGTGTCCAGGGACACTGGGCTCTTCATTCTAAAACTGGGAGAGTCTCAGGCAAACGGTGATTGTGACTCACCCCAGCCGGAGGTGTTCTTCCCTGTGTTCATGAACTTTAAGTGTCATGCTTCTGAAACGACTACGTCTACTCATCTGACTTCTGGGCTGACTATGTCATGATTTGCGACTTAGAGAGAAAGCTCCCTTTCTTGGCATTAGGGAGCTGGAAAATGGAAAACCAGCATGATTCTGGAAACACGTGCTCTGCCTGATATTTTCCTTGTTTTCTCCACGTCTCCCTTTTTCTTCCATTCTGTGCTCTTACGGAGTGATTCCCCTCCCTGGCCGCACATTGGAATCACCTGGGGTGTTCACTTCTCAAACAAATATGGTGCCCAAGGTCCACCTTAGACTAGTTAAATTAGAATCTTGGTGTGGGGTGGGGGGAGAGGGGGCCAGACGTCTGTCTGATTTAAAAGCTCCCCAGGTGATTCTGATGTGCAGCCTGGATTAGAAAGTACAGCTCCCAGACATGCTTCCGCTTCTTTGCCATTTTTTTTTTTTTTAAACTCCAACACACTACAAGTGATTGTGAGCCCCCTTCCCCCTCCTTTTATTTGGCAGAGTAGCAGGGTTTCAGAGATTTTCTGCTGTGCCAGCTTTCAGGTCACGTGCGACAGAAGTCAGCCTGAGACGGATTGCGTTAGATCTCTTATCGCACATGAGATCTGATGTGCTGTGCTGTATCAGTAACAGTAAGGGTGGTAGACGTATTGTACATGTAACATACCTAAGCACTCTGACACCTTACGTGTTAGCTCACTCTTAGTCACCGCAGCATGAGAAAGATACATAATTTTTCTTCTTCTTTTCCAGAGAAGGAATCGGCGATTTAGACCAAAGTCCCTTGGCTGCACTTTTTAATTACTGTGCGATGTGACCTTACTGTACATTGAGATAAACTGTACCTGTAAAGCCAGGAGAGGAAGTCTTCCCAAGCTGTGGTTATCTTTCAGATGGCAGAGCTCTGGTCCAGTTCATCTCGACTTTTGCATTGGTTACTTCAAGATTTGGAGGCTCCGTATCATCCAGTCGCTTGAGCTGTGTGATTGACTTAAAAAATTTCCAAACTTGGAGCCAGTTCTGAAACAGAGAAGGCTTTCTCTGTGACCCTTTAGCATTGACAAAAAAGAAGTAGCTGAATGCTGTAAGTCCCTTCAGTTTTTGCTAGCTTCACAGAGGACGGGGTTACTCATCCTAATGTAGAACACATCAGGCGTATTCACTGTGGTGTGTGTGCGCACGTGCATGCTTGTTATAGGACAGTGAACTTGGTTTTCTAACTACAATGAAATAAAAATACAAATAAATGTTTTTCTTTCCATTTATGCCCTATTCCTCAGGTGGTCCCTCGCCACTGGGAGCTCTTCTCATATTTTTCCCATACTTTTCCTCTCCATTCCCTTTACCTGGCTTTATTTTTTTAAGTTGCACAAAGTCACAAGAAAGCACATTGTCTGTGGTTTCCATTAAGGTGGTTTCCATTAGGTGAAGGGTTCTTAATTAATGCTCTTCATGAAGACCCTATAGTGGGAATCTGCAATGTTTCATCTGGATTCTATTGGCTATATAATGGAAGAATAGTATCGGTATTTTTAAAAAGCCTTAAAGCTGTTATCTAATGTTTTAAATAGAAAAACATTTTTGTAATGTCAATATGAGATCATGGTTTTATAAGCCTTTATTGTTCGTACGTCTGTAAAGTAGGTCATCAAGAATAGAGTGGTAAATCAGTCTTGATTTTTCAACTTCAGGTACAGATACTTTTAAATGTCAAGTAAACTGAAGTCTTTCGATAAAATATATATTTATTTTTTGAAAGAATATTAAGTATAGTAATAAGACTTGAGACCATGACCACAGATTACCCAGTGCCTAAGTGTATATTTTTAGAATCTCTTAGTTTTGTTTCTTTCTGTTAAAAAAAGGAGGGGGTCACTTTATTGTTTTTTCATAACCAAGGACAGTTTCGTTTACACCCATTGGTGGGCTTTGTGTGGTGGAGGCTGATGAGGGGCTGGTGTGCATAGGGCTTCATTCCGTGGTCAATCAGATGTTTTCTGTTGAAAATATAATTATTTTTAAAAAGGCTCTATCTTGGGCGCCTGGGAGGCTCAGGCCATTGAGCGGCTGCCTTCGGCTCAGGTCATGGTCTCAGGGTCTTGGGATCAAGCCCCGCATTGGGCTCCCTGCTCCCTGGGGAGCCTGCTTCTTCTTCTCCCTCTGCCACTCCCCTTGCTTGTGCTCTCTTACTCCCTGTCAAGTTAATAGATAAAATCTTCAAAAAGAAAATACCTTAAAAAAAATCTATCTTTCCATGTATACATTCAGCTATTTTATGGGCTGTCTCATTTCAAAGTATTCTTTTTGGGTGTGGCTTCAGTAAAATTGTTCATTAACTCTTAACTTAGATGGTCATGAAGTGCCAGTAAAACTTAGGGGTGTTGGTGGTGTAATCCCATAAATATTTGTTCATTTGGTTGGATTTTAAGGTTGTGGTCCTACAATCACCATAGCTATTCTAAATCCTTTGGATCGCGGTTATAGGACACAAAGGATATGATTCACCACGTGAATTGTTTTTGGAGTGTTCTCGGTTCCAGTGGTTAGAATCCTACACTTCTAGAATTAATGACCGGATCATCTGGGATGTTCTTGAAGCCACTGGTTTCAGATTCCTTTTTTTCTGTCTTCTGGTTATTCATGGAAATAGGAAACTCTGTTTGTCTTTTTTTTTTTTTTTTTTTTTTTAAGAAAAACAGCTTTTTGTAGATAAATCCCAATTACATTTTTTTAAAGTACAAGTATAACAGTCCCAACCCATAATGTCCTGGCTCTGTGGTGCAAGTCGAGGTGCTGGTCTGGGAGTAGTCCCTCCTCACACATTCTGCTCCATCCTTAATCCTGGGTCATGCTCTTTCTTCCCATCACATGCTGTGAACATGATATTCTCAACCGTGAGGTTATCTAAGAACGGTGCTTTGGCTGAGAAAGGAATGTGGGTGTTCAGGCTACTTTATTTGTCTGGTCATAGAAGCTTTTAAATAATAAGCTGCTGTTTTTTCACGTAGTTGGAAATATTTCCAAACCGTTCACATATTTTTCCAACTTACTGAAATGAGTCTGGCTGGTATCCGGTCATGGGTTGGTAATGGATGACCTTGAAATGCATGAAAATAGTTGTTAGCTGAACGCTCATGGCATCAGCCTTTTGCTCTGCGGACGAAGCAGATGTAGGGGGCGCCTGGGTGGCTCAGTTGGCTAAGCATCCACCTTCGACTCAGGTCATGATCCCGGAGTCTGGGGATTGAGCCCCACATCGGGCTCCCTGCTCACCAGAGAGTCTGCTTCTCCCCCTGCCCCTCACCCCTCTCATGCTCTCTCTCTCTCAAATACCTAAATAAAATCTTAAGGAAAAAAAAAGCAGATGTGTGACACTGAACTGAATGTGTAAGCCTACATTATTTTCTGGAGGCTGATTTTAAAAATAAACCACCTCTGATTACAGCACCACAGACTAACGGTGCTAGAAGGAACTTCAGGGAGCACCCGCCTGTCTGCTTTTATGGGACCAAGTGCTGAGCACCAAAGAGAAGTGATTTGTCATAGGTCACTTATGGCTCCGAGGTCTTCCCGTGACCTAGGGAGAATCCGAAATTTGGCTTGGTGGGCTCACACCTGCTGTGATCTCTTTTTCTTTCTTACTCTTAAAAGCAGAAGCACTTCTTCTGTGGCCTTTTCTCTACCCCACCACCAACCTCAGAAACAAAAGTGAGTTGGATCCCAGGTTTTCCTACAGTAAACTTTTGATAGTGTTATAACATTGCTTTCCTTTTTTTTTTCCCCCCTTTTAGCCATAGGCGAATATGAAGACCTCAGAGCAGAGAACCAGAAAACAAAGGAGAAGGTTTGTACTTTACCCTTTCTTTCCTTTCTTACATGTGTGAAAGCCTGGACGGCATGGTGCATTGTTCTGCCACCAATTTCAGTTAAATGCGAATGAGAGTTTTTTTCTTTTTTCTTTTCTCCTGCATGTGCGGTTCAAGCTAATATCAACTCCAGGCTCCAGATGGTAAAGAATAGCAGGCATGCCACAGTGGGCGCTGCTCTGGGAGATTAACTACACAGCTAAATGTGCAGCAAGGCACCAGGCCAACCAACTCAAGCCCCCAAGAATTGTACTTTTCCCCTAACAACCAGATTTGGGATTCTAGTGATGGAATTGAAGGGAAGACACGTATCTTTGGGGCTTAAGACAGAGTAGATTCTGGAGAGAACTCTATGGCATTAGTCATTGGTGTTTAGCCCATCTTCTTGCATAAACCCTTTTTTATGCTCGTGTCGTCTAAGTATACGAAAAATATACTGAAAGTTGAAAATCACCCACCACGAAGATAGTAATGCCTGGCGAATGTTTTCAGGGGCCTTGGCACAAGTTTTATTTTTAAACTGAAATCACTGAATTCAGCTAACCTTTATAAACTACTTATCCTTTTGTCTCTGTACATAATCCATCTAAGATTTGTGAATATTTGTTTATGTGTCTTTTTTCTCCCCTGCAAATTAGGGAGGGGAAGGGAGCTCTGAGTTAAAAAAAGAGGAGTGCTAAATTGAACTGAGAAGTAGAAGAGAGAGAGAGAGAGCAGAGCTGCCCATTATTGTTTTTAGGTAGAAACAAAATTTGTGTTTAGAAATTACTTTGATAGACTAAATATTTCAAAACATAATGTCCATGGTGGAAAATTTAAAAATAGGTCCTTCATAGTTATTGAAGTTGATGGTCATCATGGCTGTGAATGATGAGACCTTGTCTTTAAAATTTGAGAGTAAGATTTGGAATGAAAATGGGCAGTGAGCCGAATATTTGTAAAACCTTTGGCATATTTGAGGCTATTTATTGGGTTCTTAAGAATCATATTTAAGTTTTCCGCTCATATTACTTGGCTACGTGTATTAGCTGTAATATGGTTTGTGATACTAATGGTATGATATAGAAATGGATTTTGAGACCATTATTTTTCACTTAGTTTTCAGGCTCCTCTGCTCATTTGCAAATAAATCTTTGATGTTCTGTGACATCTGGAGTTTCTTCTCTTCTTTCCATCCGGTGATTTAGGGAATGGTAGGTAGGTGGGGGTGGTGAAGATGTCTGTGATAGAGAGTGGTTGCTGCGTGCATCTCTAACGTGGTAAGGAAGTCCCAGAAGAACAGTTTGACAAGGTTCCTAATTCTAATGCAGTAACCACCCCAAATCACAGCTGTCCTGAGGATGCCAACAGGTGGGGTGTTTGTGCTTAATCCTGGCTCCTTGAGGCCCCGTAATTTCAGAGAGGAACCATCAAGGGATGCTCAGGCCTGATTGCTTGAGCCTCTTCTCCCAGGTACGCAAGCATCTTGCAGCTGTAGGAGAAGGAGCCAAGAAGTTACCGGCTGAGTCTCTTCTGTAGGTGTCCAGGCCTAGGAGGGGGAGAGCAAGACAAGTTGGAAGGGTTAATTCAGGAGAACTCTTTGACTTAACCTAGAAGATTGGAGGGAAGGAAGCAAACCCGTGTCTTCATGTGTTGGTGAAGGAAGGATATAGAAGAAAAGGAGTAACATGAGAGGCAGAAGAGTAAATTTTTTGTTTTCTTTCTTCTCCTCTAATCCTTGCTTACATACAGACCTTGCATTGCCCTGAAAGTAGTGATAACATCCATTGCTGGTGGTGTTGATGGTTATTTAACCGAGAGCCACTTTCTGCAGGGAGGTTTTTAGGTGAACCATCTGTTACACAAGTGGAATTATAGGAAAAATGGATTTGGTAAAAGGAGGACTATAAATTACTTTTGCCTATTAACTATTTGCATGTTTCTCTACATGGCCTAATACTTTTGTAACATCTGTATGCATTACTGACCCTCTTATGTGCTAATTCTTTAAAAAATAACTATTAACAGAAATGGGAAGAAAAGAAATGAATGCGGTATGGAATGCTGCAGTTGGGTAAAACAAAATAGAGTGGTTTTAAGTTCACTCTGTTCTGTTTATCTTCTGTTAAAGGACTAACGGGCTTATTATTGCAGATTTTTCCCCCCAAAAAGAGGGCTGCATTACAAAAGATGGAAGCATATAATAAAAGCCTTTTATACAGCATAGAATGAGAAAAAGCAGCTTTAGTTCTGGAGGTGGTAAATGGAGAACACCATTTTCTCTGGCAAAGCACTTCCTTGTTCCTGGCTGAGGGAGCTTTGCCCAGGTCATACCCGCAAATACGCATGGCCATCCTTCCCTCGTAGGGGAGTTTAAAATTAGTCAAGGAGAGAAATCTAAGGTGGAAGTCCTTTTGCCATAGTTCATTTGATCTGGGGGAATTTTGCATGAGTGGAAGGGACCAGAGTAAATTCACTGCAAGTTATCTCTCCCTTCTACATTTCCACATTAAGTCTATATTTATTGCTAGATGATGAAACTGATCAACGAGAAAGAGACAAAGGGTTTGATTTCTTTGGATAAGAGCTTTTGATGCTCTGTTTGGAACCTCCTCTGGGGAGACAAGTGGTAGGACGTGAGTTTATGCTTAAGGGTCTGTATTTATAAAGAAGCTGCCATGGGGCACACACACAGTCAATTATGTTCCTCGTCTGATGCCCCAAGCAGCCCCGTGTCAGCTCCAGTGCACAGAGAACAGAACCTCAGGGCTTAACAGAGTCAAGTTACGTACACAGGTCTTCTGACCACAAATGTTCTTTTTAAAGCCAATAAACTCACGGAGCTGATTGACTTTTTCCACCAAGATCTTGGTGTTAATCTTCGTTCATTGTTGTTAGCTTATGAATTTTCCATGGCAAATTATCAGACTCAGGACTTCTCTGGATCGCTTGTCTTGACCATCTGTAGGTTTGTCCTTAAAAACTGAAAATTAAATATCAAATCCGTCTGGTGTCAGAAACGTCACACGTGTGAGTGAGTGTGCATGCAGATTCTGACGTAGGTGTGCAGGGGAAGAGTAGACTTGGAAGGTTGGGCCGGTGTGTCAATGATCTTTTCCTTTGCAGTTATCCCTGTTTAAGAAAAATCTAATGTTGATCATTTTGTGGTTTTTCTCATTGTCTTTGAGGATGGAATCAAAGTCTGTTTGAGTTTGTAAGGAAAGCTTTTTTGAAGGGAAGACTGTTGAATGCCTTCTCAGTACTGGAGTATTAAGAAAGGTACATAAAGGTCCCCCTCTTGAGTAAAACCACTCTCATGAGGGGTACAGCCTCATGGACAAATGATAAATTGTGCTGTTTAAGTGAACGTCTGCAGTTTGGGGGTGGGATGGGAAAAGGACAGAAAGATAAGGATCCTATCCTAGACCATGTGACAAATTCTTATTAGCTCTTAATGCTTGGCTCAAATGCCTCCCCCCCCCTTTTTTTAAGTCTTCTCCAACCTTTTCTCAAGCAGAATAGTTTACTTCTTTGTAATAAAACATGTGTTTATTTCCTTGTATTTATCACCTTTTATCAATCAGTTATCATCAAAATAGTAGGTAGGGTATGAGTAAGTTGTATGGCGTTGAATTGTAATGTAAAAAGTTCAGTTTGTTTTTTTTTTAATGTCAGGGTAAGGGGAGTTTATGGAAAGGGTGCTAGTTTCTATTATTTTTTGGCTAGTTTCTAAGTGACATTATCAGCAGTATGTTAAAAAGTAAGAAAGGCTAGCACATTGAAGTCAACAAGACTTCCAAAAATGTTTTTTGACGTATGGAAAAATAGAAGACTATATACTTTGGAATCAACCAAAGAAAATGTGATTGTTTGCCTGTGAAGCAGTCCCCCACATTCAGAGGTTAGTCATGCTCCTACAATTGAAGGGCATTCCCCTTATGACTCATTCAGGATCTTTGTCATAATTGTCTGGGGCTTTTTCCTATATGGGGGGCAAAGCCGCACTGAGCTTTTAATGGAATAGCTTTCACATTTCTCAGGGTGGTGGGGGTGGGTGTGGAGCATGCCTAAAAAGAAGGGAATGTGTATAATAGAAGAATATCTGCCTTTACACAGTATTTATATTTAATATTATGTCTTGAGATTGAGTTTTGAAATGAATACATGTTTAAGTGGCTGATTAGAAGTCGTCTGGATAAGCTACTGTAACAGTACATCAGGCGGGTCTGTCAGCTTGCCAGGAACAATGAATGAAAGGGAACGAGGCAGACGCTTTCCAAGACTTACGTTTCAAGAAGCAAGATATATGATACTGTTTGCATCTTGGTTCCCCTTGTCTATTGTCAGAATTTCTTTCTCTTGTGTCAGTTTCAGAGGTGAAGGTCCCAAAGTATTTTATTTAAAAAAAAAAAATCAGTAAAGAAGCCACTTTAAAGAGCAAGATATGCATCCATTATGCTAAGCGTTCATGCATAATACATCCACATACATGCAGTTTCTTTAGAACAGAGTGGCAAGTGGTCGTGCCAGAGAAAAAGTAATTACTTAGCAGTTTGAAAGTGAAAATGAGTCTCTTATTAACAGCAATCTATCCAGAAACAAAGAGCAAGGATCTCTGTTCTGATGACATGTGTTTCCATCTAACACACAATACCTAGAATTTGGAGAATGCTGCAAGACAGCTTCAGGGGGCAGCTACTGAAAATTGGAGGGAAAGAACTTTGAATTGGAAGAAAGAACACCACCAAAAGAGAAAGAGAGTGAAAGGAATTCCATCTAAGTGGGAATGATTTCTTTTATTGTGTTCTTTAAGGACAGGCACAGTTGAGGTCTAGCGGACCTTCCCTAGGTGGAACTGTGGGATTGTCCGGCATTATTAAAAATGATTTTGATGGTCCTATGAAAGCATCACCAAAGACCCTAAAATAGATAACTGTGTGCAGTTCCGATGCTGTGTGTGTTGATGTTTTTAAACGTTGTAACCAGACACAAAGGGAGTGAACTTCAGGAAAAAGCAGTAGAAATGGTGGTGGGCGGAGACCGTTTCGGGTCTGGGCTGAGAGCCTCTGTGACGTGTCCCTGTGGTACAGCACTTCCCCCTTCAAGCCCGTGTTCTTATACATTTCTTGCTTCGTGGTTGATCCTTCTTGGTAGATCATAAGCATAGTTGTGAGCACCCTGGCTGTTAGTTTCCCCTGGATCCCCCCGCCCCAGGGTTAGCACAGTGCCTGGCATATGTGGGTGGTTCAGGGCTCCGAGGAAGGAAACTGAGGCATTCAGTGATTACAGTAGACTCCCTCAGCGAAGGTCCTTGCCTTGTGCACATCATCCGCTTTGTTGATGGTGTGTGTATGCGGCACATGTGTGCACGTCATGGGCCCCAAACTGGCCTTTGCCTAGGCTGGCAACCCTCGCTGCATTCGTGCACCACGGAGATCAAAACGAACGTTCCTGTTCATGGGGGCAAGACACCATTCCGAGCACTGGGCTTTTCCTTGCCTACGCTACACACACAGCAGCATATAAAGAAGTGTTAGTACCTACAGGCTCTCTGTCTGTCTGCTGAGACTGCGAAGCAGACACTTTTGTCTGCACAGTAGTGGCTGTGTGAGGGGTAAGGAAGGGAATCCTGCCGGTCACTCTGCCGGTGCTTTGAGATGCTGGTTGAGTTCGGGAAGCCAGGTATCTGCCTGGGTGAGGCTCTGAGAACAGATAGGCCCGGGCTTCTCATGCGGAGACCAGGAGACCAGGGCCTCTGACAATTTGAAACCGGCGAGGCCAACCTCTGGTGGATCCCCCACTTCACAGAGAGCCCCCATGGAGTCTAGAAGAGACCTGTGTTATCCAGCTAGTGGAAAGCAGCCAGAGCTCAAGCTGCCGGGTTCCACCCTGGCCGCAGGCTCTCTAGAGAGTCGCTGGGCATCCTAATTCAGTGATGTGGGCCCTCACATCTGTTGCTATTGCAAAGTCTTCCTGAGCAATTCTCACACAAAAAGAGGCAGTTTCCACAAATGCTGCAGCTGCGTGGGCAGGGTAGAGGAAGGGGCCGGGTGGGTGAGGGGTTTCTGCAGGATGCAGAGACGTAGCGCTCTCCCCTAGAAGCCCAGAATCCTTGCTGACTTCCCTGTGTTGGTTGAATGGGAGGAAGGTCGCAAGATACTTTGCTGGGTTCACCTAAAATGATGAAATAAGCGGATGTCTGGATTTCTGCTTAGTAAATGGGTACGTCCTTCATATTTTGTTCAGCTGTGGTTTGGGAATAAGTCAGCTGCCTTTGCCGTATGCATAGATCCCCCCGCCCCCTTCAACACACACCCCTTTCAGCATCCATAGCAGATGGTAAATTCTGTGGCTGCCAGTTTTATCATAATGTGGTTGCAGAAAATAGAAAGCAAAGCACCATGAAGATCCCCGGGAGAATACAGCTGGGGTTGGGTGGCGGCTTCTGCATTCTCTGGTGCCGTCTGCGGGTTCCTGTACAAACGTACGGCTGGTGATGGGAACTGGTTACTGGCATGATGGAACAGGACTGCGATGTCGGGACCTGTCATTCACGAGAGCCCGTCTACCTGGGCCTTAGCAGGAGAGAGCGCGGGCATAAGGCTTTGCTTCTGGGAGGCTGGTGTGAGCCTCCCTAAAATTGCCACGTGGTGTCCGTGACCAGCGAGGGGGAGCTGCGCGGGGGGTCGTGTGTGGTGTCAGCCGGCGGGCCTTTTCACGTGTGCGGAGGTAGCGTGCCCTCCTGTTCGATGCTCTGGTCAGGCAAAGTGTCAGTGAAAACTCTGGCTTTTGATTTAAGTAAGAATTAAGTTAAGCTCTGGTTCCTTCAGGTGGAGCTTTGAGAGGTCCGGGGAAGAATCCAAGCGGTATTAAGTCAGGGGCAGCGCTCCCAAGCACCAGATCAGAGGTGAAGACAGCTTTTCCGAGGGCGTCATACACCTTCAGAAATGAAGATCCGCGAAGTTAATTTGAGAATAAAACAGCAGATATATTTCATTTGGCAGTCTTGCCCCAGGAGTGCGAGTCTAGTCAGAAATTATGTTTCTTTTTGTGCTTTAGACAAAACTGCCTTGTTGGAGGTGGGTGTGCAGACTCTAGAAAACAAGAACATTCCTGAAACCGCTGACCAGAATCTCGTAAAATTAAGGGTTCTACTCTCTGGCCGGGGAAGGATCTCCACAAACTTATTCGAGAATCCAGAACTCTAGTGTTTAGAATTTTAAACACCAGAAATCAATCAAGACAGTTTATCTGTTAAGTTGGACCTAGAAACTGTATTAGACAGCATTACTTTTTTGGCAGAGGAGAGATTCCTCGAGAAAACCTTAATGAAAGAATATGCATCCTCCTTAAGGAAATAGTCCAGCCTGACCTTCCTGTGGAGGGTCCAAGTCAGGAGCTGGTAAACAGCCTTGCTCATGTAGCATTAGGACTTGTTCCATGTTCTTTTGCGGGAATGGGTTTACCCGCATGGATGGAGATAAGCTTTTTCAAGTTTTAGTTCTTGAGACATTGAAGGGGAAGACTGAGCAGTTGACTTAATTTTTTTAAATTAAAAAAATACTCTAAACCCCAAAGAAGGGCAGAGAATAACAACAAATATGTAACTGACAGAATTAACTGTCATTCTGGGGCGGCTGCGGGACTCAGTTAAGCGTCTGACTCTTGGTTTCGGCTCAGGTCATGATTTTCGGGTCATGGGACGGTGCCTCATGTCAGGCTCCACGCCCAGCAGGGGATCTGCTTGAGAGTCTCTCTCTCCCTCTGCCCCTCCACCCACTCTCCTGTGTGCTCTCCTTCTCTCCCAAATAAATAACATCTTAGAAATAAAGAATTAACTGTTGTTTTTTTTTAACTTAAAAAATTGCTACAGATAAAAGTGACGATCTTCAGTGTCACCCAGCCCTGGGCCCTTGCCCTTTCCCTGTATTTTGAGAGATAACTCCTGTGATAAATTTTGTATGTATCCTTCTATTTTGGGTTTTTATATTTTTATGTATGCCATATATATCCTGAAATACACATTTACAGCCCAAGTCTATCAGGTGATTTTATTTGCTTAAGGTATATATTTACATGGATTCTCTGATTCCTTTACTCACGTTACGGCTTTTGAGGTGTAGGTTGACACGAGCAGCTTACGATCATCGAGTCATGGTTCTCTAGCATGTTACATGAATATACCATGATTTATGCTGAACGTATCTGTAGAATATTACTAGAGATTCCAGTAATAGAACCTCGAAATGGAATTGCAGGGTGCCTGGCTAGCTCAGTCAGAAGAACATGCGACCCTTGATCTTGGGGGTGGTGAGTTTATACCCACACTGGGTATACAGATTACTTAAAACTTTAAAAAAAAAAAAAAAACCAGTAGTGGAATTGCTGAGTCATAGGGTGTGTGCACTTTCAGTTTTGATGGTTTATTTCTAAACTAGTTACGTCTGTTGACACTTCCACCAGCTTCCACGTGTCACTGTATGTGACAGTCCTCAACTGACAGCAAACTTTTTCAGTTTTTGCCAGTCTTAGATGAGACTATGTCACTGTCTTAATTTGGGCTTTCCAAATTATCAGTGGCATCATAATTTTTTAGCTGTTGAAATTTGAAATAATAAATATCCAAAGGCATGAAATCCTAATATATTTATATGGCATAGTAGGATTAAAATATAATTTAAAGTTGTGTTTTACTGGGGCGCCTGGGTGGCTCAGCCGGTTAAGCGTCTGCCTTTTGCTCAGGTCATGATCCTGGAGTCACAGGATTGAGTCCCATGTCGGGATCCTTGCTCTTAAGGGAGTCTGCTTCTCCTTCTACCCTCTCCCTCTCTCCCTGGCTCATGCTCTCTCTTACTCTCTCAAATAAATAAATAAATTCTTTTAAAAAAAAAATTAAGTTGTGTTTTACTCACATGACTCTGTTGTTATCGTATCATAGTATTTCCAGAAAAATTCAGATTTTAATTATTGCTTTTATAGTTAAAAATCATTTCTTAAAGTTGTAGACATTTTTGATGAAAATCTTTCTAAAATGTTTTATACTTAACCTGCTTTGTGAAATTCATGGTAAGTTGAATCAGTCCTCATAATGAACATGAAGTTTTTATAAAATTCATTCAGACCTCGAGGGCCTGTTAAAATATTGGATACTTGTTTCTATACCAGATACCCTGAAAGGTCCTCATGCTTTAGTAGTTATTTTTGCCTTTTATGGTCTTCCCTCCTCCTAGTGTTTTCAGTGAGTCCTCCCACCCTTTAAAACTAAAAAGTAGTTTATGTAAATGATATATGCTTATTGTGGAATATTTTATCTTTTCTCATTTTAATTTGCCACCTTCTCTTTGGAATTCTAAGGATATGAGGATATTTTCCCCTTAACTGAGGATTTCAAGGGGTGCACGACAGCAGTTTGTCTTCAAGTAGGGGTCACTTCTGGCTGTGCACCAGTGTTCTGGATAGTTCTGGGGAGTTCGTCGCTACCCAGTTTCAGGGAATCTGACGTGTGGGTGCGTGGGGTGTTCACTGTATTACCGAAGTACCTACTTACTGAAAACACTCACTGAAAACACTGGGAGGAGGGAAGACCGTAAAAGGCAAAAAGAGGCACATATATTCTCTTAAAGAATGAGTAATTTGAATGCAAGGATATTAAATTGGTCTGTTCTTGAGGAGATAATGAGCAGTGAGATGACTCATTGTCTTGGAAGGTCCAAGGCAAGTGGCCAGATACAGATGGTGCAAGGCCATGCCGGTTGAGTAGCCTAAGTACCATGTGAGAGATAATGCTTTTTAAAGATTTTTAATTTTTTTTTTCATAAAACCGCTGCTGTTGATAGGTTTGCTCTTTCTTGCCTTCACAAACTTGTGAAACAAATTTAACATTTCTGTCTCGTCTCCTTTCAGTGTGACAAAATTAGGCAAGAACGAGATGAAGCTGTTAAAAAACTGGAGGAACTTCAGAAAAGTATGTAAGCATTTCATTGGAATTACTGTAACGCACATAACTATGTTTGGGAATTATGTGGGCAGACACGTCCCCTATGTTTAGTTGCTGCTGCACTGGGCATCCAAGAAAGCAAGGGTTGTCTTCCTATTTGCCGCCCGCCCCCCTACCAAAAATGTCCTGGCATTACTGTGATTTTCAAACAAATGGAATGAATATTATTGTTTCATGAGTATGTTATTATAAAAGACAGTTTGCACTTGTATAAAAAAAACTTTACTATGCAGAACAGTTAAAGAAGAACAAAAATTACTTGTTATCTTGATTCTTTGAGAAAAGGCAGTGTTAATATTTTATAGTCTTTCTTTCTTGGTCTTTTATCTGTGGGCAGTATTTATGTCCATAAAAAATAAAGTCACGCTTTACATTCAGTTTTACAGCCTGCTTTTTTCAGGGAGTGGTGTATTGTGGTCATCTTTGCATGTCAGTAGAGGTGTATATTTTTTTCTGTATTCTCTTACATGATAGTACCCTAATTTATTTGAACATTCTTTCAGTGATGGATTATTTCTGGGTTTTAGATATTATAAATAATGTGAAGTATTCTTATACATCTTTACAGTGGTCTGATTTGTTTCTTACATTAATTCATAGAAAAAGAATTGTAGTTCACAGAACTATCACATTTTTAAGAGTCAGATGTTTGTAATGGCCTTCTCACCAAGGAACGTTGTATTCCCACAAAAGCTGTAATAATCTTCTAAATGTTTGCTATGGTATTCTTGTATGCAATGCCGATCTGTCATTACCTCATCCACTAAGATAGAATGTATCTGATCACACTCAGAAGGATCAGAAGGAAATAGGTCATGGGAAAAGGACCAGACTTTAGCAGGAAAAGTTGCCCTTCCCCTTGGAAGCAGGGTCTTTCTCCATCTTTCTGCAGATGCTGTGTTAGGCTGTTTGATTATATCATAAAGTGTTGACTTGGTAACTATGCAACAGAACATTTTATTCTTGTCAAAGGTTAAACAGCCATGAAAATGGAACATTATAGTTCATTTCAGTACCCAGTTTATTTCAAGTGTCTGGCTTTAACAAAGTCTCGGGAATATTGTTGTTAGTACTTTTCTTTGGAGGCCAATATGCTATGACAGAAATATCTCTTACTTGTGAATATACAAACTGCGATTGTGTAGAATTTTCTTGTTCCCTAAGGCAGGATTAATTTGATACTCTTCCACTTTTGCTGACACTGGGTCACACTGAAAGAATTATACCATTTACATTGTTACCAATTCATGTTCTCAAATTAATTATTGATAGTGGATTGGAATGCTGTTGTGTAGTAAGAATTGTTCAAGGTTTTATGGTTGGACTTAACATAAAATGCTTTGGTCGGGCAGGTAGTAGGCATTTTGCCTCTTGTGTTCTGCAGAAATGGAAGGAGCTTCTCCCCAAATGAACCTACCTTTAGAATAACATATAAACTTTCCTCTCCCTCTTCCTTTCCCCCTTTCCTTGTCTCTTCCTCTAAATATCTTCGACAGTTTTAAAAATTCACATTTTTCCTTACGAGCAACTCAGAGCCTAAAAGAATCAGCTGAAAGGTTAGTACAATGATCTTTATTGTTGTATGCATTGAATTTTTGACTTTCCTAAGTCTGCTTAATTAATTTAAAGTTTGGATGGCAGGAGAACAGAATGCCGACTCTTTTCTCTGACTTAAAAGAACAGAAAGTGGGGATAATGAAAATTCTAAATACTTGTTAAAACATTCTGTCTGGGGTAAATGGTTGATGACTTCTGAACAGGGAGCAGGATTTCGGATTTGGAAGGGAGCACAGCGGTTACCAGCAGGAAAAAGCAGCTGTGCTATGAATCCATGTAGTCCTGAGCAATTTCTGCATTAGTAAAATTGGGATAAATGACCCTGCCTCCGATGCTGTTCAAGGAACAAATGAGGTAATTCACGGAGAAAGTGCTGAACACAGTGCCTGGCACTAGAGTTTAAGTGCTCAATAAACGAGCGTTGCCGCCGCCGCCATCTTGTTGGCTGTCCCGTCCAGAGCCCGAGCGCCCTTCGGCGTGAAGAGTCCATGAGCCCGCTCACGGGTTCGTTTGCAGAGCCTGGTCTTGGCGCTTGGACAGCCCTGGAGAAATATCTTTGGGTGCTAAGTTGAAACATGCCTGCCTGTCATGTTTACCTGCGAGGCCCAGATCTCAGAGTGAGGGACAAGCCCCGTTAGGCCTAAGGGCTGTGCTCACCTCGCCGGTCATGCTCTTCTTAGCCAGTTTCGTCCATATTTCCTCGCCATTTTCGGCCTCCATCAGCTCTGCCCGAGCCTTCCTCCTGTCTTCCTGCACAAAGAGCCCCGCTGCAGAGCAAAGCCATGGTCCCTAGGAAGACAGATTCACGTGAGAGAAGAAGTCACTCAAGACCTTTCAAGTCCTTCAGCCAGAACCTGAGAGCCTTTTTGGTGTGTGAGGACACACCTGTGTCCCCTGCATGCCTGCCAGCTCTCATCCGTGTTTGCACACGCGTGAAGACCTGTCAGGCACTCTCACGTCGCCGGCGACTGAACGGTATGTTCTCCACATGAGCTGCAGAGACGTCCTGCATCTAGGCATTGCTGAGAGTTGGCTGGCTGGAGAGGAGTTTCGCTCAGGGCAATCCCATGGGTGGTATCACATTTGAATACAAGGTAGAAAGACACCTAGAAAATCAGTCATCTAGAAGTTGGTTTAGCTGGGCATTGCACATTAGAACTATATTTTGGGATATATGTTACTTGACTTGTTTGGGCTTCAGCGTTCTCCAATAGGAGATTGCTGTGATGATACATACCTACCTCGTAAGACTGTCGTGAGGATTCATGACAGAGCACATAGGGTTTAGCACAGGCTGGACACAGAGTTGGCCCAACAGTGGGTGATAGCGGTTGTGTCCGAAGCAGTTCTGTTCTAGAGAGAACATTTTGTAAAGGGGTGTTCACAGACGAACATAGGCCTGATAGATTTTTCCAGTCACTCAAACACAAACACATATGTGCCTACGCAGCACATACCCAGCAGTATGTCAGGTGCAGGACGGTCAGACATGAGTAAAGCTGTGATGCCCGAAGTTAATAGAAGACAAAAACAAGTCAAAAAGAGAAAGTCCCAGTTGCCCTCCATTCTGTGATGGCAAGTATGTCCGAGTGTTTTGCGGTCGTGAAGAGGAAAAATAGACTTTGCTGATTCAACTGGACAGGTGGAAGCACTCATGGATGGCCTTTCAGGTTATGCTTCTGAGTTGTGAGAGTCATTAAAAACAACTCTGATTATGGAAAATATCAAGCTTATATAAAAGTGAGAAAATAATGCAGTGAAGCGCCATGTGTCCATCATCCAGCTTCAGCAGCTGCCAGCTCGAGGCCAGTCCGTTTCATCTCTGTCCGCACGTCCGTTCTCACCAACCTCAGGTTATTTTGAAATGAGTTCAGTCATCATATCATTTAATGATAATTTTATCGTAAATAAATATAAATATTTCGATACGTGTTTCTAAAAGGCTAGAATTCATCTTTCTTCTTTTTTAAACCTTCCTATCATCCACATTAGAGATATGTTAGGTGTAGTGGTCATTCATGGTCTGGATATTATGAGATAAGCCTGAATTTGGCACCATAGGGCCAGTCACTAAATGAACAAATTAAAGGTTTTTTTTTTTTTTTGGTTTTTTTTTTTTTAAACTTTCATCCTTTGAAAGGTGCAAATAAAATTACATATTGCAAAAACTTCTGTTTTGTGTCATGTAACCTGACTTGTAGTTTTGGAAATGAGGTCTGCTTTTTAAAGATATAAATGCCCTCTGAAACGTGTTCTTTTCTTTTAAATCTAGAAAGTGAATAGGTGGGTTTCTTTGCTCCCTACTTAGCATTGAGATGATTTTTTAAACTAGAAATCAAAGCACAACTTTTGATTTCTACTCTTCCCTCTTAGAGGAAGAGAGAAAGAATACCTATCTGACGGGGCCTGCTCTATGAGAATTGGAGAAAATTGTGGCTAGTGCTGCCTATGTAAGTTTATCAAGTTAAGTTACAGGGCAGCTTTTTACAAAATGTTCAGAAAATAAGTGTGTGTGTGTGTGTGTGTGTGTGTGCGCGCGCGCGCATGTGTGTGTGTATTTCTTTTTGCTGGGCCTAAACCTTGCTATGTGGAATGATTTTTCCTTACTCTTCCATGAGCAAGAATGTTATTGAATAAAAAGTCAAATTCCTATGAAACATGCAGAGTGTTTATGTTTTTGTTATGATGGTGGAAATACCAGATTGTGGCAGAAGAAGTCAAGTAGTTAAGGCTAAAAATTCAAAGTAATATTTGATGTTGTAAAAATTGTATAGGTTTCTTTTCTCTTTCCTTCACATTTTTGAAGAACCTACCTTGTAAACATAGTGATAAAATGCCAAGAATATTAGGATTTTAAGGAAATAATAGAGCCTATTATTTAAACTACAATATAAAAGGCAATTATATTGATGAAGAGCTACATGGGCTTTGTGTGTGTGAATAAACTTGGCCTGTGTTCAGCTTCTATTTGTTCTTCTGGCATAAACACATATTGTGTGTGATTCCAGTTTAATGGGGACCCGTTTGTATGCCAAGCAGCTGCATTTTAGGACCTATTGCGTGATTTCATAGCTCTCTGAAAATTGGTTCTATTCAGAGCAAGAGATAGAAGAGGAGAGGGGGGTGGTGTGGAAGGGGGGGCAGAGCCTCAACACACAATCATTTCTTTTCAATTGGAGCCAGAAAGGTTGATGACAACATGACCATTGTGTTATAATGATAAGACCACTAAGGCATCTGTACCTCTCATCAAGGCTTTCACACAACAGCAGATACAATTTAATTCACTGCTCTGTCAGCAGTGCTGATACCATTATGCCGTCTGTCTCCACAGTTATAATCACTGTCCTCTGAGAAATGCAGTTGAAATGATCTTGAGCAGTCAAAGAAACTCTCAATTAAGGCTGCCACTTCCAATGTGTCAGATTGTGTCTTATGCACTTGGTACAATTTTCACTTCCAATCCTGTTTATTTACAATGTCTACCAGTAATTACGCTTAACGTGTCATTTAGTGAGGGGGGCCCCTGCCAAGCCGATTGTTGGGTGCTGCTGTACCATTGAGTGGGAGTTTCTCGAAGTCAATGCCATCAGCAGCTTTTAGGCCCTGATGGGATGCAGTAGTAATGTTGATAATGCAAGTATCGTGCTCATCAAGTCATAATTAGATGCCACTCAAATGTGCCACTTGTAATAACAGTGTTGATTCATGTTTTTCTCGGTGACTGCAACTACTAATTAGTTAAGTGGTTTTTGGTTGGCCTGCATTTGCTGCAGATTATTATTACCCCTGAAAAAATGTCAAGGTTAGAGATGTTTCTGGCCATTTAGTGCTGCTTTATGAATTTGAATATTAACATAATAAGAACTTTGGACAGACTTAGGAAGTAATACATTTTTGTATTTAATTTGGAGAGAAATTTTTTTCCCTTGAGTTTAATCATAATTGCAGGTTAATTAAGCTTAAATGAAGCAAAAGTAATCTCTCTTTGTGTTATGTGAGCCCCAGTGCTTTTTGCCTAACTTCGTAGGGTTTCACATTTGGGTGTACTTCGTTTTTCTTTTTTTAGCCAAACAAATGTCAATAAGTATACACGTCCACAGTGAAGTTTAAGATTCTGAGCATTTTCTTTTAACTAAAAATGTGGGGGAAAGGAATTGGTACTTTTCTCTCAGATGATCTTCGAAGTATAATTCAGGTTCTAAATTACTTTGTACCTTTGAATCTCAATCTATATAAACCAGCTACTGAAAGAGCCTGAAAATTACTATTTTTCAAGCATTGGTAAAGTGTCCAGTAAAATTGCATTTTTCTCCCAATCTTCCTGACAGTCTGTGATGCAAGAAGGCTCCACATTCATCGTCATCGAGTACATAACTGGGGTTGCTATACTTTTCTGCCCCAGAGTTTATTAAATCACAGTAACTACTTTGTCTCTCATAGAGAAGGCTGTTGCATGCTGACCTGAGCTAAACTGCCACCTTGTTATTCTGGTGAAGGAGATCAAGTTAAGATTTAATTTTAAAAATTTCTTGCTAGCTGATTTTCCTTCTTAGATCCAGGGGTTCTGTCTCACTAAGAAAAGGAAATCGTGTTTGCCACTTTTCATTGAGGAGAGATTCTTTCATCTAAGTTAGTGGACGTGTCTAAGACTCTGTGTACAGCTACATAGAAAAAAGACACTTAAAGGCAGCCTAACTAGCTTTCTTAAAAATGTGTGCATTGGAAATGAAGGCTCTTCATTGCGTTCTATTTTTCCCCCTCCATGTCCAAATATTAGCTAAGATTTAATCAGGGAAGCAGCTTCGAGACTGTTTTTGTTTGTTTGTTTGTTTGTTTTTTGTTTTTCTCTCCTCCATGCCCGCTGAAGGCCTGGCGAGCTAAAGAAGTGAAGTATTCTGAGTCATAGGACACAACGTGTGGGCTTCTGGAATCGCTGACTAATCTCTGAATGCTGAGACTTTTTTCCCCTCATTCCTAGTTTCTCACATGGTTATAGAGGAAGTCAATTTTATGCAGAACCATCTTGAAATAGAGAAGACTTGTCGAGAGAGTGCTGAGGCTCTGGCGACAAAGGTGAGACTCTTCAAATAAGGGAATTCTACCTGTGCCTTTTAATTTCAACTTCTTTTCTGAAGAGTGACCTCCTATCTGCTTTTGCTTTTCTAGTCCATTGCCTCCACTCTGATGAGGAGGAGAAGTTCCGTAAAGTGCTGTAAATTATCAAAGCCCTGGAATAGGGTTATGTAAATATCTTAATGCCTAGGTTCTTTCCATTGTAAAAGGGGCATTTGCATGTGTGTATTTCAGCATTGGTGCTTTCTGCCTCTAAAAAATGGCCCAGAGTCCATCTTTCAACTGGACTTTCTTAATGTCTGAGCATTGGGTGAAAACATTCACCAAGTTTAAAATGAACCTGGTGTGGCATAAAGGGAGCAATGAGTGTTTCACGTTTGATTTAGATAAAAAAGTCAGCCTCCAGCCTTACATTTCAGGTGATTATTTGTGAAAGCAGAGTGAGGGCATGCTAAAGGTGACCTCCAGTGCTCCACTGATTGCTTCTCACTGATGAATTTACCAAGAGTGTAATTTTCTATATTCTATCTCATCAGAAGTACATTATTATTAAAGAATGTTTTTTATCTCTGTCTTACGTATTTTGGGTCGGGTAAAATGCATCTGAACCACTTCATCAGAAAATGGATTACAGCAATTTTTAACCAAAAATCATTAGTAATGCCGGTTGTGGGCCTTTCTCTTTTCCCCATCACCTCCCTCCAAAGTATGTCTTTGGATGTCACTGAAAGTCTGCAAATCAATCAGCCAATCTGTCTGTGTATCTCTCTGTTTAATTTGTGTGCATTAGCAGTGTGCTTGCTAGAGGTATTTGCTTAATTGTTTGTGTAATGACACTACATTAGAATTCATAAGATAATGCAGTCAGAACCCAAGAATATAAACATGTACATGCAACTTCTCTTCTGTTATTCCTTTGAAGAATACACAGCACTATGGGCCATTGCTTTAAAAACAGTGATCATGTGGGTGCTTTCATATCATTTCTTCTGCTCTACCCTTCATTAAGTGTTCACTGGTCTGCAAAACTGGGTGAATCCTCTTTTTCGTATCCTTTATTCCTTCTTTGGGAACAGATAGAAAAAAATGTCTTGGGAGCATACTAGCTGCTCTGAACCTTGCAGTGGCTAAAGATAGTCCTTGGATTTTTCTCTTGCTATCCATAAGTATCCCTGTTGCCAGTAGTACATTGCAAAATGAGAATACGGACTACCTCGCAGGACTGGCAGAATTAATGGAAAGCAACAGTTTGGGGGTTTTATTCCCAGTGATGTCATTTTGGGCTGTGACTTTGGGCAAGTTACTAGTTCTGGTCTCTGGACTGCTGTGTCTCATCTCAAATGACAGGATGAACTAGAGTTAGGACGGCAGGGAGAATGGGACAGACTTCCCTTTTTCCATGATGCACTCCACTCACAGGTCCGTACAGACCCTTTTAAAAAAATGATTTGAGCCCCTCCCCTTTTTAACAGGTGACTTTGAGCAAGAGAATGAACCTCTCTGGGGTTTTACAGTTGCCTTGTCCTAAGTGTCAGGGTGGACCAGCATTGATTTCTTAAGAATATCCTAGACCCACTGATGCTGGGAATGTGGCCCAGGCCAGGTTTGTGCTGAGAAAGCTGCCAGGGGACTGTTGTCTTCATCCGTCCCTGTTTATGAACCACTGTATTACTAATCTCAAAGGTCAGTTTTATAATTTAGTCTTGACAATAGGATCCTTCACTTACACGTTTTGTCCTCTATTCATGAAGTCTTTCGAAGTGGCCATATGGTTTCTTTTTGAGGCTACAATGTGGCCTTGTGGGACTTGGAATAAAAACAGGTCAGAAAGCCTATAGATGTGCTCATTGGATCTGGAAGATACTACAGCTTTGAATGCAAAGTCTGGAAGCTTCATTATATGCATGATCAATAAGTAGCACATACTGGGGTGCCTGGGTGGCTCAGTGGGTTAAGCCTCTGCCTTCGGCTCAGGTCATGATCTCAGGGTCCTGGGATCGAGCCCCGCATTGGGCTCTCTGCTCACTAGGGAGCCTGTTTCCCTCTCTCTCTCTTTGCCTGCTTCTCTGCCTACTTGTGTTCTCTGTCTGTGAAATAAAATCTTAAAAAAAAAAAAAAAAAGTAGCACATCCTGATTTAGGTATCCCAATTGTCATTTTTGAAAGTAGACTCCATTTTTAAAGCAGCAAAGTTTCTGTAAATTTCTTCTTATTTTTCTAAATCTTTGCTCTCAAATTAATGGCAAATGGGATGTTCTTAAGATGCAGTTTGCATAATTTTCTTAAAAGCAAGGGTGGATGCTTTGGTAAAATGTGTAGGTTAAACTGATAAATGTAGACCAATTATTTAAACCATATGGTCCAAATCTGCTTAACTTGCTTATTACTTTGTATCTTTAAATATTCATTAAGCTTCACCCAATATAAAAACTATTTAAATTTGAACATAGAAGATTCTGCTACTGTAGGTTTATAAAAGATTTATTTTTGCTTTGTGACTTAGAATCATTCCAAAAGACAGTATGCATTAACATATAACTTGATGAATAATAACTTCAGTGAAATTGCATTGCCAAAATTTGTGAATTCAGAGTTTTCAAAAATATCCAGTTAGTATGGTCATGAGATCTTTACGTACGTAAATCTTATGTTTCTTCCTTCAGAATGTGAGAATGATGTTTCAGAGAAATTTCCTTGTGGCTTTTTTTTTTTTTTAAGAGTAGGCTCCACACCCATCATGGGGCTTAAACTCATGACCCTGAGATCAAGAGTCACATGCTGTACCGAATGAGCCAGCCAGGTGCCCGGTGTGTGGCTTTTTTCTTGAGTTAATAACTTTGTTGAAGAGAGTAGTTGTATTATAACCACATAGTGCTGGCTGGGAGATTCTGATTCCTGGCTTGATAGAAAGAGGCATTAAACTCTTTTGAGGGTAGAACGATTAATGAACAACTTATTAAGTATTATTGTGACAGTGGCCCAGGACCGAGCCTGCTAAACACCAGATAACAAAAATTAGTGGTTTTGTGCTTTCATGAGGATCCTGGAAGAAGAGAAAATTGCACAGATGTATATGTTGGTTGAAAAAAACTAGCTGATAAAGTATTCCCAAAGAAAAATCAGACACACACCCCGAATACCTTTTGTTCCTATCAGGAGCAGACACTGGCTTTTTCCTGCATGTCCACCACTGTACAAAGCGCTTCCTGTGTAATGTCTCACTCAGTGCGCACGTTATGGGGCAGAGGCTATTTTTACCCTTAGTTCGTGGAGGAGGAGACCACCACTGTGAAAGGTGAAGTTATTCTAGAGTCAGAGACGTTGGATTGTAGAGCAGGATTCTTGCCTCTGGTTTTATAGAAACAGATATAGAAGTGTTGCCTTTCTCTGTGTCAAAGATTCTTCGTAGTGATGCGTAACAGAATCACCTGGGGACCCAGAGAGGGTGCTCTGCTGGGTTCCTCCGCCAGAGATTTGGGTCTGGTGAGAGAGCCTGTGCACTGGGATTTTGTAAAAGCTCTCTGGAGATTCTAATGTGGCGTGTTGGAAACCATTAGTTTAAGTATTATTAGGAGGCAGAATTACAAATGAAGTCTTGACTGTTTTCACTTTTGCCTTCAATTTTGATTTTTTCCCCACCATTCAGAAAAGATGGCACCATCTGAGTATCAGGCAGGATCCTTGAGCCTTTCATGCCTGCTGAAGCGCCTGTGGTGCCAGGAACCCACAACAGGCTTTACAAGAATGTTTTATCCTAGGGGAGAGAGGCTTGGAGATCATGGGCTCCTGTCTTATCCCTGATCCTCTAATGGACTGTCGGGAGCTAGAAGCTGGAGCTATGGGCTGGGCACAGGGAAGAAAGGGGCTGTGTGGGATTCCCTGAGTAGAGCTCACGAGGCTTCCCAGGGGGAAACTTTGGAAGGGTTCAGAGGTCTGGGAAACCTCTTGTGCCCGCATCAGGCTACTTGGGATATAGTTAGATTCAGTGTTCTTGGGGTGAGAATCAGACCTCCCTGTTTGAAATGGTCTGGACTTTTTCCTGAGGGAAGCCTAAAGGGTGTTAATTATGAAGACCCTTTATGAATGACGGACCAAATGAAGGACCCAAGCTGGGCCAGTACCAGCATGTCTTACTCTGATGTAAAGTTGTAGTAGAGAAGGTAGTTATTAGCTTTCCAATGAGTTGGGTTTCTGTTTCTATTTATTTCCAGTGTCAGTTGTTTAATTCAGAACTTGTCTTGGTCGCCATTAGCCCTGAGTGAAAGAAGAGAGGTTGCATTTCTGTATGTGCATGTGTTCATAGGAGACCTTTTATTTTTTAGTCTTAAGAAGAGAAAACACAAGGAAACCATACTTTGCTTCTATGGGCTTTGGACCACGTTGAGTCTTTGTGCTTTGCACTAACTCCGGTACGCATATAAACATGGGAACCGAAGAAGACGATGGTAGTTGAGTGACTGAAACTAAAGAACAATTCATTTCTGCAAAGGGAATAACAAATACATTAATTAATTAAGATCTCTTTTCTTTGCTATGAACTAGAACTCTTTTTATAGAGAGAACAGAAACATACCTTGTACTTCCTTCCACTGTCAAAAGAAAAAAAAGTAGAAATTTGTTAGTGAGGGATATTGGGGAATCCCATGGAATCCATGAGCTAGGAGCATTTTGAGAATGGACCAGAGTCCTGTGGGAAACCCATCTCCATTATTTTTCTCTGTGTGTCTCTACACACCAGCTCCGTTTTTGGCTTTGCAGTGGACTACCTTCCTCTGTTCCTCAGTTCAGTAGTGAATCATGATTGCCTACAGCATCTGTACCTCTGGACACACGGAAGGAAACTCATCTCTGTCCTAGCCTCCAAATTTCTAGAGGAGGGATTCGACTGACCACGCTTAGGCTCATGTGCCTGATCCCCAGACTGATTAGCTGCAGTCAAAGGGATGGGGGGTTCTCTAGGGGAGCACAGTTGTTCCTGTAGGAATGCTGTGGAACAATGAAGAGGAGTAGCAGGTGTTCAGAGAAGAGGGAGGGCTGGGCTAACAAACATTTGAAGGGTGGGCACAACAGCAAAGAAAACATTTTTTTGAAGTGCCTTAATTAGGACTATTAAGGATGGAATAAGTTGAAATTTGATTAAATCTATACTGGTGTCTTATCTTAATAATTCTCACGTTATCAGTTAGAACTAGCATTTCCCCATGCTGCTGGCTGTAATCCAGGCATCAGGTCTTACTTTAGTAAGTTTAATACTAAAAAGTGTAAATAAAACCTTACTTCATGAATCTTCTAATTGTTAGTTCATGCTGTGGGTGTTGATGAATATGTAAGACAGAAATACACTCAATCTGTCTATTGTTTAAAAATGCAAGACACTCATTTGACTGCTGTTAAAATGACTGTTTTTATATTTTGCCTTAGCTAAATAAGGAAAATAAAACATTGAAAAGAATCAGCATGTTGTACATGGCCAAGCTGGGACCAGATGTAATCACCGAGGAGATCAACATCGATGACGAAGATGTCAGCACCGACCCAGAAGGCACCGCGGAGACCTGTGTCTCTGTGCAGTGTCAGAAGCAGATCAAAGGTGGGATGCTTGGCTTCATCACTGGGCACATTTTGGATAATGTTTCTCAGCCCTGGGTGCCCATTGGAATCACCTGAGAACCTTAGAACTTGGGTCCTGCTTCAAAAAGTTTCAGATTTAAATGTCCCAGAGAGCAGCCTGGTTGAGAATCATGATACGATGTGATGTTGGTGCATTATGAATTAGTTTCTCATTTGCGATTAGACACTTTTGAAAGTGTTGTCTTGATGGAAACAGCCAGTTTGTGAAATTCTTAAAAATATGGACTACACGTTGAGATAATTTTGTTAAGTGAAAGAAAGAATGGATAAAAATATATGTAGCCCATGCCTCCCATTTTTCTGGTTCTTTTTGGGAATCTTTGGGGAGGATTCCTCCCCAGATGGCTTAAGTCTCTGCCCTCAAAGGACTTCTCATCTGATTCAGGCACTGAGCTGTAAGCAATCTGCGGTGTTCAACTTAGACACAGTTAGACCACTCACTGTGTCGGTCAGCGGCACGTAGAATATCACATGGAACCTCTATTAAATATACTTTAATTTTATTCTTGATTGTATATACACCTGATTATATGTACACACTGTTTATGTTACAGATGGAGAAGAGCAGTCGGGGGCTCAATGACTTTTAGGGTATTTTAGCATCAGGCGCATGCCAAAAGCAACACTTACTAGCATGTTGGGTTGGATAAAACTGCAGTTGGAAGGAGGGGAAAGGAGGTATAAAGAAAGCCATTGTTACCTGACAGTCCACCCCCCTGACCTAAGACAAAATAATATTTGTATGGGTGGGGAGGGAGTAGTTTACAGGATTTTCTTCTGTTCATGATTCTCCCCTCGTCTTAGGTCTGAGACAGTATAGTCTCTCGTTCCTCCTTCAAGATTAGCCAGCCAGTGGAGAAAGAGGTTTTGAAATAAGATCTGAGAACTATTCCAGGCTGGCCTCCTGTAAAATCTTGGTTCAATTTATAAATAACTCCAGAGAAGGTTTTTAATTAAAAGCAGTTAAAACCTGAGTAGCAAACCTAGAGGCCTTGGATATCCATTTAAGGACTGACTCTGTGCTAATCTGTGTATATATATTTTTAAAAGATTTATTTATTTGAGAGAGAGAGATGGAGAGAGAGGAGAGGCAGAGGGAGAGGGAGAGAGAGAATCCTCAAGCAGACTCCCAGCTGAGTGTGGAGCCTGACTTGGTGGGATCCTGACTTGGTGGGATCCCAGGACCCTGACATCATGAGCTGATCTCAGGCCGAAGTCAAGAGTCGGCGCTCCACCAACTGAACCACCCGGTCACCCCTCTTGTGTACTTTTTTACTGTTTGAGTGGTGGGAGTAACTTTCATCTATTACCAGAAGCTTTTGCACTTCATGGTTGCTAATAGTTTCATTTTGGTAATACAGTTTTCATTAAATTCCAATAAGAAGAACTAGGAAATAAATTAAGAAACAAAGCACCAACAACTCTGGATAGAAAATTACTAGAATTAACCCTTTTGCAAATAGGTTATATTTTGAGTCCATTCAAATAACGTTTGAGGGCTATAAATTGGCAACGGGTCAGGATTTTTTTCTGCAAATCAAAACCTGCAAATTATCAACTGCCCCATTGTTTGTAATATTTTATTGTGACAAGAGCCCATGGCCATTTTAAAATAAAAAGGAAATTAGCAATATGCCTTAATTTGTTTTGCTGAAATCTTAAAACATTTATTTCTAAAATGCCAGATAGTTTCCTAAAATATGGGCTGATAGCGTGCAAAGAAAACATGATCTGGTACATTTAATAACACAGTGAGATTGCATGGTATAAAATTATTAATAACTGTGGCTGCATATAGGGGCAAAGAAGTGAGATTTCCATCATTCTCTGCTTTATTTTCATTTTAATTGTTAAATAACCTTGATTGTAAGCTACATATGGACTGGCATTTTCAGTTCTTTTGACAAGATTAATTTCTTCTTTTAAGATAAGTTTAGAAGTTACTACACCTAAAACTAATGTTGTACTATAAGTTCACTAATTGAATTTAAATTAAAAAGTAAGTTTGCTTATATTGTTTTCCTCCCCTTGTTTTTTTCTTTAAAAATGCAGAACTTCGAGATCAAATTGTATCTGCTCAGGAGGAGAAGAAGATACTAGCAATTGAATTGGAAAATCTGAAGAGCAAACTTGCAGAAGTAATTGAAGAAGTATGTATCTTAGGCCTGAAAAGCAAGACTTTGGGTGTTTTTAGGGTGTTTGGCTAAGTTAAAAACTTGCTGTTGGAAGTTGATTTCAGGCATGAGAACCATGTACCAATTCTGACCTTCTCTTCTCCCCTCCATTTCAAATATACGGAAAGGTGTAGAAAATAAGATCATGAACATTCGTATACTCACTACCCAGCTCAGTAAATCAGCAAAATAGCAATGAAGTGTCCCCATTGTGCCCGTATTTCACTGTGGGAGGCAGATTTGTAAGAACGCTCTCTGCAATTTAAGTCATCTGCTTTATTGCTGCTGGGGAAGAAGTATTTGGCTTCTCCATCAGATGGTTTGGCTCAGTTGGGAAGGGCTGTCTTCTTGTGTACCAGCAACATAAGTGTATAGATGTAGAATGGGTTCAAAGTGGGTGCTTCAGAAATCTTTTTATTTTTCCTTTTGAATGGTCTTTAAGAACAGGAGCACATAATTGCCTTTCTGTGCATGGTGCTTCAAGGAACTGCCTTTGCAGTCATGATTTAACTGGTGTCCGTGGTTCCCAGATTCTATAGCCCCAGCTTCTAGACCCATCCCTCAGGTGGCTTATGGGTAATACTGAGGCCTTGAGGCTTCCATCCCTTCAGTGGGCAACCTTACCCAGCGACCTCAGTTTGCATACCTATCTCACAGTTTTCCTAAGGGCCAGAATGCGAGAAAGGTTGGGAGGTGGTGTCCACCAACTTCAGCCTTGCATTTACTTCGTGTTGCAGAACATGCTGAGGCACGGGAAGGACGATGCTGTTTTGGAAGTGGCATTTAGAAGTGGGGAGTGTACGCCAGTTACTAATTGAGACCAAAACCAAAAACGGAGCTTACGCTAAAAGCATCCAGTTCGCAGACTCTCTGGCGTGCCGATGGGTTCAGAGTCCTTTTCCAGGACCATTATCTTAGTTTCTTTCTTGACTGAAACCATAGGAGAGAGACAGACATGTTTTGATGCACTCTCTTCCTCAATTATGATTATTTACTGATGATCCTGTCCCCCTCCCACTTAGAGGTGTTACTGGAAATCCTTTCAGAAGTTCCTTTTATTACGATTATTTCAAACATGTGAAGAGTATAAAAAACAAAATAAGGAACACCCATATGTCTACTATCTAGCTTAATATGTAGTCTTAACAACCCCAGTGTCTCTCTGACTGTATTCCCCTCACTCCATGCCCTATTTCCCTACACAACCATTATTCTGAATTTGGCTTTTATCATTCCAGTGCGTGTATGTATATATATATATTTTTTTTCTTTTGCTACAATACATAGGATTTTGAGTGTTTTCTAGATGATGTGAATGTACCTGCTTTTTATTTTTTTATTTTTTTAACTTTTATTTTAAGGAGTCTCCGTACCCAGTGTGGGGGTTGAACTCACAATCCTGAGATCAGGAGTCAAATGCTCCACTGACTGAGCCAGCCAGGCACTCCTGTACCTGCTTTTTAAAATTCAGTGTAGTGCATTTGAGACTTACCCACTTTGATACACCTAACTTCACATTCTTTTTTTAAAATGGTCCCTTCATAGTCTCTTCCCATTGATTGATGTCAAAATTATCTCAGAAATGTAAGTCTTTTGGGAAGATTTTTGTGTGTGTTTTATTTAAGCCAGAAGTCATCAAAGTTTAAAGTATTTTTTATTTTAAAAATACATGCATTGTTTTCCTTAAGTTAAATATCATCAGAATTTGAAGTGAATATCAAAGTTGAGTATTGGATCTCTGACTACATGATTTGTCTACTTTCTGGGTGCTTTCTACTTGGATTTTTGCCTTAAAAATATCAATCATTTACATGGGTAGGGACCAGTGCCATTTGGAATTTGTAAGAAAGTTCTCTACCAAAGGTATATCCTATCTTAAACAGCTACCTCTGAGGCCTTAAGAACAACTTTACTAAAAGTCCAACACGGTAAAGCCATTACTGCCTGAAATTGTAACTTCATGTTGAATGTTGAACAGCAGTCTGTGTGTCACACATCACCTTATGTCATGTTTTACAATGTCGGGTGTTTTCTTCCCTCACAATTTCACATTTTTAGGTAAATAAAGTTAAACAAGAAAAAGATGCTTTAAACTCAGAAGTTCTTGAACAGAGAAGAGTCTTAGAAAAATGCAATAGAGGTAGGTGTTTGAGTCTTTTTTTGCAGATACCTATGTAATTTATTTGGTTTGCATACATTTTGTGTTGTTTTGTACCTGTGCCTGAAGAGTCTTGGAGCAAAAATAACCTGTCTTGGTTTTCCTGGTTTCTAGCCACGAGTCTCTCTCTTTCCAGTTATTTGATCACCCACCTTAGGGTCTTGGGACTTCTAAAAGTCCCTTCACTTGAGGAGCGTACGACCCGCCTCAAACCAAAACACTGTTCTATCTACATGGATCCTGGGACCATGGCTATATTGGCACTCCCCTCAGTAGTTATATATTTGGTAGGTGATTTTTAATCCGAAAGAGAGAGGATATCTACACAGATACATGTGACATGATATGAAAACATTTTAAATTACGAGAATATACAAAATGGGGCAAAGCAAAAGTACAATTAAATACCGCTCTACAAGGTTGCATGCTTGCCGTGAGGTCTCGTGCAGTCCTGCCTGTGTGCAGTCAAGTCTGGCTTGGAGCCAGAGTGATGAGAGATTTATGACCGTCCATATGAATCATATTAAAATGATCCTCTTGATCAGGAGATGCAGGCCTGGTATTGTGGTGAGAAGGAGCTTTCTCCAAAGGCTACCTCTAGAGTAAACGGAATCCTTGCTGTAAAACACAGCAGCAAGTCCCATGGGGGCTGTGTTTTTGCGTCCTCTGGTTCAGGACAAGGGAGTGATGCCTGAGTGCAGGAAACCTTTGAACTTTCCCTGTTGTCATTGGTGGTAGTTCTCCACCTTTGGGGGACGAATTGAGATTTTTGAATAAATAAAGGACCTTGTAATTCAGTGTGGGAGACGCGGTAGATTCTGACATTTCTCAGCTCTTTCCCACATTTAAGAAGATAGAAATGGTTTTGATGTACTGTGCTAGACACAGAGGGTTCTACAAAGGTCGATCACATGGATCTTGCCTTCAGAGAGCCCTCTCCGTAGGAAGAGAGAGAGATGGTATAAATAAATGCATGGTGAGGACCAGCCTAATTTCTTACAGAAGCCAAGTCAGAACGGCCAGGACATGTGAAAACTCACTTTTCGTTATGGTGTTCTGGACTTAGAAAAGAGCCTCAGTTACGTTGCCCCAGGCCTTCAAATAGTCATAGTTGTCTTTGTTTCCTTCGTGAAATTTTCTTTTTTAAATAGGTTTGAAAGTCATTTGGCTCTCAGGGACCTATAATTCACATCACAAACCACCACTTACATTGCTTCACTGGAGTAAGGCTGTTCGTCTTTCCTCCGAGAAGTCAGGAGATTTACAGAGTTTGAAATTCTATGTCATTACACAGCAAACCGGTCCTTAGTCAGTTAGGGCTGAAGTGTCCTGGCGGAACATTGTGTGAAAGCGGCCATTAAGAGCGCCTTTTTAAAGATTTTATTGCTATGACTCAGCTCAGGATTGAAAGTGCCTGTGTCCAGGCAGATGGAAAGACCAGTGTGAGATCTGCCTATGTTGTGCCTAATTCCTAATGGCGTCATCACTCCCTCGGTCCTGCCTATGTCATTATTTAACAAAACAGGCCACAGAATGTCAAAAAGTAGCAAAGATTTCATGTTTCTCCTATTTGATAGACCTTCCCTTTGAGATTCCTGTCCTACAGTGATTTTTTAATTCAGAGCTCTGACTCTGGGCCTCAGTGGATCTAAGGCCATTTCTCTGTAAACATGCTTAAACATGTAAATAAGCTTAAAAAATATATATATATTTTTTTTCTTTTTATTCAGGTAATACATTTTTTTGGTGGAAAACATAGATTCAAATAGAAAAGGAAAAAAAAATTTCAATCTTACAGTCCAAAGATAAGCACTTATTAACGTCATGTATATTCTTCCAACCTTAGGACAATGATATCTATAAATAAATCATTTGTTAAATGTGTTTATAACATTTATGGAAGCTGAAAAAATATCAGCAAAAGAAATACGTCTTTACCCATTGATACTTTACAAGCCCCTGAATATCGATCTCCACTTGCATCCCCTCACGTAGATTTTTATCATTGCTTTTGTTTATAGTTCTACCAGGTGTGTACAGATCTCTAAGCGGCATGTTGTTTAATTTTGCATGTTTTTGAGTTTTCTATTCATGCTATCACCTTGCACATGTCCCTGAGCATTTTTTGGTTTGTGAGGTCTCTATTTGCCCTGGTAGGTTAACTTTCCCCACTGGATAGTATGTCATTCACTGTCTGTCACAGAATTCATGGTCTTTTCTGTGGCTATTTGAGTTTTTTCCAGTTTTCTGCTATTCCAAGTCCTGCAGTTATGAAAATTCTTACATGCATCTTTCCGGTGCACGTGCCCTCACATAACATGCCAAATGCCAGAGTTCACCTTCAACGTCGGCACATGATTCCAGGTTACTTTTAGGTAGATTTTCACTCCTGTGAGCAGTGTGTCCTTTCCCATCGTCCTGTGTCCTCTCCAAACTTGGTGTAACTCTGCTTCTTGATTTTTGCCAGTTCCCTCTCTGCTGAGTCTAAAAAAGTGCCTGTGTTTTTACTTTCCGTTTCTCTGATTACCAACGAAGATGAGCATCTTCGCACACGTTCACCGGCCTTTCACACGCTTCCGCTTCTGTGAAATGCCTCACCGGTGTGTTTTGTATGCAGCTTGTAAGAAACAGAAATGAAGTCATTTAAAAAGTATATGTCATGACTATCTTTTGTTTCCACAAACATGCTCCTGCAGTGTCATTTCCATGGCAGAATCCTGTTTGCCGTACATACCGTGCGTTCCTGGGTCTGCCGTGGGACACCATCTGGGTCATTTCTCTGTTTGAGCAGCGACGCCGAGAGTGCTCTTGGGGCTGTGCTGCTGGATGTGTTCATGATTTGTTCTCTTGAGGGAACTGGTACGTTCCTAAAAGCGGAATTCTCGAGTCAGAGGGTCTGAATGGTTTTAGATTTTTGATTCACGTTGCTGAGCTGCTCTCAAAAACGTTTGATCTGTTCATACTTGAGTCAGCAGTGGCTGAGGGGGCCTGTGTGCTGGTACGCAGAATCTTTGCAACACTGCTTTTCATCCATGTTCCTGACCGTCTGTGTGGTCACTGGTCTTTGTGCGTTTCTTTTCCTTGTCTGTTCCTAAGTGTCCATGCTGGCGGTAGAAGAATATGAGGAAATGCAGGTAAACCTGGAGCTGGAGAAGGACCTTCGAAAGAAGGCAGAGTCATTTGCACAAGAGGTAAGCATCCACAGAGACCTAGTTTTAGATTTGTGTTTCTTAAAGAACTTTGCAGGTGACGTGTCAAAATGTGTGTGTTTTTTTTTAAAGATTTTATATATTTATTTGACAGAGAGAGCGAGAGAGCACAAGTAGGCAGAGCAGTAGAGAGAGGGAGAAGCAGGTTCCCCACTGAGCAAGGAGCCCGATGCGGGGCTCGATCCCAGGACCCTGGTAATGACCTGAGCCAAAGGCAGATGCTTAACTGACTGAGCCACCCAGGAGCCCCAAAATATGTTTTGAAGTTGAAAAAGAACTTAACATTTAGAATTAAGGGAGGCCAACTATGGGATAATGTCAAGTTCACTAAAACAGGTGTTAGAAATCTGGGTTCATATTTTGGCCGTATCAGTCAGTCGCTCATTGTATGACCTGAGAGCAGCCCTTTTAGTTCCTTGGGGCTTCACTTTCACCATCTGTAAAATGGGTGATGCTATCAGCCCAACCAAGTAGATTTTGAAATCTGGTAGCACAGTTCTGCAAAAGGATTTCGTACTATAGAATGCTGTTATAGGGGAAAGAAATTACATTTAGGGATACCTGCCTCTTGTGATGCAAAGTCCAGCTTGAATATAGGATTTCTGTCTGTTTCAACAGCTTTAGGAATCTAGGCTAATCTCCAAATACCATCTCAAATAACAGCATCGTGGTGTTAGTATTTTTCTTCACCTGTTAGACAGTGATCTCATTACGTGAGCTGATCTTTCTGCTTGCTGTGGAACATTGCCGTGGTGTGCGTCCATCATTGTAGGCTTTCACCAGAGTCCTGGTTCTCCTCTCCTATCAGAGATAAGCTTTGAGCTTCTCATGTTCCGGCTTCCCTCTGTTGACTTGTTGTCACTGGATATTCCGTGGCCCGGGGCTGGTTTACAGGGAGATGGTGAGGCACCGGTTGGCAGAACTGTAAGGGCTCGTGACGGGGCACTGGTCTGCCCAAGATTTCCATCATGTCTCAGTATTTTGAATCTGTGTGCACACCGCAGGTTGCGAGGGAAAGTAGCTACAGAAATGTAAAACATCTATAGGTAGAAGTATCCAAGGTGCTAGAGGAAGATGAAGCGTGGGGCTGTGGGAATGACATTTGAAAATCAGATTATGGTTTTGTGCAGGAGTCTTTCTGCACCTAAGTGTAGCTGTGCTAGCAATGAACTCTGGGAAAGGTTTAGTCCATGATGCGATTTGAAATATTCTCATTCATTTTATTCAGAGAGCTTAATGAAAGGTGAGTAAAAATTGTTCTCTTATTACTTGGAAGAAAGAAAAGAAATTGAGGCGTGTCAGAGCCCTCCTTGGGAAAGCTGCAGCGATAGAAACAGTGGAGGGGAAGAGATACGGGGGCTCATGGGAAGATGCCTCCGAGGTCAAACTGAAAAGGTGGGCTTGTTTTGACCCAAATGCCAGGGTCTGTCTTTGATAGACATTTTCAGTTTTCCATCTATTGTTCGTGGAATGATGTTAGAATACAAAGCAGCTCGAGGAAGACTTGAAGGCCACACAGTAGCAGAGAAGATAGACACAAGAAGCAGGATTCTGCCAAGAATCTGAAGACGAGTGATTTACTCTGCCCTTCACCGGCCCTGTGATCAGTGACCGTGACCTTGACACTGGCTGAGAAGCCAGAGGCGGGAGAAGGGAAGGCCAGGGTGGCCACTTGCACTCTTCCTATGGGGAGCCTCAGAGTTTGCAGCCGTGCTGGATGGTTTTACAGTATCTAGATTCCATCTGCACAATTGTGAGAAGAAAACTGTTGTTGGGGGCGCCTGGGTGGCTCAGTGGGTTAAAGCCTTCGGCTCAGGTCATGATCCCAGGGTCCTGGGATCGAGTCCCGCATCGGGCTCTCTGCTCAGCAGGGAGCCTGCTTCCCTTCCTCTCTCTCTGCCTGCCACTTTGCCTACTTGTGATCTCTCTCTGTCAAATAAATAGATAAAAATTAAAAAAAGAAAAGAAAACTGTTGTTGTTCTTTAAGATTTTTTTTTTTTCCTTTTTTTTTTTTTTTTCAGGATTTTATTTATTTATTTGACAGACAGAGATCACAAGTAGGCAGACAGGCCGGCAGAGCGGAGGGGGGGAAGCAGGCTCCCCACCAAGCAGAGAGCCCGATGTGGGGCTCGATCCCAGGACCCCGAGATCATGACCTGAGCCAAAAGCAAAGGCTTTAACCCACTGAGCCACCCAGGCTCCCCTAAGATTTTTTTTTTCAAGTAATCTCTACACTTAGTGTGGAGTTTGAACCTACAACCCCCAAGATTGAGAGCTGCGTGTTCTACAGACTGAGCTAGCCAGGCCCCCCAGAAGCTGTTCTGTAGAATAACATTAGGCTAGAACCCATACACCTTCCCCTTTGCACGGTTTATAGACCCGTACCTGCTGCTGCTGCTAGTTTTTTTTAAGATTTATTTATTGATTTGAGAGAGCATGCGTGTGAGCGGGGAGAGGGGCCCAGGAAAGTCCTACAGTCTCCTCACGGGTGAGCTTCGTGACCTGAGTGGACACCATGAGGACTCAGGTGCTTAACCGTTGGAGCCACCCAGGTGCCCCGACTCTCAGCGTTTCAGCGGAAAACTGTTGCTAAAATGTGGAGGTCTTGGTTTAACAGGAGAAGAGCCGGTCTTGTACATTTGGGTTTTTTTTGTGTTCAGCAGGCGTCTTCATAAGCCAGACACTGTGCTGACAGTGGGAATATAAGGGTGAGGAATTCAAGTGCGATCCCTGCCCCTTTGGAGCTTATAGTCTAGAGCCCTAGAATTCAATAAAGTAATTTACTTTGTATTTTTAATTACAAAAGGAATACATATTCCTTGTAAAAGGTATATACCTTTTTACAAAAACTATTTGTAAAAAATATGAACAGTTCTCAGATGTGGAAAGGAAAACATGGAAAGTTTCTCCCACACTCCTACTTCCACTTGTTCATTTGAAAAACAAAAGCTGCAGGGCGCCTGGGTGGCTCAGTGGGCTAAGCCTCTGCCTTTAGCTTGGGTCATGATCTCAGGGTCTTAGGATCGAGCCCCGCATCAGGCTCTCTGCTCAGCAGGGAGCATGCTTCCCCCTCTCTCTGCCTGCCTGCCTCTCTGCCTACTTGTGATCTCTCTCTCTGTCAAATAAATAAAATCTTAAAAAAAAAAAAAAGCTGTGCGCGTGTGTGTGTGCACACATGCACTTGTGCGCGTGCGCCCAGACACACACACACACACACGAATATTACTCGGCCATGAAGAAGAATGAGATCTTTCCTTTTGTGACAGCATGGGTAGACCTACAGGGTATTAGGTAAAGTGAAATAAGTGAGACAAAGACAAATGCCATATGACTTTGCCTCTTTGTGGAATCTAAAAAACAAAGCTAAACCAAACAAATAAAAAAGCAACAACAGACCCATCATTACAGAAAACAAGTTGGTGATTGCCAGAGAGAATGGGAGAGTGAGGGGATGGGAAAAATGGGTGAAAAAAAAAAGACGACAGCATGAAATCCAAAGTAAAAACTGTACCCCTCCCCCCCTTCAATAAGGAGGAAACGGCCAGTTGCCTTCCTACGTTTTTGTACTTCTTCAGTGTTACTTCAGGTTTCAATGACAAATTTTCCTTTACTTTTTGAATCTGTTTTTTCTTGTTGGTCATTGTAGTTTTCTTTGCTCAAAGTGGATACCTCATTCAATGTGTGGTCTGGACATACTGTGAGACTTTCGTGAGTTCTGTTTTCTTCCCGGACAATGCACATGACATTTTAATATTCTTTTGGAAAGAATGAATCCTATAAAAGTGACATAATGTTTTCTTCTTCTTTTTTTTTTTTTTCATTCTTTGAGAAGATTTATGACAGTCCTTGGAAATTCTGACACCCCTGATGTCATTTGTGTGACAAGAGACCACCTCCCTAACCCTAGCTGTCAGGTTCTTATCATAGTACAAAGCCAAATCCAGGGGCGCCTGGGTGGCTCACTGAGGTTAAAACCTCTGCCTTTGGCTCAGGTCATGATCCCAGGTCCTGGGATCGAGCCCTGTATCGGGTTGTGTGCTCAGCAGGGAGCCTGCTTCCCCCTCTCTCTCTGCCTGCCTCTCTGCCTATTGGTGATCTCTGTCTGTCAAATAAATAAATAAAATCTTTAAAAAAAAAAAAAAGCCAAATCCATCAGTGTTTGGTCACTAATTTTTTTTAGGCCCATCTTTAGAAGGGGTCATGTTAGTGTCTTAAGGTTTAGAAAACATAGTCTAATGAGTAAGTTTTCCAAGTTAACCACGGTTATCTAGATGTTCTTTTCATCTTACACTATTACTATTTAGGAATTGTTAAAGGGTTTTGCAAAAGAAATTAACATCAGTAACATCCCCAAGACGTAATCTTTAACAATTTTCTTTCTAAAATAACCAAGTTGAGATAATCATGTAAAGTTGAACAAGTTTTCCTGAGTGCTCTGTGGAGAAGGAGAACTGTTGCTTTTTCCCAAGAGCGAACTGAAGCTGGGAGAGGCAGTGCAGTGAGGGACACAGCTGCGCCCCGACTGACAGTCTGTCCTGATCTGCACACCTAGGGCCTTCTCCCCGCCTCCGAGCAGTGGGGAAATGCCTCACTGGCTGGGAAGCCGGAGGACTCACGGAGTCCAACTGCTGTTCAGGGCTGCCTTGTTGGCTCTGTGAGGCATTTGCTAAGACATTGGCAAAGGACCCCAAGCAAGTTAACCTTGAGAGGGGAAAAAGTTATTTAGAAAATGACTACTGTGATAATAATAACAACTCGAAACAGTTGTTTCAGTGATGCCATTGGTCTCAGATGTCAGAGACTAGATGAGACATGGATGGCTCCCTCGACGCCGATGCTCGCAGTCTCACGGTCCTGGAGCTCAGCACCCGTGCACGCACACACACACTCACTCCCTCGTCCCTCCTCAGCACCTTTCATTCTTACACGGAAGTGAGTGGTCAGGTGGAAGAAGAATGTACATTTTCCTTTAAAATGCAATTAAGAATCGGATGAAACTCTGAAGCTCTACTATAAAATGGGCTTAATGTCAGAGTTTATAAAACATTCCACTTGTAGAATCACCCACTGGCTGGCTAGTGTAAGGTATTAAGGAAAAGAAGTAACAGGTTAATAGAAAAGAATGTTGTGTTGGAAAGTGTGAACTTACAAAGACTGAATAATATGTGTAAGTTGCACAGTAAATGCCCAGTCAGTATTGATGTGTCTTTTCCCAGCTCTTGGTGTAAAACAAAACGCTAGGTTTAGTAAACACCAGAGGAAGAAGCTGAGCCAGATGGTTAAGAGCTCGGGCTTCTAAATCAGACAGATCTTGGTTTAAATCCTGGTTTTGCCGCTCTCATGTGTTCTTGGGGAAGTGGCTTAGCCGCTTTGGACCTCGCTTACCTTCTTAGTAAAAATGGGATAATAATAGTATCTACCTGACAGTGTTGTTCTAGGGATTAGGTGATACACGTGAAATCAACGCTGTATCTATCACAGGATGTTAGTCGGTTTTAGCTGTTCAAAGCAGAAGTATTCATAGGATTGATGTAAGGGTTAAATCAATACGTAGAAACTGTCTAGCAGAGTACCCACTAGAAGTACGTGATCAGTAGCAGCCAGTAATGTTAGCATTCGTGCATTTCAAGGCAATAACAGAGCATTTAAAACTGAGGCATAGGACGCAGCTGTTGCACGTGTACGTCGCTGGGGCAGGCGTGAATGGAGATCCTTGAGGACTGCATGAGAGTTGCAGATGAGGTCGTAGCAGTCGCTACCGTACTCCTGCACAGCTCAGAAATAGCCGTAGCTTCTCAGTGAAAACTCCGGGTACTTTCCTGCTGCTCCCCTCGCAGTGGAGGGCGCGCGTGAGCTTGACTGGTCGTGCGTTTCTGTCCCGAACCCTGGCAGATGTTCATTGAGCAGAACAAGATGAAGAGACAGAGCCGTCTTCTGCTGCAGAGCTCCGCTCCTGACCGGCAGCTTCTGAAGGCTTTGGAGGAAAACGCAAAACTCGTCCAGCAGCTTGAAGAAGAGAGAATTCAGCATCAGAAAAAGGTAACGGATTTTCCGCCGGCGTCTTAAAACACACCCACAAACACGAGGGTCGCTCCGGTCGCTTTTGGCTCCCTGCTCGGCCTCAGTTAAGTCTTTTCCGCCCTTTGACTTTTTAGTGGAGAGTAACTGCTGAAGGAACCGTAACGTAGCGCCCACGTAAAATCTAGAGCGCACCGGCGCGGACGCACAGCGGTCTTGAACCTGTCCAAAGGCCTGAAAAAGCGAAGGAAGGAGACCGCAAGAGAGCTTGCGTAGCGCTCGTCATGCACGGTCGGGGCTCCTGGGAGCGGATTGTGTTTTCCGAGGCCGCCTACCCCGGCAGAGTACGTTAGTCTCCGAGAACTTACTGGAAGGCGCAAGTTGGATGCAAAGAGGGACGAAACGTCCACATTAGTAGTCATTGTTTGCTTAGAGGAAATTTCTCATTTTGTAAACTTGCACAAATATATGTGTTTAAAGACTTCCTAAGTGGTTACTTCTGTTTGTTTGTTTGAGTGGAGCTGTTCCAGCTGACACAGCCCACCTTTGTGCCAGGCAGAAAAGATAGTCATCGTGGTGGGTGGGAGGGAGGAGGCGGGAGGGGAGGGGAGGCAAAGAGCTGGAACAAAGGCTTTGAAGGTAAAGAAACCACTTAAGAGAAATCACATCAGTATTTATACTCCTTGCAGTGTACCTCATTTGTGAAGAAAGGGCTGTTAGCTGCTGTTTATTATCACCTGTCAAAGTCTCTTGAAGCAATAATACTGACATTTAGTCCTTGGAAGTTTCTGAAGTTTTTATGAAGTTGGTCCTGAGGCAGAGCTGATTTTCCCCCTCAGTAAGAAATGCTGGTGTGTGCGCAGAACCTCCAGAGGAGTGGATGGTGACAGCGGTGGCCCCTGGAGAGAGGACTAGGCAGTAGACTAGGGGGAGAGAACTAACTTCTTCCTTCCTTCCTCTTTCTTTTCCTTCCTTCCTTCCTTCCTTCCTTTTCTTCCCCTCCGTACCCCTCCCTCCCCTCCCTCCCCCTCCCTTTTCCCTTCCTTCATCCTCCCTTCCCTTCTCTTTTCTTTTTCTTTTCTTTTTTCTATTTTTCTTTCTCTCCTTATGCAAGAATTACCATTTAAAATAAAGAGAAAATAAAGGAATATTTTAAAAATTTAGCTCGTGCTAGAATTTTTCGGTTCTGAAAAGTCTTAGTTGTAGTTAAACCTGTTTAGTAAACAGCACGGGCCTAGGACCTACTGAATTGAACTGAAGTGTGGGACTTAGTCGTTGGATCTGTTCCATGTTGGGGTAGGAGGAGAGAGTAGCTGCTGCTGGAGATTAGCTAAAAGTCATGAATGGCTGCGATCAGTATTTCTAAGACTATTCTGCCATACTCTGCAGTTGCTCTGTGTAATCTTTCATGTGTGTGGTCCTAAATAGTTCTTACCTGTCTGGTAAGTTCCCCTGCGGATTCTCTGGCTGTCTTTTAAACACTGTGTTGTTTCCTTGGTGATAAAAGCAACATACGCTTCTTCTTATAAGCAAATATTTAAAATACAGTCCAAGTTAAAGAAGAAATTACCCAAGAATTCCATATTTTGGTACCTATCCAAACCTTACACAAATGGATAATTTTATGAATGTAGTTGAAATGGGATCATATCATACATCCTGTTCTACAGCCTGATTTGTTTTTAGTTGATAGCATATTGTTCCCTGTCAGCGTGTGGTGAGCTTTGTGATTTTATTTTATCTTAATTTTTAAAATAGATTTATCTAGAGAGAGAAAACACAGGTGGTGGGGGGGACAGAGGAAGAGAGAATCTCAAGCAGACTCCGTGCTGAGCATGAAGCCCTACACGGGGCTCAGTCTCCCAACCCTGAGATCTCGAACTGAGCTGAAAGCACGAGTCAAATTCTCAACCAACTATACCACCCAGGCATCCCAACTATGTGATTTTAAGTGGTTGTATGGTATTTCAGTTCATGAAGACAGGATGACTTCTTAAATCCATAATTTGGTGGATATTTAAGTTATTTTCAGTTATTTGCTGTTATGGACATTTAAGTTATTTTCAGTTATTTGCTGTTACTATTTCCTTTTTTTTTTAAGAGAAAAAGCATGTGAGTGGTATGGGGGAGGGACAGAGGAAGAGAGAGAGAGAGAGAGAGAATATTAAGCAGGCTTCATGCAGGGCTCTATCTCATGACCTTGAGATCATGACCTGAGCTGAAATCAAGAGTCATTGGATGTTTAACCAACTGAGCCACCCAGGTGCTCCCTTGCTATTTCTTTAAATCAAATTCTAAAAGTAGTATGGCTAAATCAAGCAGCCTTTTCATCTTTCTTTCCTTTTTTTTTTTTAAGGTTTTTGATACTTGTTACCAAATTCCTCCCCCCCAAGTGTTCTTTTCCAAGTTACCTGAATTTTCTCTTGAAAATGGGTACAAAGGTAATGTTCTTAGATATTATTGGGTACAAAGGTAATTCTTAGATATTATTTTACCTTTTTGACCCATATTTCAGTACCAAGTTATCTGGGACATTATGTCTCCAGTAAATTTATATTGGCTTAAATAACTGGTATTTTAAGTATCATCTATACTCCAAAATTTGCATGGTTTTTAAGATGAATGGTATCTCTTTGCTCTGAAATGCAAAGTAATGGGAAACTGATTTTCCCCCCTTTATTTTTCCTTGAGAAAGGAAAAGCTGCGAAAGTCTGTTTGTGAATTACAGGTGAAAGACTTAGAAGAGCAGCTCGAAAACACAGCCCTCCACAGAGAGATTCGCAGCCTCAAACAGCAGTTGGGGCTTCTGGAAGAAGACAAAAGAGAATTGGAGTTAAAATACCAGAGTTCGGAAGAGAAAGCCAGAGATTTAAAGCACTCCGGTAAAAGCGTCCGTGGGCTTCTGTGTCTGAATAGTTTGAGACTTCCCCGTGCCCAGCACAAAACCTGGCCCGTAGCTAGTCCAGAACACTCGCTGAATGCTGCACAGAAACACCAATATCCGTTTAGTTGAACGGCCACCGGACTCCAGGGAGTCGCAAGCCCTTGGACTTCTTGGTGGACTCAGAGCATGTGCGAGCTTTCCGTACAGAATGAGGAGATAAAGATACTGCTGATCTGGGAAGACCAACATTTCAGCATTTCTCAGGGCTTCAGATAGGATGGTTAGGAGTATTCGTTGAGGACTTATCTTGTTCATTTTAGGGAGTGGGTTCCCCCCCCCGCCTTTTCTTTTTTAGAAAGGGAGAGAGCATACTAGCGACTGGGGTTGGAAGGGAGGGGGAGAGGGAGAAAGAGAATCCCAGGCAGGCTCCACACCCAGTGCAGAGCCCGATGTGGGGCTCAGTCCCATGACTCTAAGATCATGACCTGAGCCAAAATCAAGTCTGATGCTTACCCTACTGAGCCACTCAGGCCACCCTTAGGGTACATTTTTAGAAAGAATTAAACTTTTAAGCTTCATACAACCCTTATCTGTGGTCTAAATTATACCTATGAACTAATACTTTCAGTGTCACACCTAACAATAAAATGGGCAACAATATGTATATTAAGTGGAAAAACTTTTAAAACACCAGGGGATATTTAAATCAAAGGATTTATTCATTCAGTTCCGGAAGGCTTGACAGCAAAGTGTGAATTGAATTACTACACAGGGATAAGTAATAAGTTTCTGTTGGAAGGGAGGTGATTTAAGGAGGCAGGTTGTTCCCTTTTATAACAGCTTCAGTATTCACTTGAGATATTTTTGGTTAATTTTATACTAGAATTTTGAAATCTGTATAGAAGAACTAAGTAGGTTTTTTTTTCCCCTTTAAAAAACATCCAGTGCTTTCTAATCCACAATGAAAATGAACTGCAATTTACTTTTAAAAAAATTGATCTAAAATTAAGAAGTATTCTCTTCTTTTTAGTGACTATCCAGGCAGCCTGTGGCCAAAGCCTTATTATTATTTTTTTTTTCCAATGGAGGAGACAGTTACTAGAGAAAACCTGAGATTCAGTTTTGAGTATGTTTTATTTAGGATCTGCTGTGTGTGTAGCCAGCCATAGCCTAGGGTACTATAAGAAATCTAGAAGAAAAGAAACCGTGCCTTTTGTCCTTGAGGAGCTCAAACTCTCTTTGAAGAGACAGACACATGCACATGAATAACGAGAGGACTCTTGGCTTTCAGAGAGCGTAGCCCACACTGCTTATTTCAGTGTTGAGAGTAGAGATAAACAGGCAGATCATTGGGGGCTCAGTCATTCATGGAGAGAGGAATGGCTGGGGACAGAGGGGCCCATTCCTGAGTGCACACAGTATTCGGTACCTAGAGCCTGTTGGGGCCCCTCGGAGAGGTATTCACATCTGCAGAATACATAGAAATCGAGCTCCTGGAACTCCAAACCTGCGTCTTGAACGGCACCCGGCATGGAACCTTTCACATCGCTGGTGCCAGTATACCTGCTTCATTTGGGACGTGAGTGAACTGGGTGGATAAATTCTGTTTCCAGAATGCTCCTTCAGAAGAGCGAGATGTTTCTGAAGCTACAGACATTTGAGAGTCTGAATCTGGTTAAAACTAAGAACTCCAGGATTTGCAATTTTTGAAGGAAATTAGGTGGAGGAGGAACGTATGTCATTAAAATTCATTGCTCTAAATGTCATCTTTAAAATTAATTCCTGGTCTATACCCTTTAAAAGTCAAGTATTCACAATTTCTCAGTGTTCTGAGTAGTACGTGCCATTGTTCACAAATATTTCTTCAACCAACTCAATCCCTACTTCCACCCATCCAGCCGTTGTCCCGAATTATTTTTCTTTTCCATAGCTGTGCATGCAGCACAGGACAGTAACCTTTCCTGTGACCCGTGTCAAACCTCTTCTTGCATTAGTGGTCGCAGCCTGGATGACGAAAAGGTTAAGACTTTTTGCAGTTTCATACTGAGATTTCTAACTTTGCCTTAATACCAAGAACTTGACTTTGAGAGAGGTTACTTTTTTTTTTTCGTTTATGTGTGTAAAAGGTGCTAAGTGGCTTGTTTCAGCTCCTTTCTGAATGCTTGTTCTCCATGCAGTTGATGAACTCCAGAAACGTGTGAACCAGTCTGAGAACGCGGTGCCTCCGCCTCCCCCACCTCCACCACCGCTCCCCCCTCCTCCCCCCAACCCTATCCGGTAAGTAAGTACGGGCGATGGGGTGCGGTCCTGGGGTGGGGGGGTGGGGTGGGCTGGGGGGCAGGGGTAGGGGGACTGCTCTGCGGGTCTTGTCATTCCTCCTCACAGGACCTGAAGCGTATGCTAGTGGGTAGTGGGATCCCTTCCTTAAATGCAGAACCAAAAACTGCCTTAGATTGCATCACTGGAGGGACGGGCGGTCAAAACTCTGAAACATACCAGCTGGTATTCCTCTCAGAAAATTTTCTTTTTTTAAAAAAAATTTTTTTATTTTTACTTTTTTAAGATTTTATTTGTTTATTTGAGAGAGAAAGATCACGAGAGAGCACAAGCAAGGAGGAGGGAGAGAAGCAGGTTCCCTGTTGAGCAGGGCATCCCCTGTAGGGCTCTATCCCAGGACCTGAGATCATGACCTGAGCCAAAGGCAGCCGCTCAGCTGACTGAGGCGCCACCCAGGCGCCCCTCTCAGAAAATTTCCTAAAGGCGGATGAATCACTCCCTTCTTGTAATCTATAAAGAAAGGACCCTAAGACACCCCGGGCAGAAACACTCCTGGGGCCCCCGACTTGCTCTGCTCCATGGAGATGTTTATATTGCACGTGGATGTTCCAAATCCAGGAGCTGGATATGGAGTTTGGAAGTTTGATACTGGGGCGCCTGGGTGGGTTAAGTGGGTTAAGCCTCTGCCTTCCGGTTGGGTCATGATCTCAGGGTCCTGGGATAGAGCCCCGCATGGGGCGGTGGTGGGGGGTGGTGTCTCTGCTCAGCAGGGAGCCTGCTTCCTCCTCTCTCTCTGCCTGCCTCTCTGCTTACTTGTGATCTCTGTCAAATAAATAAATAAAATCTTTAAAAAAAGAAGTTTGATACTTCAGTGTTAAGATTTCAGCCCCTGATGTTAGGATTTCCTTCAACTGGAAGATCAAGGAATTTTGAGCTCTCCCAGAATGTTGTTTTTTGTTTTTTGTTTTTTTTAAATCTTTTTCTTGCCTTAATTTGAATTTGAAAAGCTCTGGTTTGTTCATTTACCTTAAAAATAAAAGTACTAAAGGAAACAAAAACTTATCAGGACTAATTATTACACACTAGTAATTAAACTCAGAGTGCTAATTATGTTTTGTCCCTAACCTCATATTTAAACCTTTATTAATGCCAAGAGAAGAACCTTCCATAAGAAGAAGAAGAAATTACGTTTACATTCTTGTGACAGGGAATCACATATGCAGACAGGAATTCACTTTTTCTGAAGCCTGAGGTGACTGGGTGGTATTGAGTGCCTGAAGTAAGCACGGTCCACCCCAGGAAACCTAGGGGCATGTTTTGCCTCCCTTGTGGTTCTCCTTCCTCCCTCCAGAGTTAACATAAGACACAACCTGCTTGCCTTGGTGACGGCTTCCCTCTTCATATCATGATGTTAGCTGCTTCTGTATAATTTGTTTTTGAACAAAGGGAATTTAAAATTTTGCTAGGTTTTTTCTACCTTTCATTAACTCATGTGATTTGTTTAATCCTTTCACACAGAGGCTGTTTTTTCCTACTTTGCACCTTTGCAAAGTCTGTCCGTGTTAATACAATGTGTAGTATGTTCCTCCCACACAATGATGAAAATGGGACTTTGCCTTTTAAAAAGATTCTCATTAGGTTTTCTTACTGAGGGTATGACATAATCTGCTTTGAGCCATTTAAGTAGTCAAGGCAAAATAATTTTTACATGTGATTGATCCAAGAGTCCATTGAAAAAATTTCGGGTATTTTAAATTCTTTCTGTCCTGGGTAGCTAAAATCTGTTGGAGATATTCTGAATTTGACATTTAAAAATAGGAAATTCATCACTTTGATCTTCTAAGGTGTAGAATTTTGAGCTGATAAGAAAGATCATTTCTGGGGCGCCTGGGTGGCTCTGTGGGTTAAGCCTCTGCCTTCGGCTTGGGTCATGATCTCAGGGTCCTGGGATCGAGCTCTGCATTGGGCTCTCTGCTCAGCGGGGAGCCTGCTTCCCCCTCTCTCTCTGCCTACTTGTGATTTCCCTCTCTCTGTCAAATAAAAAAATAAAAGAAAAGAAAAAGAAAGGTCACTTCTGTCTATGAGGAGGGAGAACTATAAAAAAAACGCGATTATAGTGTTGCTTTTGTCTTTAATTTTTAGTCTCACAAATCTGGAAGCCCTTGGTATTAAAATTAAAGTATAACCTAAACAGACTATTTTCCCAAAGAGCACTTTACAGTTTTACTGAGAAATAAATACAGGGTTCAGATTATGTATGTCTAAAGCATGAACTCTTTCATAAGGGCCCTTCGAAGAAAGTTTTCATTGAATAACATGAGTGATTTTTATTTTAAGGTGAATTTAAGTAGTATAAGATGTAATTTCTCAGAGTTTTCTTTGTTGGTTTTCTTTTTTTTGGCAAGGAGTACTTTCTTGTCAAAGAACTATATTTGCACGTATATGGAGTTTCAGTGGACTTTGAATCCACTAATCAAGGTTTTCTAACTTTGGTCCTGAGCCACATTTGTTTTATACCCTGACAGAGTCCTTGGATAGAATGAAAGCAGAGATTGGGGGAGAGGGCAGTCTAGGGCCTTGAGGAAGAAGGCAGCCCGTGGTCGTGTTGTACCAGCAGTAGTGAACACGGAGAGGTCCTGGGCAGGTGTGGGTCAAGGGGGAGGGGGAGTGTATTGGTTAATTAGTCAGCATTCTCCAGAGAAACGGAACAGCAAGGGTGTGTGTCTGTACATGTATACATACATGTGTATACATCATGTCCGTTCACATACAAGGTTTATTCGAAGGGATTAGTTCGTATGATTATGGGCCGTGGCAAATTACAGGGGGAGTCGAAAAGCTGGAGCCCACGGAGAGCCTGTGGTGTGGTCTCAGTTAGGTCAGCAGGCTCCAGACCAGGAAGAGGCGGTGTTTCAGGTCTGGAAGCAGGGAAAAGCAGATGTCCTCATTTCAGGGTAGTCAGGCAGAGGAATTCTGTTTTATTTGGGGAAGGGTCATCCTTTTGTTTTATTCAGGCCTTCCACTGATTGTGTGAGGCCCACCCACATGAGAAAGTAGTCTGTATTCCTCAGGCTACCAAAGGTTAATCTTTTTCCTAGCGGGGGGAGAGCCCTCTCCAAGCCCCACTGAACGTTAGCTTGTAGACACTGAAGAGTTCTGCCTTCAGTGACTGAATGGGGAACATGGGCAGAGTTTGCATGATTTCATTTCTTCCAACTTCTGGAATAAAATGTGCTTGTTGGTAAGTTCTAGAAACCTCCCAGGGTAGAGCATAGTGCTTGCTTTCTCCTGTGCTTTGTGAGAGATTGTTCAGTGTGTTCGGGAATTTTAAGAAAAGGCAGTTAGAGAGGGGATTAATCATTGATCTCAAGGCAGAAGTAAGAAATTTTAAAAAATCTAAAAATTACGGTGATTAAGAAACACTGAGTTGTTCCGTCCTCTGCCAGGTATTGCTGTGTGTGTCCAGGTGCCGCTTTTCTGGAGGCAGCATTATGCCTTCCCAGCGTGGCTTCCTCAGGACTGTACTTTGTCAAATCCACTTTACCACACTGAGAATATTTATAGTGAACACTTATAATAGAGTTCCAGAATTCTTGGTTCATTTGGGTTTTTTGTACACACACTTCTGTACAGTTTAAAAGTAATACAAAGTGAACATCAGGTGTTCACCCTCCGAATCAAGAAGCAGAAAAATACTGGTAGCAAGAAAAAATTTTTCTTCCGTATATATCTCTAAACTCCTATAAATATGCATATGGTTTTTTTTCTAACTATATAGTTGGAATTTTTCTGTATTCATTTGGGTCTTGTTCTTTTTACTCCATGTTACTTTGTAAGATTCTCGCGTGTTCTGTTGTGTGGCTCAAGTTCATCCCACGAATATGAATATATATGAATTCCCACGAATATGGATGAACTTGAGCTACACAACAGAACACGCGAGAATCTTACATAATTGGGATACATAATATGGATACATAATGCATTTTATAAATGGATTTTGTGTGTTTATCCATTATGGCCCTTATACCTTTGAGTTATTACCAGTTCAGGGAAGTGCTGGAAATTCTACATGAAGATTCTGGTAAATGAATCCTGGTGCACAAGGGCTTGGTTTCTGTAAGACGGTCAGAGGTGGAATCCCTGGCTCCTAGGATCAGTGTGTCTTCTGCTCCGCTGGATAATGCCCAGCGCGTTTTCCAGAGTTTCCCACCATCGGTCCATCCGCCATCTTCAGTCTGAAGTCATCCACTGTCTTCCTCTTACTCCACAGACCTACCGGCACATGATAATACCAGACTAGAAATTTCTTGCCTGTTTGATAACTGTGTAGTAGTATATCAGTGTGGGTTTCATTTGTGTTTTCCTAGTAGCTAGTGAAGTCAAGGGTTTTTTTTTTTTTTTGGTATGGGTTTTGGAGATTTGGGTATCTCTTTTATGGTGTTTCAAAGCTTTTGTCCATTTTCCTGTTGCATTATATGCTTTTTCTTATTGATCTGTAGAATTTCCTTTTTTTTTGTTTTTTTTTGTTTTTTTTGGAAAAAATTTTGAAGTTTTTTTCTAGTTAAATAATCTCTACACCCATCATAGGACTCAAACTCATGACTTTGACATGAAGAGTCACGTGGTCCTCTGACTGAGTCAGCCAGGAGCCCTTTCTTTTTATTCTTTATGGTGTCTTTTAACACATGGAGGTCATTTAATGTTAAATTTATCATGATTTGCCTTTTATACAGATTTTATAAATATAGACCAGAGAGACTATGGTCTAAATGTATTTTGTCCCTTAGGTATCTGCTCTGTGTCACTCAGATTCAGATGTCTTTATGCCCATGTTTCACAGATAAATATTTACTGAAAATATCCACTAATTCTTTGATTCTTCCCTCTCCCTCAAACGTATTACATAGATAGCTCTTTCTGAATTGTAGGTATGCATATTGACTTTTTTTTCTGTTTTATTTTGCACAGTATTGGTCATGATAGCGGCTCCCTTCTTAGAGTAATGAGTTCGGTTCCACGCAGAAAGGGATGAGAAATCTCTCTCTTCCTTAAAGTGCTGAAAATTTAATAATTTATTAAAAATGGAAAGTAGACTCCTAAGTTCTAGCTATCCATTTATGCACCTAGAAAAGAATTGGATTTTTACTGATTATTTTGAAGCAGTACATGTTATTCCTTGAATTTTCCAGCACCCAGTAATCTCCTTTCTTTCTCTTTCTTTCTCCCAAAGATCCCTCATGTCCATGATCCGGAAGCGATCCCATCCCAGCGGCAGTGGTGCTAAGAAGGAAAAGGCAGCTCAACCAGAAACAAGTAATTCTCATCCACTTTGGTTTTACTCTCAGTGGTTTCAGCACAGGTTTTCAACAACACACAGTTTTTGAGTTCTTTGACTGTGAACGGATTGGGGAGAAATGTGAACCTAGCAGCTGATAAGAAACAAGAAAAGCGTCCCTGCCTTTGAGCTGCTCCTGGTCTCGAGCAGGTCACCTATAAGGTGCAGTCTGCTGGGGTGTGTCTGCTTTCCAGGATGAGGCTACAGGAGGAGGTATAAGGGAACGAGAGGGAGTGATTGTAGGTGAGGGCTTGGGGAAAGACTTTTTAGAGTTCATAGCAAGTGAACTGAGATCAAGCCCCTGCTGTGTACGGACCTTGTGCTGTGTGCTGGAGACAGAAGACATAGAGTGACACTGAGTGGGGGAGCAGTAAGCAAGGACGATTTCCTGGGGGAAACTCTTCTAGGAGAGTATGGAGGTGGGGATGCCGGTTATCAGGAAGCAGTGCTTAAGCTGAGTAGGTTAGATTTAGGAAGTCAGGATGGGGGCATTTAGAATAAAAGTAGTTCCCAAAGGGGGGGAACCAAATCAAAGTGGGGATGGAGCTTGGCGTATTAGGAAACTGAACAAAGGTTGGTATTTACTAGAACATGGGGTACAATAGAAGGAAGTCTGAGCCAGACTTAGGATGTGGTCAAGATTTTTGAATTATATGGTAAGGCCAGGAGAAGTTTAAGTAGGGGTGTGGCATGGTGAGATTGGTCTTTTTAAAGAAATCACGCTGTTTGCAGCGAGAGGACAGAGAGCAGACTGCGGAGGCATGAGAGGGGATGAGCCGAGGTTGTCATTCAGAGGCACGTGGCTCAGACGAGGGTGGTAGCAGCGGAGACAGAAAGAAGTGGGTAAGTCTAGGAACAGCTCTGGGAGGGGCAGTTCACAGGAGTGGGACTGGCTGGAGAGGGGAGAAGTTGAGGATGACGTGATGACGTGATGATGGGAGTGGAGGGAGGAGGGCTTTCCCCTTGAGCAGAGCATTGGCTGCCAGGAGCTGCGCTGGCTCCCGGAGCTTCAGGCTGACCAGTAGAACCCACATTAAACTCAGCACCTGCTAGTTACAAAGCATGGCAGATTTGCCTGGGTCCAGCCCAGTCTCGTGCAGACTTCTTGGCCCCCTTTTCCTGCCCCAGGTTCATTGATCCGGTCCAGCCACTTTCCTACCATTGGCAGGCTGACGTCCTCAGATTGTTGTCCCGTGTCCTGTGACATTGCTGTCTTGTGTCATGTGACATTGCTGTGTTCTCACTGCATCAGAAGAGTTCAAACCCTGTAGGCTGCTTAGCCTCATTTCTGTACGTTGGCTCTACCTTATGGCTGGACCGTGACCTCGAAGCCCCCCTCTGCACTTGCTCTGGGTTTCCTCGTTCCAGAATTGCTCTGCTGCCTTCCTCTGGTCAGTGCTTTCTGGGGCAGGAGGCTCTAATTACACGTCTCCTGTGTAGGCTCCAGGCTCTGCCGTCAATGTTAGCTCCTTAGTATGGGCCCATTGCTCTGTGTGACTGTAGCATTTTACTTCAGGCTTTATGATGTCCCACCCCACAGCCCCTGCTGTGGTGTTTGGGGGTTATTTCCACATCTGTACCCCTGCACTGATTGCAAACTCTTTGAGGCCTTACTCCTGCCTGCTGGTCTCCCACAGCTTGTATGGACCTTCAGTGAATTCAAGTTTAGACCTACGCCTAGCCTTGCTACCCAGAACCCCGCAGCACCACTACAGAGGAAAGCTAGTTGATTTCATCTATGTATGTCGACTTTTGGTGCCTGCCTCCTACAAAGCTTTGGAACCTAGTTCTCTCCTAGCACTCCTGAAAGGGACATTCTGCTTGCCACAGGCATCACAGGATTCAGAAGTCTTGTCTTTGGTGATTGCAGGGTAGCCCTGCTGTGTTACTGACTGTAAGCCTTCCTGACACTCTGATTAAACTTAAAATTTTGTTTCAATCGTGTTTGGGGGGCAATTGGTAAGACTTAGAGGGTCAGGAGGGCAGTCAGCATAAAATGCTTTCCCCTTCTAAATAAATGACATTATTGGCTTGTCATCCTCGACAGCACCCTTAAGTTTAAAAAAAAAAAAGTATTCTAAGCTTACTAACCCCAGTGTTAGAAACCGTATAGTTTTTCTTATGAAAGTGATGTTTCATTTACAATTCCTGACGTGGGGCAGTGTTCTGTCCCTCATTCCTGAGCTATTGGGTTGTCACCTGGGATAATTTAAGTTGAGTGACTGGTACAGAAGTCACTCATGGGATTTTTTTTTTTTTAAAGATTTTATTTATTTATTTGATAGACAGAGACCAGAAGTAGGCAGAGAGGCAGGCAGAGAGAGAGAGAGGAAGGGGAGCAGGCTTGCTGCTGAGCAGAGAGCCCGATGCGGGGCTCGATCCCAGGACCCTGGGATCATGACCTGAGCCGAAGGCAGAGGCTTAACCCACTGAGCCACCCAGGCGCCCCTCACTCATGGGATTTTAAACTGAAGCCACTCTAAACTATACCGCCTGAAATGGTACGGACCACAGACACCTGTGGTTGCAGCCTCTCTCTGTCTGGCAGGGTCGTTACTTACAGTGTCTCATTAACACTTCGCACTAGACAAAGTTGTTGAATGAATAAATCAACAATGATCAAATGCATGATGAAGGAAGGCAGAGAGCATCAAACTTTGGGGTCGTCTCTGATGCTTTAGAGCTTACATTTCTAAGCAGGGATCGGTCTTGCTGTCACAGTGTTCTCTTTTGTTAGCATCTTACGATGGCTTTCACTGGCCAGTTGGTATTCTTCTCAGAGCTGATGAATGAAAAAACTTTTATTGCTAGGGTATGGCTCTTAACTTTTTATTTTCCTTTTAAGATTTTACTTATTTATTTCACAGAGAGACAGCGAGAGAGGGGAAACAAGCAAGGGGAGTGGGAGAGGGAGAAGCAAGCTTCTTGCTAAGCAGGGAGGATGTGGGGCTTGATCCCAGGACCCTGGGATCATGACTTGACCCAAAGGCAGAGGCTTAACAACTGAGCCACCCAGGTGCCCCTAGGGTATGGGCCTTAAAAAGCCTAATTGTAAGGGAAGGTCTGTGGGTTATTTTAGAAGTAGCTTTAAGGTCTAAATGTAAGAAATAATTAATAAACTTTGAATTAATAACTGTAATTTCGATAAGCGTGCATTTATTGGACAAGTTCCGAGATTTTAAAGGTATGCTTTCTGTTTATCGAATATTTAGGCCGTTAATATTGACATTTTCTTACCTCAGTTTGCTCACCTGCTGAGTGGGTATAAACATAATTCCTTTTTCATAGGGTGCTTGTGAGAATTAATGAGTCTCCTAACATGTAAAGTGTTTAGAGAAGTACCCAGCACATTGAAAATACTCAAAATGTTAGCTTAAAAAAATAACAACAAAAAAAGACGGGGTTCCAACCGCCCTTTGAGGGGCAGAAGTCCTCGTTCGGCAGACTCTTGGGGTCATTGCGGCTAAGGAAATATCCTTAACTTTATGACCTTACGTCAAATTCAGACTTACTCAACCATGATGTGTTCTTTAGAAATTTTGTACATCAAGGTGGCATAAGATTCTTTTTAGATGCCTTTTTAAAAATGTTAATAAGAGAGGACAGTAATCCCATGGAATTTAGAAATTCATTTTCATTTCCCTTAAGTAATAACAAAAGGTTTTATTGAGCAACAAGGTGATGGTTTTGTCTGTGGGTCTTTTCTTTGAGGAATGAACTTATTTTTCAAGTAGGTCTTAAAATTTAAGCCTCAATTAATTACATGTAGCTTTCTGATCTAAGACTGACCTTGAAGCACTAACTCAAAGAACATTTGGTTTGATTTTCCTGTGGCAGTTCAGTGACATTAGACCTGTTGTCTTCATTTGTCCCTTTTCTTTAATCCCCAGTATCCTGCATATTTCCATTGTCCTTCTGATTACATGCTTTTGTGAGACAATTACCAGCTGTGTGATCGCAGAAAGAATTACAAAACATACCATGAGCTCTCTGTACGTGATTCTTGCAGATTTATTAGAATTGCTTAATAGTTTAGAAGTTCATATAGATTGCTTTTTGCTAGTTCAAAAGCAGGGTTGGTGAGAGAGAAAGCTTGTGTAGCTAACCTAGTGTTGCCCTGGTATTGTGCCTGCGCAGGGAATCTGATAAGAGTGATTTTTCCTTAAGACCAATTAAGCCTTTACATTTGAAAAAGACTAAGAAATTAAAGCCTGGTTTATAATCTGTACACAATACAGATAGTGGCACTTCTCTGAATTATCACTATGATTCTGGCAAGCAAAAATAAGAAACTACTTTAAATTCCTGTTATGTTAGATGCTGCAGCAAATTTGAATGGTGTCGACCATAATTCTCCATCTGTCTGCCTTAATTAGTTTTTGTATGGTGCATTTAATTGGGTTCCAGTCCTTCCTTACAGAGCGCTAATCTGTTTGTCGGCTGTGTTCCTGTTGCCATGCAGCTCTTCTCAAGTCTCACGCAAAATGGCAGGCTTTCTGAAAAATCACATGTCTTTTTTTAGGATTTAAAAAACAATTTTTTTTTCCTCAGGAATAAACTGCGTACCCTTACCAGGTACTTGCATGGCAGATCTGGGCTTTATGTCCCCTGCTTGGAATAGGGTCAGCACACACACCCTGTTGTTCAGAATAGGTATTCGGATACTGAATGAGTGAGTGAGTGAGTGAACGAACGAATGAATGAATTTCTCTCTATAGTAATTTTCTCATCTGTCCCCTTGTTGATGCTTGGGAGCCATCTGCAGAAGCTGCCCGAGAAAATGCTGCTTAAGGGCACAGAGTCGATCAGCCCACAGTTTTTGCTGTCTTTCATTTACTGGTGGGTGAGTTCTGACTTCGGTGCCATGTTTCCCACGTTGCCCAGCAAAAGATGCTTTCTTGCCATCTGGATCTGAAAAACGCTGTTTGGGTTTGGGTATGGAGAACTTTTCATTCCCCTCATATCAGTGGCCCGCGAAGATGACAGGGCCCTAACTGAAGTTAGGACCCTGTCGGAAGACTTGGGTTGTAGGATGCGTGTGGTGGTGGTGGTCCCATCAGTGTGGTGCTGCCTAGGTGAGGATGGTGGAACCTTCTGGATTCTTCTAGTTGCTCCCCTGGGTATAATGAAATAGCAGTAGCTACTCAGTCAGTGTTAGCGTGAAGTCCACATGGCAGAAAAAGAAGCCACAGTGTAGCCCTTATTAGTGCAAAGCCCGACACTCCCATCCATTGCCTTGGGGATGTTGTTGTGATGGCTTCCATTTAGAAGCTGTCCTTTTGGGAGTTAGCTGTTTCTGCTCAAATAGCAAAAATATTAACAACCACATAAAGCCAAAAGTTTAACAAGTCAGTCAGCGGGTAGGGTACTTGCTGAGTGCCTACTGTACGCCCCGCATTGTAGAATGTGCTACACAGCCTCAGAGGAAGGTCTTCGTAACGTACTTAAATATATTGGTTGCAGTGAATGAGACAGATGTAAATACGAGATCTAGAATGGCAATGATGGTGATACATGTTCCAGAAATGACTGCTTTTGGCCAAGCTATTGTGCAACAGACAGATTTCATTATTCTGATCAATAGCTTTAAGCCCACCTCAGCTACATTCATCTAATTGATGTATATTTTAACAGCTTTATTGTTTTTGCAGCAAAATAATGCAAAGTTTAAACAATAGATGAATTTTTAAAATCAAATTTAATTACTTAATTGCAATCATTTCTAGGTGTATGTTTTCTTTCAACATTGACAATTTTAAAAGACTTGAAAAAGGTTTGCTTAAATGTTTCCTTCCATTGTGATTCCTAAACAAAAGATGGCAATTTAAAAATAGATTTCACCTATCTGCTGTTCATCTTCTGACTGTGGGTTTCTTCCAACAAGTTAACGGATCTCTTTTATCTTTTATTTCCAAATGGCTTTTTAATAGTTATTCCTTCTTTGGGCTGATTTCTTTGACAGAGGATGTTTTAAGTTATAAAAACATCTCTGAGGCAAAAATCAAATGATTATTTGTGGTTAGATAGAAAGCTGCAGAAGTTCAGGTCTGTCATTATGCTGACATGGAACCGAATCCACTTGAATTTTAACAGAGATGAACGAGTATGGATTTCTAGGCTACAAATTAGGCCTTAAATTTTGCAACTCTAATTTTTATTTATTTTTATTTTTATTTTTATTTTTATTTTAAGTGGAGCCTAACATGGAGCTTGAACTCGGGACCCTGAGATCAAAACCTGAGCTGCGATCAAGAGTAGGACACTTAACTGACTGAGCCACCCAGGGGCCCCTGTAACTCTAATTTGTTTTAAAAAACAGGTCTTTTATTGAGAGATTCTTTTAATTAAAAAAAAAAAAAAGTGTGGCTACCTGGTAGCTGTTAACCTCAGTAAATTGTTTTGCGTTGTCTTGTGACTGAGAAGCAGTTGTGCATAATTACAAAGTGCATCGGAATAGAAAGTATCTGTTTTCTTGTAACATAAGATGATTTCTGTGTGTGTTCTTTGACAGCTGAAGAAGTCACGGATCTGAAGAGGCAAGCAGTTGAGGAGATGATGGATAGAATTAAAAAGGGAGTTCATCTTAGACCTGTGAATCAGACAGCTAGACCGAAGGCAAAGGTATGGAATGACTTAATGTTCCCCTTCCCGTGATGCTTCCTTTTTTCAAGAATAGAAGTTTGAAATTGGATGAAAGCGACATCAGGGTGACTGAAATCTTAGGATAAGGCTAATGTGTCATAAAAGGCTCTCCTCTCATACAAGCGTGTCTCAGGATTCCTGTTTGAGCCACAGTTAACCTAAATCCCTATAGAAAGTCAGATTGTTGGAGATGCTGTCCTCTGCTTGATGCGAACCTCTACACCCAACAAATGATGATCATGCACTTTCTTTTCTTTAATTCCTTTTGTGCAATTCAACAAGTATCGATTGAGTATCTCCTGTGTGCCTGGTACTGTTTCAGAACCTGGGGATAAAGCAGGACACAAAAGAGACAAAAATCCTAGCCCTTCCGGAGGCTTCTGTTTCCGTGTGATGGGGAGAGGGGCCAGGTAGACAGGGGGCATAGCACGATAGCGTCAGGACGGACTAAAGACAGCTTTGGAAAAATAGTGAGGTTTGTATGATTCCATTATTTTACAAACCTGGTCCAGGCCACTGTAAGGAGAACGTTTTGTGTATCTGTATCCTCAGCTGCCTTCTGAACTAGACCACGGGGAGCACTGAGATCTGGTGCCTGGAGCCAGCTCAGTACCTCTCCCTTCTCTCATGGGTGCGTCCCATTGAAATAGACCAACAGTAGGATTTTGATATTTTGTGTCTTGAAAAATAATTTGTTTATTTGTTTTCTCCTTGTAATAAAGCATCAACTGATGGTTTATTACCATCTGTTCTACTTTCTTCTTCTAAACCAAACTTAAAGGTTCATTCTTACTCTCATGGATGCTCCTCTTCCGCTGCTTCAGTGACCCCAAGGATCATGACTGTTGAGTACAAATTCTGCTGGACTTTAAAAAGTTGTCACTTGATCACCGGCCAGCGAGGTGGCCGGGCAGGGCAGGAGCTGTCGTGGTGGGAGGGCTGTCTATGGAAAGAGGGAAGAGGGAAAGAATACCCAGCTGTAAGCAGTGGGTTGACAAGAGTGTGAAATGGAAGCTTTCGCAGCCGCTGGAGTGCTGGTCTGCTAGTGCTCTGAGCAGTTTCCCAGGCGAGGGATGGAGCGTCCGCAGTCTGGCCGGTAGGCTGGGCGCCAGGGTTGGGCGCCTGAAGCTCGCTGCTGCGGGAGCTGGGGCTGGACGCTACCCGCTTCCCGCTCGCCAGGCTCCTCTCTCCCCGGACTGGGCGGAGCGCTGGCCCTCTCCCGCTCACGGGGTTGTCGTCGGGCTCCAGTGGATGATGGTGTAAGATTTTCACATCACAACGGTTTCAGAACAAATCAGCCAAACCAAACAGACTAGAGAAAAACGCAATGTCATGAAGAAGCCAAAATTAGTTTAGAGAGAAAAGTGTTGAAAGCTTGTTGAATCCTAAGCGATCAGTGTTCTGTATGTACTTTGCTTTTCAGAGGATCGCTTTGTCCTCCCTCTTCTTGCCCTGAGTCTTCCAACAGTTAATCGTTATATAATGTCAGTGCAGAGCTGGGGAGCAGCCGAACAAGGAGAGTGGACGCCTGGGTGTTCCGCGGGTAATCGTCCAGCCACGTAGCTGTAGTGCTGAATGACGCAGTCAGTCACCTTTGAGCAAGCGGCCACTGCATGCGCTAGACTCCCCACCAAGGTCACGGGCCGAGCGCTCGCCGGCCGGGCTACAGGAGGTGCTGCAGTCTGAGGCGGTGGAGTGGCATGGGCACTGAGTGGCCTGGAGCCAGGGCGCTTGCCCAGACATCAGTCACCGCTTGTCCCCCGAGCAGCGCACCTGCAGAAGTCAGGCCTCCCTGGAGAACACTCGTTTAACTGCATACTTTCTAAATTCTTTGATGTCGTCGTTGATACTGTTGCGGTTACGATTAGTGTCTTGGAGCTTTGGGCTGGCACCTGTGACTGGCGCTCTTGGCACGCGTGTTTCCCAGAAAGCGTAGCCTGTGAAAGTGGAATGTTTTCATCCAATTTGTACATAAGCAGCAAACCTCTCTCCCTCTCCCTGTCCCTATCCCTCTCCTGCCCCCTCTCGCCCTCTTTCACTGTCCATTTAAAAAAAAAAATTGGAACGGGATCTTCCCCTTATATTAGCTCTTGGAAGGAAAGGGTGATAGGTCATTATTAATCCCTTCCCATCTCTCCCTGACCGAGAAATGACCTTTACCTCTTTCCCCAGAATGAGAGGCCAGGGAGTTCCCTGCATGTCCTCTCTTCTCTGTCCTTGTGAAAGGAGGTGGTACGGGAGAGATCAGAGGTCTTCTTTTGAGGACCTCCTGCTAGATTTTCCCTCCACGAAGGGAGTCGAGGGAACCACAGAGACTTTTAGGTATCGTGGGGTAGGCGAATGTTCCCCAGAATTTCATTTCAAGTTATTTTGTTCATGGCGTAGCCAGAAGCCAGATTCCAACCGGGCTTGTCATCAAGACTCCAATACAGCCCTTCTCAAGGTGCACCTTTCCTCCTAAGTAAGACGGAGGGATTGGACTGTGCGCCCTCCATGGCCTCTCTTATTGCTTCGGTGGCCAGTGATGCTAACATTCTCCTGTGAAGCCAGGTTCTTTGCTGATCCCTGCTCCTGACTCAGTGCTGTTATGAAATTCCTGCAACCAGACGTGCCATCCCCTGTCAGCCGGCATCCGCCTGGAGCTAGCGGAGCCGAGAGAGGTTTCTGCCCTGTCGCTTGCCGCCTGCCCTGCGCTGCTGCCTTCCCTCCCGCTCCTCGCTCACGGGTGCCCGTTCGGCAATGCCAATGGAGAGCCGCTTATTGTAAAAAGTGAATAATTTGAAATAGAATCCTTGAGATCTGGTGTTTCCCAGACCTTTTCTCTGTATGATGATAACAAGAAGTAACAAAATGGCATTCAGAAGATGTGGGCTTGAGTCCTCTTGCTTCGACTGCCTCTCCTAATTTTCTGTTTCACTGCCCCTTGTGAGCACTAACCCGTCTAATCTTTTTTCCTAACCGTAAGACATAGACCTAATTAAAAAAAAATAGTCAATAGAAGTTGCCAATACTTTGCCATGTAAAAATCTCTGTTTAGTATTTTTAAACCAAATCATTAATTGTCCTTTCTTTTTAAAATTGTAGCCAGACTCTTCAAAAGGCTCCGAGAGTGCCGTGAACGAGCTCAAAGGCATACTGGTAAGAATGGATCTGGGTTTTATTCTTTAGTTTATGGGAAACTGAGAAGAGAATATTTTTAAAATCTATTTATACAAATAATTGGTTTTGATATGTTTTATTTTTGTTCACAATAATCCTCAGTTCTTATGACAGTTCTCTTGATCGTGCTGTGGACTGCTCCATTGGATATGTTAATCTGTGTCATGCATCCATACCCTGCTGTTTCTATTCTAGAAGAATGGTTACGCTTTCACCAGAATCATTATTTCCTGTTCTTGCCCTCCAGTCCTTGCCTTCAGCCTCAAGACAAAGTGACCAGATCGGAGGATCAGGGCGTGCTTGGTCATAATGGAAACACAGTAGAGTCTTTTACATGGACGGTGCTTGATTTGGGGGCGCGGAAGTGGAACTGTTGGTGCCAAAATGTCGACCTGAGCTCCTACCCAAATACGTTAGTGTCAGGGATCAGGGTCACTGTCTGCTCTTCCTCACAGTTTAAAAAATTACGTGATGATAAGTTGGAGAATAAGATAAAGGTCTCTATCTTTATGTCCTGATTTCATTTTCTTTTTTCTTTTTTTTTCCAAGATTTATTTATTTATTAGAGAGAGAGAGAGCACGTGCACACGCATGAGCGTGCACAAGTATGCGGGGAGGGGTGGGGAGGAGCCGAGGGAGAAAGAGAATGTCAGGCAGGCTCCCTGCGGAGCCCAGAGTGCAAGGTGGGGCTCCATCTCACGACCCTGAGATCCCCACCGGAGCCAAAACTAAGTCAGATGCTCAACCGACTGCGTCATCCAGGCACCCCATTACTCATTTCATTCTCTAAAGGCAACTCCTATCCATTGGGGAACAGGCCTAATGCCCTTCTCCAGCTGTTTTTTTTTCTTTTCAAACTATGAGCTTTTGCCCACAATATACTGCCCTGTCCAACAGTTGCCGCCTCACTTAGTGACACCTCACTGAGAAAATGTCTCAGGCACTAAGAGCTCTGTTCTCAGATCCTGTTACAGTCCCAACACCACTTGTTACGCACAGTCAATGACCTTGGGGCGGAGGTCGAGAACTAATACTCCCATGTTTGCTGTTATGGTGCTGATTATGCATTGCATGTAGACATGCGCATAATTGTGGCAAACAAAATTATTTTCATCAAGCATGAAACAGCAGACTGAACTCAGAATGGCTTAATTAGTTTGCTTTAGGTTTAGATGAGTGGAAGTAGTCCTAGAGAGTGCTATAGCCTGGCTGGCAGTGGTGGTCCACCTACGGAATAAAGGATGACAACCATTGGAAAAGTATGTGGTTATTATCTAATGGATTCTTTGAAGAGAAAACCTGGTTATCCAGTGAGAACTCTCTATGCTGGGCTCTTTCGTTGTCTGTACATCAGGGTGCTAATTCCTCTTCATGAAGCTCCCCCCAGAGTAGGATTCTGATCATGAGCGAAAAGGTGCGCTGAGGTTGACTATTTAAAAATGAGGTTTACTTGAACAATCAGACATCCGTCTAAGATACAGAGGACATTTGATTAGCCAAGATAGCCCACTCCCTGATAATGCTGTATGGTAACAAGTTTACTGAATGATAGTGCTTAAACATCACGTTCACTATCCAGTAAATGTTCAGTATAATTTTGTGCCACTTCAAGGAGAGAAATTTGCAGAACAGAGTTTTGGGAGATAATTTACACATTTAAAAAAAATTGTCAAAACCTCTGTTTTCTGCAAAGTGCCCCCATCCTTTTCCCTTTGGATTTGTCATTAGATTTCTGTAGGTCATCTGGCATTAAGGTATCCCTAATAGCCATTATTCTGGCAGTGTTTCTACTTTGCATTTAGTGTTTTTTAAAAAGTGGAAGTCATGGTGCTCTACCCTACTCTTCTTTGCCAAATGGCAGTTCTCTAGGACTCCCGTAGAAGTCCCTTTGAGGGATGACGGATCATCTGTGGCCCCCAGTCACTTGGGGCCAAGAAACCATACAACTTCTTGTAAAAGGGAGAGAAAGGAAGCCCCTATTTGGTGAGGCTCTGTTGGTGCTTTTTGCTGGCATGCAGGCTGTTGGGGTTATCAGTTAGGACCCAGCAAAGCACACGAGTGTGGAAAGCCTGCCAAGGGTACACTGTGGTGGAGAGTTGGCCCCTGTGCTGAGAGAGGCCAAGAAACCTAAGAAATTCCATGTTCAGTTTGACTGTAGAACAGAAACCAGGAAAACCAGCAGACTGGTGGTTTTGCTGAAATCAAATGTGACCTGAGTTGCAGCGACATCGCCATTTGGAGACTGGGCCTTTTGCTGGAAGTTAGCACACAAGTAGATGCACATCTCTGGTTTGGGATTTAGAAAATCTCCCTCTCTTTGGATGTAGACCCTTCCCAAGTCAGTTGCTGTAGTCTCAGTGTCAACCAAACTTACTTATCCAAGCCTGTGTCCACGGAATTTTTAGAAGCTGTATGTCTTATAGATTAAAGAAACCTATAGTTAATTTCTCATAGTCACACAAGGGTTTTTTTTGGAGGTTTTGGAAACCCCTTGAATCACCCCAGTCATGTAAAAGTCACTTTAAGTAGAAAGAGTGATTTCTGAAGAATAAATCCATACAAATTATCTAAAAGTCTCTTTAAAGTTCAGTTGCCTCTAAGTCAAATAAAAACAACTCCTAAGAAATTATCTTTTAGGTTTTTCCTGAACATCTTCAGTTTTTCAGAGGGAATCATCTAATAGTTGGTTTTGCCTCCTGACCATTAGTCAGTGTTAAGAACGTTTAACCGATATGGGGACTGAGCCCTATTATTGACTTACTGTGGGGCCTGGTCCAGACCCCAAGGCTCTCTGAGTTGAATTCTCTTCTCTGTAAAGTGAAGGAATTCTGTGTACCGCATGCCTTCTAAGCGAATTTCTGATTTTCAGACTTTATGACTCATACATAAACAGAAAATTTAGATAGTCTTGGTACTTTATCAGCTGAGCTCCTTGAACATTTCAGCTGAGAGTCACGTAGAATCTTTCTTTTCTCCACAAGCGCCTGCATATTTAAAGTTGACTCATATATTAGTCACCACAGTCAGTGGATGGGGAAAAAAAGGCTCAAGATTCAAAGATTAGAACTTGGAAAATGAACCCTCTCAGTATCAGGTGTGATGAGAAGACGACCCAGCACCATCAGAATTTGGGGAAGTTAATGCTGTTATTCAAATGAAAAGTCGGGATTATGGTGAGAGAGAATTTTTTCCTTAAAAGATATCCTTGCAAGGTATATGTGTAGGCTTGTGTACACAGACACAGATCTCTTTCTTGAATTAACTCCAGCCCGGGAAAATCAAAGAATGTTCTTGACATTCAAACAGTGTAATAGTTCCATGAGTTATTTCAATAGTAATGGCCTTACATTTTTCAAATTACCTATTTACAAATGATACCACTGGTAAGTTTTTAAAAATTGTAAATGCCTGATTTGAGAATAGTTACTCTAGTACTTTTTTTTCAACTTTGTCTCATTTGGCTTTAGTTACATTTTCTTTTCCTGCCAAGTCTTGGTCCTATTTTATTGTTTAAGTCCTTGATGAGTAGGTTACAGATCTGCATTAACTATCAAATAAATAAACCACATTATCCAATTTTTTAAGTTCTAAAATTAGCTGTTATTTTGCATATGTTACATGTAATGTGATTTTCCTTTGAATATATTTTATGAATTTTTGAATAAATGAAAAGCAGAAAGAGGTAACTTGGGGGGTGGAGTACTATATGCTTGATTATAGTCTGACCCTTACCTACATATTTTACACCTTAGTCTTAGCTGGGTAGCTGATAGAAAAAGAATAAAATCTCCTAATCTTGTTAGTTGGGAGCGTGGGGCACCCCACAGGCTGTTTCTCAAAGACTTTACCCAGTTAGGGAAGAAACCTTCCTAAACAGAACATGATAACCTGTATCGTGTGAGATTTTTAACTACCTAAATATTACAGGCTACTTTTTTTGTTGTTTTATAGGCTCAAGAAGAAACATGAGTTACCATTTTTAGCGGGTAGAATTCTTCGAGTGCTTCAGGAAGTTGGCAGGGGGCAGGAGCAGGATTAAGGCAAACCCACAGAGAGCTGAGGTGACAAAGGCTGGCCTGGTTGTTAGCCTTGGGGGACAGAAGCTGCCTCTGACTCTGACATGAAGTCTGGCAAGTTATGCCAGATTGGAGGTTCTGAGTTGCTGAGATCCAAAGATTGTGGATCTCCTGGCTTCCCCCTGCCCAAGCACGTGGCCCAGTGAAGGAAGGCCATTTCAAAGAAATAGTGGGCATTTCTTCTGAAAGAAAATGAACCCCTAATAATGGTGCAGTGCCGAATCCTTCCATACAAGATGTGAAGTGTGTCACCCAGCACTCCGTACAGACGTGGCTGGCCCTGGGAGATAGAAAGCCATAGTTCTCCCTCCATAACAGACTGAGCCAAGGCAGGGAACCACCACCTGGGTCTTTCTCTGTTGTCTTGAAAGTCAGTACCAAGTTCAGCAGGCACTTGGCTGTGTGCCATCTCTTGTTTTCCTTCGGTATCTTCTGGGCCCTGGATGATACAGTCACCGCATTCTCTGTTAGGGATATGGAGTGACTATGCCCTCCTTTCCTTGGTTCCCTGTGTCCTGGTAACCCTTCCCGTTCGCAGTGGAATCAAGGTGCCCTCAGGGCAGCCCTTCTCTGGCATGGCGGCAGGAGAGCAGCCCGCACCTCGGGTGAGCCAGGACACCATTGCGGCCAGGCGTGGGGTTAGGGTCGTTCTGAAGACTAAGACACACTTGTCAGTGCCGTGAGGATTGGGGTTCAGTAGCTCATGGCTGCTGTGTCAAGAAAACCTTCGAAGGTGAGTTCTCTTCTCTTCTCCCCACGATCGATCAACCCACATCCGCATCTTCACCATCGACGTACAGGTACTTCCCGCCACTGAGTCTCAGTTAGCTCATCGAGAGGGGTTCTTGTGCTGTCCTTCTGGTGTGAGAGCTGACATCTTACTCCCTTGGTAGCATCTTCTTAAAGGATCCAGCATCATGTGTTGCCGAAGATACACACATTAAAAATTAATATATGTATATAGAGAGATACACAGCACATTCATTCTGTTTCCTAATTCCATTCAAATTCTGGTAATGTTTTGATGGTTTGATTTTTATATTTTGTATATTGTATTAAGACATTAACCTTTTTGTTTTTGTTTTTGTTTTGTTTTCACTTTAGGGGACACTTAACAAATCCACTAGTTCAAGAAGCTTAAAATCCCTTGACACTGAAAACAGTGAAACTGAGTTAGAAAGGATTTTGCGTCGCAGAAAGGTGACGGCAGAAGCAGATAGCAGTAGTAAGCTGGTTTGAATTCTCCACCGTTCTTCTCTTCCTCTCTGAAACATCTGCCTCTAAGTCCCTTTTTAACATGAAATGATCTTTTATAATTACTAATTTTTTTAATGTGATTGAGAAGTATTGGATTGGCAGTGGTGCTTATGGATAGATACCTCATAAGTACTTAGGTATTTTTGTTTATTGGTATGTTTGTTTATCTGTTTATTTGCAGGTAATCAAGGTTTTAGAGATTGGGCCTGCTTAGGGCAAGATCCCCCCCACATACAGACACTCAGGATGGGCTCCGACAGTCGTGTAGCAGTGAGAACGGGCTCTGGATCCAGACCACCTGAGTCTGAACCCTTTATGAGCGGCTTGCCCTTAAATTGCTCAACCTCTGTGCCTCAGTTTTTTTCTCTGAGATGAGGCTGTTAAAGTGCTGCTGCCTCATTGGATTATTCTAAGGGTCCTAAGTCAGCGAATGGAAAGCGCTGGGTGTGTACGGCACCAAGTCAGTGCGGAGGGGTCGGCAGTCAGAGTAGGGGTCACGCATCGGTTACAGGGGCGAAGGATCATCTTCATCCTTCATACGCAGTCTGTTCACTGTCCACCTGTGAACCAGGCGAGTGAGAAATGTCCGCTCTGTCCCCGGCCAGGAACGACCACTTGAGCAAGTCTGGAGCTGAGTCTGCATTTGTGTCCTGATAGGCATGTATGAAACCTCACAACTAACTTTGCATGTGTTCCGGTTTTTTGTTACTGTTGTTGTTTTTTCCCATCAGCTTGGTCACAGGAATTAGCAGAAACCCTTATGAGCTCTTCCCCTGGTGGCCTCAGGCTGACTTTGAAAACCTCCTCCAAAGTAAAGGAACTTCCCCAGCTAATGGGCTGAGTCTTTTACATTCGGTTTAGTCAACTCCAGTTGGTCCCTTTTATTTATTTATTTTTTTTTAGATTTTATTTATTTATTTGACAGATCACAAGTAGGCAGGGAGGCAGGCAGAGAGAGAGAGAGAGAGAGGAGGAAGCTCGCTGTCCGCTGAGCAGAGAGCCTGATGCGGGGCTCGATCCCAGGACCCTGGGATCATGACCTGAGCCGAAGGCAGAGGCTTAACCCACTGAGCCACCCAGGCACCCCCAGTTGGTCCATTTTAACAGGTCAAATTTGTACTGAGTCATGTTTAACAAGTTTAAGTTTCTAGAATAGGAGGGATTTGGGTTTTTGTTAATCAAGCTCTAGTTTCCATGTAGGGATTTTACTCCCAACAATTTAGTAAATTGGTTTTTAGTATTGGAAGCGGCAGCCAAACCTTTATTATAAAAAGTTGAACCTTTTGTTTTCTTCTTCAAAAAAAAAAAAAATCAGCCATTCAGGTTTTAGTTTGGTCTAGATATTCTGCTGTTAATATCCCAGAAGAATTCCTTCCCCCAAAAAATAACCACCTGTCAGGAAAATTTAAGCAGTGCTGTAAGAGATTTTTTTTTTCTTAGAATTGCTTTATAAGCATTTATCGGCTTCCACAATAAATTATTGTTCCTGTTGTGATAATCACTTCTTCGAACATTTCCTCCTTGAAGTATTCATATAGCCATCATTATTGTTTAGGGCTTGGTGGATCCCATTTTTGTTCTCTGTCATTTACATTTTGTATTTTGTTCCCATGGAAGCATTCTTACTTCCCTCGTGAACTCGAACTCGGTTAGATGTACAGCACTATTTCAGAGTTGGTTTTCAATGGAAGAAACAAGGAAACATTTTCATTTTACTCAGTATGGGAATTTGAATATTGCAAAGAATGGAGGAAGAAAGGAATACATTGTACAGGCATGGTTGAGAATCTTTCATTTTATTTATTATATCCCACTAATGTATACATATTCAGTGTATCATTTGAGGGATGTTACAATAAGGTATATTGTCAACAGAATCATTAGCATTTGGATAGAGAAACAAGAACTCTGGTGGAGTGGAGAGGAACCATACTGGGGAGAATAACTTGCAACTGAGTAGAAATTTTCTTTTGAGCTCCCTAGTGGCCAAAGCAAAAAAAAAAAAAAAAGGTGGAGGTGTGAGAGAAGGAAACAAACTTAGTCTATCATCTAGAAAAAGAAATCATACCTTTTTTTTTTTTTTTTAAGGTGGTACCAGTGTTTTCCTTGCATTGAATTAGAAGGGGTGTTTACCAGATAAATCTTTTTATAAGGGTCACAGAATGACAAAGTAAAAATCCAGGGACAGTTCAGGGAGTGGGGGAAGGGAATAAGAAGCTAAAGTTAGCACAGTTGAATGCTGCATGGTGGGAGCAAATTACAGAGATGAATTTGACAGGTTTATGGCTTCAGGTACACCTGAATCTCTTGAGATTTTTTCCTTTTGCACACAAAGGCTTTATGGGGAAGCTAATGTGAGGTCACAGTGGAGAAAGGAAGCATGGTAAGAGAGGCAGTGGCAGCCTAAGGTTTGTAGACCTCAGGTCCCAGGATAGTTAGTATCTCCCTTCTAGGCCGGTGAAGCACATTTCTCTTTAGGGTTTCTCTTATCAGACCTAACTGATGCTTTTGCTTGTGGCCTACTAAGATGACATTTCGAAGAGCAGCAAGTACCTCTTGGAAAACATTGGACAGCTTAAACAGGATGCAATAATAATAATAATCCTAAACATTATTTATTTTTCTTTCTTTTCATATGTAAGAAAAACCAGATCTTGGGTCAGCTCACGTACTTTCTGTCCTTTGTAGCTGGCCTCATTTACAGAAGCAGCAGCAGCAGGCGCTGGTGTTTCAGAAGCAGATCTGCTTTAGGACAGGTTGCTTAGAGCTGTCTAGCATTACAGTCAGCAACTACCCACAGGCAGAATGGAGTGGCTCAGAAGCAAATCGTAAATTCAACTTCGTATTTTTTCCAGATCTTTCTGGTCTTCCAGCTCTCCTCTCTTTACGCCTACATCCCCTTGCACCAAGAGGCTTATCCTAGGTGGGAGGGAAAGATCTTTGGAATCAGGATAGTCAGTGATGTCACACGCTCCTCTGGCCAGCTGGTAGAGGTAAAATAAAGGAGGAAGGCAGCTCTGATGTTTTGGGAGCTAAGGCTGCCCGCTGGAGCTGGAGCAGGTGTGTGTCTCCTCCAGCGAGTGAGGCCAGAGGAGGCGGGACAGCAGAGCGCAGAGCAGTCTCCCAGCCCCTCTTTCAGGAGGTTTTGCACAGCAGAGCTTTGGGCTGAGAGCTGATAGGTTACACTGTTGGGATCTGCAGACACAAGCACATGCAGATGTGACAAAAACATGCCAGAGCTTAACATTGATGACCAGGGTTCAGCTAGCATTTGGGATTGTGCCCACTGGTACTTCCCATTTTAGGAGATGATCTGACATTTCTGAAGGAATCGTAGATTCCCAAGTTTTGTCCTGTTTTCAGTGGCGCCTTTCAAGATTGTCCTTCAGCTTAATTTTTAGACATTCTAATTTCGTCTGTACATTTACAACTTATTGCATAAATCTCTGTGTTTTGTGAAGATTTCGTCTGAGGTTTCAAGGAAGACATGTTGGAATCTTGCTTTGGAAAAAAGCTGGCTGGGACAGTGTCTTTATGACCAAAGAGAGAAAACAAGTAACGAGAGAACTGTTTCAGGGCCCGGGAGTTTTGGGTTGGTACACCAATAATTTCAGTAACGAGCCCTATTACAGCCATTTTAGTCTCCCCAAAGGGCAGAAAGGTCCAAAAGGTAAACAGCCAAACTCTTTGCCACTTAATTTTTAGAATCCTGTGTCTGTATTTTAACAGGAAATAAATCCACTTACTTCTCATTCACATTAAAATGAAAATGTTCATAAAAGCTGTTTAATGCTTAAGAAGCCTTCATGAGCCTTTTTGAAAAGAACCTTTTGACATTGTTCTATTTGCTGTTTAAAACGCAGAGTTGAGTTTTGGGAAGAATTAACTCTTGAGAGGCCAAATGGTTCAAGTAGGGCTGTCAGAAAGCCATACTCTGAGAAAAAGAGTTTTCACAATTCTGGTATTAATAAGGACTCCGGTCAGTGAGGGAACCATGGCCTGGGGTTTTGTGCTTTCTTAAAGGTCTGTATATAATTTCTCAGCATGGTTCTGGTGCACTGAAAAGCAGTAGTACCACCCAAACAGAGCATATTTTAACAGGAACATTTTTCAGCATGCTTTTGAAATTTTAACAAAACTTGGCCTTCTCACTTCCTGAGGGATTTTCGGCTAATCTGTTTTTCAGTACCATATTAATAAGCATTGCACAGAATTATTAAACTTGAGGTATGTGTTTGGTTTTAAGGTCCAACCGGGATATTAGCCACCTCAGAGTCCAAATCCATGCCAGTGTTGGGTTCTGTATCCAGTGTAACAAAAACAGCCTTGAACAAGAAAACTCTGGAGGCAGAATTCAACAGCCCGTCCCCCCCAACACCTGAGCCAGGTGAAGGGTCGTGTAAATTGGAAGGATGCACGAGTCCCAAGGTTACGTTTCAGTAAGTAATGATGCTCTTTACTAAGTAAGTGTGTAGCAGAATCTGTGATGCCTGAACTGTGTGTTGCTTTGCTTTGTTCCTCTTTAGTGAGATTTCAGTCGGGTTAGCCAATAAGCACTCTTGCTCCTTTGTTTGATGAGCCAACTTGTGATTCTAGGCTCCTAGCTTAGAGGTCTTATTCTGATCCAAAGTCGACATGGGTAAAGAGAATGCCTTCCCCTAAACTGTTTGGTAATCAGGTTCTTCTTCCACACACAGAATTCACCTGGATGACAATTACTCCGCATCACAAGACACTTAATCATCCTTTCGGGCTTAAATGCTTGGGTCATCCCTCTTAATGATTTATGAGCAGTCCAGGAAGATACTAGATCTTCCGGAAGATGCTAGATCTTCAGACTTTGAAGGGGACATTTTTAGAACCTTGTTTTCTAGCCCTCAGTGAAAGATGTGCCTTAATATACTGCTCTCTCTAGAGACTGAAGAGATACTACGAAGGAGTTCTCACCGCAGACTTGCTTTGGGAAAGTGGCACTTGGTCCAAGAGTTAATCTTGCTGTTGAATGCGTTCAGAGCGATCTGGTGAAGGGTCAATTTGTTTTATAACAGAGGCAAGCTCTCTCTGAATTAGTCTAGGTTTGCTGAAGTTCTCTTGCCAGGATGTCAGCCGGTTTGCCGCTTGAAGAAAAGAAAGAGGTGAGACAAATCAGATCGGCTGAATATTGTAATCATGGTTAATTAAAACCTCTGATTTCCTGTTCTCTCAGGAGAGAAAGAACCCTTTTTTTTTTTTTTTTTTTTTTGGTAGCTCTACCTGTCTTAGTTTAAAAGGTAAAGCCTGGACAAACGAAGTTGCAATTCAATTTAGATCTATTTTTGTCAACTGGAATTTTCTTCCGCTCTTACATTTCTCTCCCTGGCCCTATTAACTTTTCCCCCCCCCTCTTTTGGAATGAATGGCCTTCTTTGCTGATTTACAGTTTTATCTAATTTCTTTGTGTTTAATTAAAAGCACACTTTCTCCTGCAGTCATGCATTTCCTTTCTTTTGACTGGAGTCATTTGAACAATTCTAACAGAAAGATGATCTATATTCATTCTTCATCTTTCCTATTAAATTTGTTTAACACCTAATTTGACATCAACAGTCTGACTACATCTGAACCAATATCCAGACACAAAAGCAATTTGGCTGAGACAGGTTAGTTGCTGAGAACTGCTTCAGTGTGTGCGTATAGATTTTTTTTTCCTTTACCATTTTATACAGATAATCTTAATCAGAAAATACTGCAACTCCTTCCTCCTTTTGTCTGTCTTTTATTCTCCAAAAGTAAGTGGAAATTACATTTCCAAGAAAGGAAATGAAATAATTGCAGGCCCAAGGTCTGCAAAATGTGTGTTGAATTGACAGTGAAAAGGATCCGTGTGTTGACAGACACAGTTGTTAGATGCCATAAAGGCCTAAGTGAAGCTCAATTTATTTCTCATCTTGCTTGTTCAATGACTGCTTAAGAGGCACATTTCAATTTAATTTAGCTACTTAAAGCACTAATACAAATACTCGGGGCTGCTGTATTAACTTTTAAACTTCATAACCCATTGCTTGATGATTCAGTTCCTGACATTCTTTAGCTGAAATAACTAACGCCGTGTATTTTCATATTGACAGTCATTTAGCAAAGAAGGGTGCCTTTCTGAAAAATCTGTTTCTTAAGCATAATTAGACGATCCAAATAAATCCCAGTATTTCGTGTAGGTACCTGGTAATTACTCATGTCCCAGACGGGCACACACACTTCATTCATTTATGATCAAACCTAGTTTTTTGTTTTGTTTTGTTTTGTTTTTTAAATGAGTAAAAGAAGTTTAACTTAATGTAGTTACATGAAAGCTTTGAAAGCAAAATCTCACATGGTACATCAGGATTCCTTGAAAACCAGCCTGCCAGGACCGAGAAGGGTTATCTTGAAGACTGTTTCTGGCAGGTTCTAAGAAGTCCTCCGGTTAACACCAGCCTGAAGGTAGAGGCTTATCTCTACCTTGTCTTATCTCAGAGACCTGGATGGTCAAAGCACTTGGAAATCACATCAGCGATCCAAATACGGAATGTTACTGTTGCTTTTTAAAACCCTCTCTACTCTAATAATCAGTATCTTTGTTCTGATCAGTGGCTGCTCCACCCTAGTGTTTGAGCCTGGTGGCCACCCCACCCTGCCCCACCCCCAGTCCCTCCCACCCTGACCTGCCCTCCCGGTATCACTCCACCCTAATCCTTTCTTTTTGCTGTCCCTACTGGCTCCTCTGACTTGCTCTGTCCTTCCCCACTGACCTTCTTCTTTATCTCATCTCGGTCCTTTTTTTGTTCAAATGTCACCTTTCCAGTAAGGCCTACCCAGACCACTCCGTTTTAAAATTTCAATTCCTCTTCCTCTAAGCTCTGATTCCCCTCACGCTCCTCCACTCTTCCTCTGCCAGAATGTAAGCTCCATGAAGATAAGAGTTTTTTGTTTGTTTGTTTGTTTGTTGTCTGCCCGCTGGAGTATCTCCAACACCTGGGAAAATCCTGGAAATTCTGTAAATACTTGTTGAATAAATGAACAATGAGTACATTTTTAGTATTACTAAAACAACAGAATGTCAGTTGATTAGAATACCCAATTAACCAGCATTTCCTCTGTTATTCAACAGTCCCACATATGCATAGACTAAATATTGGAGATTTTTGAGTGTTCTGTGGTTGGCTTCTTTGGTTTTATAACATTTTTTTGTTTTGTTTTAATGCTCTGCCGCCATTTCCAGCTGGCTCAGTTTTGTATAACTTCTGCATCTCTGTACCTACATGAGATAAAGTTATCAGAGACAGTAGCATGCACAGTTTTTAAAGGAAAGATTCAGCTATGCTTGCTTGTATGGCCTCAGGTAGACAAGAAAGGTTGGAAACCTACTAAGGGTTTTAAAAGAGTAGAAACAAAGGTGTTTTCTGCATAAGATCTTCACTTAATCAGAAAATTATAACACCAAGCTATTCCTAGAAAGTTTTTTTTTAAATAAATTCCTAAAATCAATATATATATATATGTTCCAAATAATTGAGTTAACTCCAGTCTGGTGGAGCCAGAAATATATGGATTTATTTCTTAGGGACTCATGACATGGCAAGAGATATCTTTAACACTTAATTGTAAGGATTAATTAAAATTAACATTCTTGTCATCAGTTTAAGCAAAGCAAGGGTTTTATTATTTTTTTTTTTAAGAAAAAGGAAAAGATAATCCAAGACTTGGAGAAGCCTAATTATTTCCATTTTAATAATAGCTTTAGAAATATTTGTGTCCTGTTAATTATTTCTAATAAGTATATATTATCTAGTAATAATATCTTAAATCTAATAGCGAACTTGAATTTCGTTATTTCTGATTAGTTATAATTCAGACAGGAATGATGATAATAATCTCCCCTCATGCTGTGAGGGGTGAAGAGTTGGCCAAGTAAAATAAAGAATACACATATAGGTACATAGCCAACAACCAACAAACCTGATTTTTGCTTTCATGCTCTTTCCTATTGATTGAGAGTAAAAATCTGGCCTTGTTAAAATATGTAAGACTCATTAATCCACGTTAATCCATGCTTGGGATGGTCAATGTAAAATAAGAGAAAATTCCAAATTATAGACTTATTTAAAAGAGAGTTATTTTATTACTTTCAGACAGCTGTAATACCTGGAAACAGGGTGAGTGTTGCACAGGGTCAGAAAGATGAGGATGATTCGTATTTTCCCTTGTAAAAGCATATAGACCAGGGAGTGAGGGAGCAGGGAAACAGCCTGAGCCTTTCCATCTGTGCACAGGGTGCCCAGAGGCATCCGGTTGTTGCCGGAACCGGAGCTCTCCCCACGCCACCAGATAAATGGGCGTCCTGATCTTGGGTTTGCCATTTGTGGCCATTATGACCTAAGGCAAGTTATAGAGCCCAGGATTCATGTTTTCTCGTGTGTAAAATGAAGGTGATAACACCTGCCTTGTAGAGTCATTATGGGAGTTGGAGAACTTACGAGAACTATTTCAGTAAATTCCTTTCCCGTCTTACATTGAAATCGTAATGCAAGGCCATGGCTGCCTCATCCAGGACCAGAGCTGAGTTCAGAGCTTTGACATCGGACACCTGTTTCCCTGACCAGGCCCGATTTCCTTGGGAAGGTCATGCAACCTCACTGTTCTGTTTTCTTTTTGTTGCATTTTTTTCTTATCTAAAATTGGGGCAAGTGGATGAGGCAGTCTCCAGAGTCCCCCGAGAGCTCTACAGCCTCGGTCATTTCTCACAAATGTGGTTGCTTGGGAAAGAAGTTCACAGTTAAGATAAGCAACAAGAGGCAAGCCCGTATTTTCTGCCTGCATTGTGTCTCTCAGTACAAACTGACAGTAAAACACACACAAACCCAGGAATGAAAAATAATTTTTAAACTATGTTACCAGAATTTACAAATCCAAATCAAAATGATTGTCGTTGTTCAGAAAAGTGCTCGCGATGTCAGGAGACTCACTCCAGCCCTGTTGCTGTCATTCCAAATGCTCGCAGACCTGCCTGGGTTAGAGATAACCTGATCACATGGGAGAAAAATTGGGCAGCTGGTCCTACAGGAGAGTTAGTGCCAGCATCCATCCATCCATCCATCCATCCGTCTCTTTATCTGTCTAGGTTTTATTTATGTGCAAGAGAGAGCATGCACAAGCAGGGGGAGGGGCAGGACAGGAGGGAGAAGGAGAAGCAGACCCCATGCTGAGCAGTGGGCCCCACACAGTTCTCAGTTCCAGGACCCTGAGATTGGGACCTGAGCTAAAGTCAGACGTTTAACTGACGAGCTGCCCAGGTGCCCTGTGTGTCAGCATTTATTTTGGTAAAAAGTGATATGGCCTAGTTTAATCTCCATTGTAGGTTCGGGGCTTCCAAATCACTTTGGCTTTGGAAAGTGAATTCAGTTTTTAGAAATAGCCATCAGTTGCCACGATTGCAGCTATAGACTTTTTAATGTGACACAATATACACAGATACTTTGTTCTAAGTCTGTGTGAAGTCCCTGATACATGTTAGCTCTGTTATCAACAGAATGCAGGGACCTGATGTCCTCTACTGTTACAGGCGAAGGGGACTAGGAAAACAGTTTGGGGGAAACGCCTATGACATTCCATTGTATATGTGTTTTCTCTTTTTTTTAGTTAATATTTTTTTCTTTACAACATATATGTAAGTATATATTCATATTATAACAATATCTATCCAAGGGGAGAAGTACTTTAATTGCTCCCAGCGGGAGATACATGTTGATTATAGATGAGACAATGAGTAATGGCACCAGTTTCCATCTTGGAAGTTCTGGACCTCGGAATTCACTTCCATGATGTTTTGCTATTGTTACTCTATTTCACTAACATTCATTAAGTCCTATACATTCATGTATAATTTTAATTCTTCTAAATGTACTGATTGGACATAGCTCCATTTTACAGATGTGAAAACTGAGGCTTGACGAGGCAAACACTTGGCCCAAAATTCTGTTCCTCATCGAGGGTCAGATCAGATCTGACTGTACCTCCAGAGCTCATGCTTCTGAACTGTATTGGGTTGTGCATATTAAGAGCTTGAGGGATGGAGGGGAAAGTGAATGATTGCCTTCTACTAGAAGCAGTGATGCTGCAGTTAATCCCTCCCCGTCCCCAGTGATGCTCAAGTCCTGCTCCTCTGACCCTGTGCCCTCATGGGTAGGTCAGCCCTCTGCCCCTCCCGCTCCTGAGCCTGACCTCACCGGTCACAGAGTCTCTTGCCAAGGGAAGAAAGTGTTAGCCAGTAAAACAATTCTGAAAAGAGGAGCCAATCTGAAATAGCACAAAGACTTAAATAGTAGGCGAAATAAATCATTTTAAGGTGTTTTTTTGTGTCAAATGTCCAGCAAAAGAGGCAAGCTTCACAAATTTTGCAAAGTACCATATCACAAAACCAGCCCAAGTGACTTTAGAGTCTGTGGTGTAAGTTTCATTTACACATTTTTTTAATTTTTTTGACATTTTCAAACATTTTGAAGAATAATTTATTCCCCTCGGGAATCAAAATTTGAAATATCTAACTCATCATTGCATTCAGAAGGTGTGTTTTATTTAATCATAATATAACATGGCAATGTAAAGTAAAGGTGAGTCACTGCTGTGATAGTTACAAAAAGATACATTCTGTAGCCCCAAATACATTTTGTTGTATCAGCTGTGTGCTGTACCCTTTTGAGACACCTCCGTCTTTGGTCTGCTCCCGGTTAGCTCCTTTGAGTTTGTGCATAAGTGTCCATTGGTTGTCATGTTTTAGGACATCTCTGTTATAAAGAGAGGCAGACCATGTGGGCCTTCATTATGGAGAAGGAGCTGAGCAGATCTTCAAAGAGTCTTGCCTCCCTGTCGGGCAGGGCCCATGGTGACGTCGTGTGCTCTTGTCCTCTGGCTTCTCTGTCTCTGAAGCGTGTCATGAACCGGTGGTCCTCCCCATCCGTACTAAGCTCTATTCAACCATGCTCACTTTTCCTGTGAACGCTTCCAGGAGGGTCAGTGTCTTGACAGTCACCGCTAAACAAGGCAGTCAGCCTCCCAGATGATTGTTCATTTCATCTAGTTACTCCTACAACACGTAGCTTCCAAGGGGAGAACCCATTTGAAAGTGGACTCAGGTTCCATCATTACTGGTGTGCTTCTCAGTGATTCCATAGCTGGGTCTTCATCTCTTGGTCCTTATTCGCAGAGATACTGTTAAAGCCGCATTTGCCAGAGACCCACCCAGAGAACAATTCTCTCACTCATCATGCTTCTTTTCAATCCCAGATCTCCCCCCCAAAACACTAAGCTTTATCAAACTCTTGTACTTTTTTAGCCACGAGACAGGCAGCTAGCTTGACTTTTTTTGTTCAGGAGGTCAAAACAGGCCATACCATGCCCTACAAGAATTTAAAAAACAAAAGCCCAGGTATCAATGACTGGAATTCAATTTCAGTAGAAAAATGTCCATTTCCAATGAAACCATTTTTATTGTAATTTGCATTTAATTTCTAGACCTGTGGTATCTCTAAATACATGCGTCTTTTGTCCCCGCGCAGATTTATTTTTGTAAGAATTCATCTTGCTTGAGCCATTAACTGAATTGCAAAGGGTAGTTGATAAAAGACTAACATTAGATGTCTCTAGGTTACTGTGATCAGTCAAACATTTCTATGAAAGAAAAATACCCAATTGCCTTTCAGGTTTTGAATTAAAAGTAAGATTGATTTTATCATCGTTTGACCTCTAACTGGTCTCTTTAGTTTTAGGTCATTATTTCTAGTGTAAAACTGATTTAGAAAAATGAAATTGAAAGTGCTGCTTTTTTGGGTTGGAGCTGGAGGAGCTGTGCTTTTGCAATAGGTTACCAAATAGAACTCGAAATTCTTAACTTACTTTTAGGGAAGCTTGGCATAAAATGCTTCTCTCAAACATTGACCTCAGCTGGAAATGAATTTGGCTGGCCATACACCTACTCCTTGAGAGAGGTCGGGGTCAACATTTTGTTCACATGGAAAATGGAGTTCTTTTAGTCCCCATGGTGGAAGGGGCGGGTTTTCTTCCTGTTCTTTCATCCGACACCATTGCCTCATCTCCCTCTCTCCTCCTTTCTCTTCCTTTGTGTGTGTGTGTGTGTCTGCGCGCGCGCGTACGTGCATCTGTGTGTATGTGCATGGCGTGGAGGGGAGAATGCAGGGCCCCTTCCCTATCCTTAGTAAACATTTGCTTCTGAGAAGAGACTACTAGCCGGCAGAACGAACCGCATGGAAGTTACTGCTTAATCTGATGCTCTTATACAATTAAAGGATTTGCTGTGCCCTCCGCTGTAATCTTAGTGCTGTCGAATTGTGTACTCACACCGCAGGAAACAGCTCTGCTCAGCAAAGCCCCGCTACAAAGGTTCTCCTTGTGTGCCTGTACATGGATAATTAAGTCTTAACAACAAAATTAGCAGAACAACTGGATGTTCTGGAAGTTGAGATCCCCTCACTTCGTCTTTTTTTTTTTTTTCTCCCCGCCCCCCCACGCCTCGCCCCGGGAGTTCTCCTGTGGACTGGCGGAGAGGTCCGCCCGTCTGTATTGTCTAACAAGTGTTCTGAGTCGCTGTACGAACACCTTCTTCCAGGTTAATTGTTGAGGCTGTCTGCCATACAGTGTGAACATTCTGTTGAGTAAATCGCAAAATGACTGTGAAAAATGCTACCAAGTCATGGTCGATTCTCTCAAAGAATTAATTGCCTCCTAACATTTGCCTCTGGTTGTAAACACCTGTGATTTTAAGAGACTTAGCATAAAATGTATCATTTCTGCAGAGAGAACCAAATTGCCTTTCGTACTTTGCAGTTTTTTTCTTTTAAGCATCTTTCAGTGTTTGTGTTTCCTTTTTGTTGTATATGGTGATGCCGAGGGGAGATTTTTAATCTCTTCAAACAGAAGTCGCAGATTAAAACTTAAATGCAATTTCAGATCTCAGAATAAACTGACTTCACTTCTGGAACCTGATAAACACATCTCATTTGAAATATACTTTGTCCTGTATATGAAAGTGGCACACTGAATTCTCTGTGACCTCCCATCTTAAAATACATAACAAAGTAAATGTAAGGTGAAGTGTTTGAAAATTTTTAAATACTGTTCTGAAAGACTTAAATAAAAATGCAACACTGTATGCATGATAGCCCTTTGGAGGAGCCAGTGGTATATATGGTAAATTTTGTAGAAGACTACGTCTCTTAAAATACTTTGAAATAACGTTCACTTTTTAATAGCTGGGATCTGGATGGGTTTTTCGTGGTGACTTAAAGTGGGGGAAAATTACAGAAAGCTTAAAAAGTAGCCCCCAAAAGTATCACACGTTTCCAGATCTTTGCCTGAGCTGAAATCAATCTTAGTTCCTGCTTTATCGGTGTTGGTTTTGCTGGTGAGAATGGCCCTGGGTTCCTGAGCCTCCCTAGGGCCAGGGTATTTCCGGATCTGTGAATGTCCACGTCTCGCTTATGTTAGGATCAAGGGAATTGGGACGAGTCTTTGGGGTACCTACCGTATCTGGGCCAGAACCCGTGCACCGAGATCCCTGTGCTCCAGTAACTCCACTAAAGAAAATACAGCTCCGTGTGGACACACATGTCTTTGCTCAGCCATTGTTACTTCTTTTAAGAAGGAATTCTTGTTAGTCTTCAGGGCAAAGCAGCATCTGATAGCTGATGTCAGGTTTTCAAACCACGGTGCTATTCTGTTGTTAAACAGTGGTTGTTTTTTTTTTTTTTTTCATACTTTAAAATTATATCTATTTTTTTCATCAGATAGAGAAGCTGACCCGAATTTAAAAACTATTCTTTGACCTAAAATGGAGTTTTAAAAAGTACACAAAGCCAAAAGAGTTCAGCTTTGTTCTACCTTCATTATATTTGAAAGTATTAAAATTGGAAATCATACAGACAGTCGCACCTTCTATTTGCAACTCTTCTGGGAGATTTTGGACAAGTGTATTAAAATCTCCTGGAAAAGAGGGTGCCTAAGGGAAACAATAAACATTACGTCTGCTACAGAGCCGCCCCTGTGCCCTGCCCTACAGACTGTATAAAGGGCTTCGAAAATAAAGTAAGACTTCGTATTTTTACACCAGGGAAAATATAAAAACTGACTTCCTCTTTGGAGTTTTCCCAGGAAACTACTTTATAAAGACGAATTTAAATCTCCGTTTTCTGTCCTTGGAGGTGGTAAATATGATTGCGGCTTTATTCATTTTTATTGTAAATGAAACAGAGTTCAGACCGTCCGGCTGTGCGTCATTTGCTGGATGGCTGCCACCGACTAATGCAGACGTCCCACTGGGAGACCAGAGAAGAACTATACTTTGATTCACCAGATTGTGTTAAATAGTCCAGCTGTTGCGATTTGAAAGATAGTTACCTCAGAAGTGAAGTAGAAATGAACTTGGCATTTATGCCTCAAACCATTTTTATACTGTTTGGCAATCAGCTTTTCAGAGGTAGCATTTTATAAAATAACTCTCGCAGCTTAAAAGTTTCATTCACTGTAATGTTCAAAATGTCCCACCTTTATATTATCAGTAAAATTAAGCTTGAGTGATATGCAGAATTTGCATGAAATAAGCATTTCCCCCTTCATTTCATGAGCTTTGATTGTATTCAATTGAGCTCAGAACCACGTCTATTAGGGCTCTTTTGGGCATTAGTTAATTTGAATTGCAGCCGAAATGTTAGCTAGAATGTTGTTGAATATAATTGGAATGTGGAAAGTTGATTTTGAAAGGAGTTTCATTGAATGCAAACAATGATGTGCTTTTTTTTTTTTTTTTTTAAAATTAGAATGCTGCTCTTTCGTCTCTTGTAATACAGTCTGAGAAATCACGGAGTCCCTTTCTGGAAGCTCAGCTTTGGCAGTGCTGTCTACTGTAGTTCGAGTGCTCCTGGTACCCCTCTGCTCTGTAGTCCGGTCCTTCTTCCAACCAGCAAGTGGCCCCACGTGCCCAGCCCCGCACTCTGGGTCCCTTGCAGCTGCTTTCTAAGAGGGCACCCGTCCGGCTTCCTGGAGCGGCACAGATTGCTGTGTTGCCTCTTAGCTCTTAATTCGCTTTTTTTGGTTTTTCTTTTTGTCTTGAAACAGCTCTTGAGCAAACCTTCTAAAATGATCCATGAAAATATTTTGAATGGATCCTAAACGACTACCAGTATGTTGTGGTAAGAAAGAAACCCCAGGAAATCCAGATTCCAGGATTTTAGTCTCGGGTCTGCTCTTAACAAGGTGTGTGCCCTCGAGCAGATCGATGAACTCACTCTTCTTTGGTGTCTTCATCTGACAAATGGAAAGGTTAGACTAGTTCCTGTCTGTCATGCCTTTCAACCCGAATGGCACGTGAGTTTAGTCTTACTTTATGGAACACCCATAAAATTTAAGTTTTACTTGGAGATTTTGTAGCGTACAGGAGAAGATCTGCCATACTTTTCATGATTGCTAAATATTATTAATTCCTCATTTGTGGTCACTGCCCTTATTAGGTGAAGAATTAAAGCAGAAAAATGGAACTGAATGATAGTCTACTATAATTCCTATTGGATTGTGGCATTTGAGCCCCTGGGAGTTTATGTTAGAGGAGAAGCTTTAACCTGCTAGAAATCTGCCACCATGACGACACAGAGCAAGAGCCTGGGTTCTTGGCACTGTCACTGATGGTACTCTCTGGCTCTTCCTGTGAGATGGGGATAGAGAGAGATGGGGGCTGCAGAGGAAGGTCTCTCTTTCCAGAAGGGTCCTGGGCAGCTCCCTGTGGGGACCAGGACCAGGCCTAATGTCTCAAATCCAGAGGAGTTACAAGATAACAGAGGGGAAAACAGCAAGGCATAGCTGAAAGGGACAGATTCTGAAAGATACATCTGAAAACGGATTCAGAAAGACATAAACCAGTAAGCATGCCAAAATTAACCTGTGACATCATTATCCTGTTTCTGGAAGAAGCCATCTGGGGTAAGCCTCGTGGAAAATGCAGGAAAACAGAGATGGCTCCTAACTCTTGACCTAACGGGTTCTCCCCTCCAGCCTCGTTTTGCTCTTCGGTTAAAGGACCACTTGGACTCGATTGCTGCAGTGCCTTTTAGCCTTAACCCATTGGGATTCCAAGTCCATGGTCATTTTCCTGGATAAATCGGTTACTCTGACTCTCAGTGCAGAGATTCAGAGAAATTGCCCACAGCGCCAAGTTCAGCAATAATCAGATCAACAAAGGAAAAGAGTTCTCAAATTGTAGGCTGTGGGTGACTTAATAATAGATTAATCTGCAGTTGAGAAACTTACTTCAGGAAAGAAGAACAATTCTCCAGACGGAGACAATTCGGGCCAATTTCATCCTGACCACACAGGGTGTCTGAGTTTTCAGTTCAGTTGACATCCAGTTATCTTTTTGTGCCTGTGCCCTGAGAGCATCTCCTGGAAGTTTTCACTTCCAGCCTAGGCAGAAAGCTTTTTTCAGATGTGTTCATCCCCCCTTCACTTGCAGACACACATGGGCTTGAAAACATTCGCAGTGGTTCTGTAGGAGGAAGAAGGTCAGTGTGGGTCGATGGAAGTTGCTCACCTGGAATGAGGTGAAGCTTCCTTGCCATGCTCAGAGCGGACTGGCTGGCTTGCTTAGTGGTGGGCTCCGCGACAAGATGGCGGAGTGAGACTGGTGGCCGACCTATGGACGGTTGTGTCTTTGCCTGGAACAACCTGGCTAGGCTGGCGCTTCATTTTCTAAAATTCCCTTGCCCCTTTGTCTCCAGGTTAGGGTTGACCACAAGAGAACTCTGCAGGAGATTGAGAAGGCAGGAGTGGCCTAGTAGTCATCTGTTTTGTTTTCTTCTGATGGCCCAGAAAGTCCACGTAGGGCAGGTGCTACTGTGGTTCATGTGAGGTATCACCTAGTTGGCCCACAGTTTTCCCAGTTCCCCTACCACCACCTCCAGCGTTTGCAAAGTTTAGACTAGGAGTGTGTGCGGTTCCCTGTGTCAGGCTCCAGGGTGTCCTGCAGGTGGTCTGCATCACGCGGTTGGAGACTGGGCAGGACGGATGCAGCTCTGGTTTGTCTTCCATCTCTTGCCACTTTTCTCCCAGCCTCCAGTTCCTTGCTGGAACTATGGACTTCAGGCCCAGCCTCCAACACAGAGGCCACAGACTCCCCTAGGCGGACTGGCTTTTTCCCTTGCCTGACGACTAATCCGGATTGTAGAGCCCACGTCTCTCTCATAGTGGTTCTGCTCCTCTGCCTGTGTCCACTAGGCTTCCAGGTGTCACCTGGGTCCAAGAAGGTCAAACCAGGTACCACGGGCGAAACGGGGGGGGGGGGAAATTCCCAAAGCATGGCAACAGATGACCTAAGAAGTGGGTCTTTGGCCAAGGTCGACGGGAGTGTCCTGGTGTTTTCTAGTGACAAGGGTGTTGCCAAATCTGCCCTACCTCTCACGCTCCTGGCCGTCCCAGTGCTTTTACCACTGCCACAGGAGACCCTGTGCGTGTGTGACCTGGTCGTCATCAAATGACAGTATAACTGGGCAGCCAGGGGGCGTGGCTTCGAAGCTTTTGGACAGGTTCTGTAGTGCTGGTCAGAAAGCGGGAAGACAGAGGGGATGCAACATGGGGTTTAGGGGGGTAGGAGAAGAATAAATGAAGCAAGATGTGATCGGGAGGGAGACACACCATAAGTGACTCTTAATCTCACAAAACAAACTGAGGGTTGCTGGGGGGAGGGGGTTTGGGAGTGGGGGTGGGGTTATTATGGACATTGGGGAGGGTATGTGCTATGGTGAGTGCTGTGAAGTGTGTAAACCTGTGATTCACAGACCTGTACCCCTGGGGAAAAAAATATATGTTTATAAAAAATAAAAAAAAAAAGCGGGAAGACCCCAGTTGTGGGGTTTGAGTTTGTAGTACCTGGGGCTGGACCCTGGGGCTGCTTTTTCTCAGTTGTGCATCTGTTCTGCTGTTTTTGTCATAGAAGAGAGACCTCCAGACCTATTCGTACCAAAGCCGGGGTTTCCGAGCCTCTCACGCTTCATTAGTATCCGCCCATTTACGCCACAAGTGGATCCGTGCTAGGTGCTGGGGTAGAAGTGTGAACGAGGCTAACAGACCCTGTTTCGTGGACGCTTCCGCTTTATTTGAAGAGACAGATGTTAGCTAATTACCCGGTGTTGCATAATTACTGTGGGGAGACCGGCAAGGGGGAAGGAGCAGGTGATAAAGGAGTGGCCCCGGGTCGGGCCTGCTCCCAGGGTCGGGGAACAGGAGCATCAACTCCTGCAAGGGGCAGGGCGAGCAGTGGGCTCCTCAGTACAAGTCCTGACGTCCAGAGGGGGGACGGGGGTGTGCTGGTTCGTGCTTAACGTCCTAGCATTTGCCAAGAAGACCAGATAGATCTGAAGAGCCCCTGCCCTGCCTACTCCGCACCCATCAAGCTTCAGGACCAAGTCGGGTACCCCAGTACCTTCAGAGGGTGGCTTCTGACCAGGACTCCTGAGAGGAGTAGGTGCCAGTGGCCGGGTTTCCTGACCCGTGGCAAGAGAACACACGGACAGCTCTGTCGCAGAGACTGTCACCCACGTAGCTTGAGAAGAGGAAGCTTCTTGCATCAGAATAGAAGGGAAGAGAGGGAGCCTCTCTGGAGAAGGAAACAGCTTCTGAAATTCTTTAAAACACTTCTCAAGGAGCACGATTCTCCTTTTTAGAAAGAGTTGATGGTCACTTAGCGTTTTAGCTCAGTGCCTGGATTCTTCCATCGGCCTCACTCCTCCCTGCGCCTCCCCTGGCCTGACCAGATTTCTTCTTGTCCGTCCTGGCAGGAGCATCTCTGAGCTCTCCCTCCGCGGTGGGGGTGGCTCACTTTGCTCAGAGCTAGTTTGCCACCAGGTGTCCCCAGGGACGCGCAGGGGGTGGCCGTGGGGACTGAGGCTAAGTGAAGACCTGGCTAAGTGAAGGTGGGACAGGAGTCAGGGTGGCAGCGGGGCGGCCCGCGCGGCACCCAGGAGCTTTGCACTTCTTGAGCAGAGTGTGTAATTAACAGGTAGGTGCGTTTGGCTTTTTAATACTTCCATAGCTAATTGCTCTGACTTTTTCCGCCTTCTTTCTTCTGGCCTCGCGCTCCTAATGTCATCTAATAGCTCCTTTTTTTCTTTTAATGGCTGGCACCTCAAAGACCACTTTGTGCATGTTAATTAGACTTAGAGCATTTGGGGTTTTTTTTGTTGTTGTTGTTGGTCTGAATCCAGGAATATGAAAGCCAAATACTTTCTCTGTCTGCTTTTTATTGTTTTGTGTAACTGTTCTTCCTCCAGGCCTCTCAGTAACACCGGACACAGGAGCGAGAGCTTTGGCCATGAGCAGCGAGCGGGACCCGTTGTAGTTTTAGATCCTGTTTCCACACACGAACCCCAAACCAAAGACCAGGTCACTGAAAAAGATTCCACTGCACGCAAGGATGGCGAAGAGGAAATAAAACCGGAACACAAAGAAGACGGCATTGAGAAAACGAGAGACGCAGACAGCTCCCACTGCTGATCCGTACCCCGGAGGGCTGATGGGTGCACAGACCCTTCCCGGAGGGGTACGCGATCAGTTCTGGTGTGTTGGCAAGCGCCGTAGACACTCTGTTCTTGTCACTGTACTCAGAATGCAGGCTCTTTTCTGGTGTCACTTTTGTAAGTAATTTACCTATTAACATAAGTAAGCTCAGCAAAATACACATCCTCTGTAGGTTTTGTTTTTCTTCCTAGGGATAAGATATTTTTTTCGAATTACTGTATTAAGTGTGACTTCTTTTAGAAGGTCACCGAAAATTCGGGTGTCTGTCATTTTAGGTAACGTGCATACCACTCATCAAACGTGCTGCTGCAAGTCTGCAGCACTGTGGATGAGTGGATCAGTAGAACTGACCAACTTTAAGGAGATTGAAACCCCCTCTCCCCAAAGCAGCTTCTGTTTTCTGTCTGATCTTTGGAGAGAGAAACTGGAGCAGCGTGAACATTGTGAGGCACCATGGCGTACAGATCACTCTCTAGGATATACCGAGATAAGCTTCAAATTCAGGAGCTGCAGACATCAAACCAGCCCTGCCAGAGACCAGGCTAATGACATGCATTGTCTGCTCTGGGACGGGGCATGTGCACCGGTGACTGTGTCCAAAGTCTTCCCAGGATCCCGGTGGGAATGCGCTGGTGGCCCAAATGCAGAATGGAGGGGAAAGTCCCAGCCTTGGATTTCATCAAGTACTATCTCAGTAAACCGTGCGCCCTGTGCTCGGAGCTCCTCGTGTTTTCTCCCATACTGAGCAGCACCAGCACCGTGGTTTATCGCGACTTGTCGCGATTTCTTCTGCACAGTGACGAGAAGTGATAAGCACAGTTTTCTTGCTTCACTGCTGCTCTACATACACAGGTTTGTTGTGTGCGTATGTGTGTTTTCTTAAAGAAATTAAGTGGTAGTTAGTCTCTAAAAATACGTTTCAGTCTACCACAGTGAATAAATAGAAATGTAATCAGGGATTTTTAAAAAAGAAAAAAAAAAACTTATACAGCTTTTTCCACGTTGATTGTTTCCAAATTGGTGTTTATTTAAAATAAGTGGTAATGTACTTGAATGCATTTTTTATGACAATGATTCAGTAATGGTAATTTTACTATTAAAGAAAGTGGAAGGTTTAGTTTTGTTAGCGTGGCTCAGCATGTAGCTGTCAGGTGTTTCTCACCTAAGGGCAAAAGAAAATGATAGTAATAATGTCAGTGGTTGTGTTTCGTTTTTGCACGTGTGCTAAGCGTAGGCTCGAAGAGGCGGGTAGGCAGGGAAATCAATGTACTTCCTAAATTTGGAGATAATTACCCTTCTGTAGCTTTGTTATGCTTGCCTGTTTCCATGTTCTTCCAGTGATGATTTTACAGTTACTTATCGGTTTACTCACGGGGAATTAAAATGTAATGTTTTCCAACTGTAATTTTCCTAATGGAATAATAGTGCTCTAGGATATACTGACTATAGACTGCATTAGCTCTGAGACAAGTTCTGTTATGCTGTGATTGGAACTCTCCTCGCCACACTTATTAAAAAGCACTGACAGTTTCCCACTCAAGGTCAACTGTGGTTATTGACAGTTTTGGTTGAGTTCCCCAAACCGGTCACTTTTCAGTAAGAAAATTGCCCAAGATTCGATGACTTTAGTCATTGTTTGTAATCGACACCGTGGTTTATTCTGAGGACTTTTACCCCGTGTTTTCTTCATGCTCTCCTTCCTGGGTCTGACAGCAGTCTGCTGGCAACGGGTTTTACATACACCTAGGAGTAGAGGGACACACAGACCCATCATCCCATATTTCATCACACTCGTCAGCAGGATGATACCCTTAGGAAGACACTGTCCTTTTCAGCGTAAGAAGGTAACTGCTTGGGGAGACGTGTTGCGGGGCCCGGCACCAATCAGTACCTGGTCTTTGAAAGTCTTCTTGTCTTTTCCAAGTTGCTTTCTTACTTCGTGGTGGTCACAAAGCACTGAAAATTAGCTTGGTGGAAAGGTATTTGATGTAGGCTTTTCCTCCCCTTGTTCTGCCTACAGTATTCCTTTTCACATCAGTGTTGAGGTTTGGCTCGCTGGGGTGCCATTGTCAGCAAACAGCCCGAGACAGGACAACCCAGGAAGACCAGCGCGCAGGTCTTCAGGGGACGTTCTTAGCTATTTCCTCAAAAACATTTTATAAATGAGTGAAAAAGATGGGTGTCATGGCTCCGGCCATTCACCGGCAACCCTTTCCTCACCTTCTTTGTTAACGGCATGTTGGAAATGGAATCCTACAGGGACAGGTGATTGTCATCCTTCCAGACCATCTTTAGGTTGTAGGTTAGGTAAATGCTGGTCCGTATTACAGAATCCGGGATGATTTCTCCGTGTGTGTTGAAGGGCTTTCATCATAGAACAACGTCAGCTTCTGTGGCAGTACGTTGTGGAGAGGGGACAGCTATCCGTCATCACCACTGACCTCGGAAGGATCATCAGGCAGCCTTTATGTAACAGTTTCTTCCCGGCACTAACATTCCCCAGTCCCATCGTCACTGATTTATATGGGGTTTGCCTAGTCTCTTTTACTTTTTTTTGCAGTAATTTCCATATATAGTCCATGTTTTATACTGATGACATATCACCATATATGTATGGAGAGAGATGTAAGTAGAAATTGTGTTCCTCACTTTGAGAGATGAGAATGTTCCCTCTCCATTGGTGACCCTAGTCCTTGAGTGAGGAAGAGGTAGATGGGCTGTGCCCTGCATTGAAATGGAAGTCCTGACCTGGTCGAGGTAATAAATGACCTCTTGGGTTAATTTAATTTTGTTATTAACTTAGTTTATAAATTTTTGTGCTGGTTCCATTCATTTCATTATAATAATTCGTGTTATGGTTCCAGGGCAGACTCTCTGATAATCTCCCCTATTCCGTGTGTGTGTGGATATGCGCAAAGGCTATGCAAACACCCAGTCATGTTCCACCTGCCTTTTAAATGAATTTTCCAGGGACGCCCAGGTGGCTCAGTGGGTTAAGCATCCGGCTGTTGATTTTGGTGTCAGGTCATGATATCAGGGTCGTGAGATCAAGTCCCGTGTCTGGCTCCGTGTTGTGTGCGGAGCCTGCTTGAGATCCTCACTCTCCCTCTGCTTTTGCCCCTTCCCCCCTCTCAAAAAAACAAAACAAAAAAACATAAATAAAATCAATTTCCTTACAGTTTCTCTTGCCTCACTGTGTTGCTAAGCATCAGGACAGGCAGTAGTAGCAGCCACAGACACGGTTCTCCCAGCTTAGATACCAGCCAGCCCTCCCGCCCCGCTCAGAGAGAACGTGCCACTGAGCCCATTTTAAATCACTGCTTTGAGCATAAGGCCCTGGTGTTACCATGAGGCCATTAAATTTCCCTATGGGGACTCTTTAAGAGGGAAAGTTCTCAGAAATCTCAACTTAGCCAACTCTCCCACAGGTCAGTATGTCATAATTTTTATCATTTTGGAGGAAAGCAAATGGTAAGTTTAAACAGACAACTAAATTATATAAGGCAGTAGGATATTATTATATCTATAAGGTATGTGTTTGAATAAATTTATTTCCAGTACTTTTCTGCCATAACCCCAATACTGCCTTAGTAGGGAGGCACTTAGTCAGCCTGTGTGATATGTCGTTTGTCTCCTGTGAGATGCTGTTGCGGAAGTAACTGAGCATTATTACCTTCAGAATATGTATTCATTTACTGATGGGTTTATTCATTTAGACTGCTGCTTTTTCCAAAAAGGATCTTAGGACACCCACAAGCATATAAGTAATAGAATAAAGATGAAAATTTAGAAAGAGGAGGGAATCAGGGAAAAGGGGATGAAGGGCAAGGAAGTAAGAAGCAGCTGTTTGGCTGTTAGAAAGACTGAAGTTCTCACATTTCTTCCTGCATGAGGAAGGCGGTAAAAATGCCCCGGTGCCTCTGGGCACGGCTACGTCACTGCCCCACGTGTGTGCTCGGCAGCAGAGGCACTGGACTCTTTTACTAGGTCTTGGCCCCCCAAGTGGACGGGAGAGCTGGTACACAAAATCCCCATGGAAATTCAAGGTCTGGAAGACACAGCTTACAGGCATAATTTTGTGCAGAAATACTACGTACCAATGTTACCAAACAGTGAAATCACAAGAATAAAAAGAGCACGCTGGTTAGGGATGTTTTAGAGCAAAGCCCACGTGAAGACACAGATGGGCTCTGCGGGTCTCATGCTAGCAGTGTGGCCGAAAGGCGGGGTGTCCACAGCCCCATCCAGGAGACACTCATGCTTTGGCCGACGCCTCCATCACTTCTGTGGGGAAGATGGGCTCCGGGAGCTCGGCTGGCTCGCCAGCCACGGTAGCCACAGCCTCGGGTGCCTTGGTCCCCTTTTCAGCTTCATCATTCAAGGGAAAAAATATGTGTTCTTCATTGAAACCTATTTAACAACAACAATAAAGTTTAGTGTTGAATCCAGTGGTGCCAAGTTTGATGTTCTTGGTTCTGTGACGTAAAGGAGACCATTTCCAGAACTGCCCAGAGGTGTCCCCTCACCATTAGAAAAGGTCCCAGGACCATTCAGAACTGGGCCTGACTTTGCTCAGATGTTAACTGTGCAATACACTTGTCTTGCTCAGTCTGCATGGTGCCCTTCTGGAACATTCAGTATGAAGTGGACTTTGGGCAGAGGCTTAGCAGAAGAGGACCAGAGGGAGCAGAGGAACTAGAAGAGAGGCCAGTCCACTATGTGAGTACAGACCATCGCCAACTAAGCATTCCCAAGCAGACGACTGCAGACTTTGTTCCAGTCAGGTCCATGTGGACAGTGACGTGACGTGCTCAGTTAACAGCCGAACTTTTACAGGATGTCCTACTCCTTCTCTCAGAGGGGAGATCTGTCTCTCCAGTTCTTGGTCTCCTTCCCATTTATCGACCACTGTCAATGGGGTGTACTGACCACAGGCCAATGACAGGGAAATTTTCATCGCAGGCACTCATCAGAGATCCCAGCGATACGGTTCTGGACCCCACAATAAAGCGAGTCACGTGAATTTTTTGGTTTCCCAATGCATATAAAATTTCCATTCACACTGTGCTGTAGTCTGTGAGGTTTGCAAGAAGTAGCATTATGCCTAAAAACAAAAAACACCCAATGGACCTACCTTAATTAAAAATACTTTATTGCTAAAAAATGCTCATCATCATCTGAGCTCTCAGCGAATTAATCACTGATCACAGATCATAACAAAGATAGTTTGCTGACCCCACAGAGACGTGGAGTGAGCAAATGCTGTTGGAAAAATGGTGCCCAGGGAGTTGCTTGACACAGGGTTGCCACAAACCTTCATTCTGTACAAATGCAGTATCTGAGAAGTGTAGTAAAGCGGAGTACAATAAAATGAGGCATGCCTGTGATCTGATAATCTAGGCCAGAACGCCCAGGGCTTGGCCCTGGCCCCGGGAGAGGGGCTGGGCCTCAGGTCACTATCCTTTCTGATACCTGGAAGCAGCTGTTTTCTCTTGTGGGGAAGTCTGGCTAGAAATGTGATGGGTCATTTAGGAACTTAAGGCTTTCACAAGTCAGGATGACATAAAAAAACCAACCTGGTAATATGTAGGACAATATGATTTTACCTATTGGAAAAAACAAGGCCTGTGTAGCACACTGAACAACACTAACTTTGATTGCCCTTACCTAACTCAGAAAGAGTCAATCATATTTTTATTTTCTATGAAGCTTAGGAAGCGTTTTGAGGTTGTAACATATGTTAAACATGACATATTCCTAATGACAATCTCTCTTGGCTTCTTTATTTTTTCAATGCATATCCTGAGGCATAGGACTAATTCCTTGCTGTCATATGCAAGAACTGATTTGCTCTAAAGGCCAGACCCTGATAAATTTATCACATATGAGATCTTATGGATAGCATCCAAGAAAATTTCGTATTTTGTCAATACTACTTAAATAAACACATACTTTTCCCCCAGCATAGTGATTCATTTGTTCTATCCTAAAATGCAAAATATTTTTAGAATTGCAAAGACAATAACTTGGTCTCTAAATATCTCTATGTGCCACGCACCTGCTTTTGGCCATCACAGGAACATGAAGAGTAAAAATTCATCTTTGGGGTGTTTCTCTCCAATTAGCCCAGTACACAAGGTGCCTTCTATGCATGCAAATTTGCAGAGGTTTGACTTCCTAAATGATTGGTTCGTTTCTCTCAAGACCACAGCCTTCCCCACGGATGACATTAAACTTAACATGCGGTCTACTTGTCTTAAATAAAACCAGTTGTTTTCAAGAATCATCAGGAAAACACCTGCCTTTAACTTTTCAGGGGCTGTGCAGAGACCTTAGCTATAATGTGGACCATAATAAAAGGTGGGCTTGGAGATCCCAGTCAATTAATTCTATTGAAAAGCACCACACAGCTTATTCATCAAGAGGAAGGGCGAGGGTTTGAAACATCCAGGTAAATAGATAATCTATTAAGAAGACAATGCACATCGTGGCAAATGCCACCCTAGTTTTGTCAGCACTTAGTAACTGTCTTTGGATTCCCCTGCCCTCCCGCCGAGGGCCTCCAATTCCCCTTCTCCAATCTTTGTTCTCTTATTCATGGCTAAGTGAAAACAAAGCAAGAAAGCAGCACATACCCAGTGTTCCACTCTGGAGCAGTTCTTCCTCTATAGTGAAGAGGCGGTTGTACTTAGTCACCCGCTCGCCGCGAGAAAGACCTCCCAACTTGATAAACCGGACACCGAGTCCAATGGCCTTAAGGGAGGAGAGGGAGGTGGACAAAATTGATTTTAAGCGAGAAGTCACATTTTGCTAAAAATGAACAGGGAGAAAGGGAACTGACACTGCTGGTTTTGATTTTTCTCTTCTAACTTTGTATTTGATCCTTATGTAGACAAGGAGGTCTGTGAACAAACAGACGGGAAAGGTAAACAGCGTGACTACGCATTCGATGCTTTACTAGGCATGGGAGCATGCTGATTTCGTCTAAGGACAGTTTCGCTTCCTTTCAGGCAGTTAGACTGCAAGTGCACGTCCCAGCCACTCAAGTGTCTCATCATTTTCCCAGGACTTCAATTTTTCTTCTTTTTAAAAAGTTCAAAGATTAGCTCTTTGCAAAAGCTAGCTGTCTGGGAGGAAGCAAGTCTTTCATAAAAGGTTACATGACTTTCTCCGCCAAAGACTGCATTTCTCTGAAATACCAATTCATGATAAAAGCAGTGTTTTGGCAATTCTGCAATTGACCAGCTTTCAGTACTTACCAGATCGACCAGGCTGTCATCAGACGACTCCCCTTCCGCGCTTCCGAAGACCGTGATGTGCTGCTTACCTGTGAGCAGAGGAATTCTTTTCAGGTTTAGATGGCACAGGAACAGTGAGCATAACGGCATATACACACACACACATACATGTACACAGACACACATATGTATGCACACGTGCGTGTACATGTATGTATAAATACACGTGTGTGTATGTATGTGCACACACACATGTATGAGCCTCTGGAAACAAAATTGAAAAAATTGCCAAGATTTACAACTTTCCTGTGAAGAGTCAATGATTTGATCACCAGAGAATTCTGACTTAAACATTTGTATTTTTTAATTACCCTGGTTTTATCTGTTTATCTCTTTCCAGTAACTCAGATGCTAAATACTACACGAATGCCAACTTTAATTAAAGATATCATAAATTGTAAGATCGATCTTTAGGACCACTAAAGGGGACCACAACTGAAAGACACATTTCCATTTTGTCCGTGTTCAGTGTAGAAAAGTGTGCATCTTTGAGACAAAATAGTAAGTGCAAGGGTATCATTTTGGGAGCTGACAGGCCTCATTGGATTTCACAATTCATCGTGTAGAATTTTATTCAAAGGGATCTGTCTTTCTGAACGTAAACTTATTTGAAGAACAGTGTGGAAGGTACTTAATCCAAATTTGAGGATCTCAGAACCCCTTGAAGTTTGACAAGTCTACAAAGAACACGGGCCAAGGCTCCTACTCTGGAGACAGTGTTTGGTGTTTTGGAGGCTGAGCCATGGCAGTGATCTGAAGTGGATGACAGCGTGCCTGCTGAGTGGGCCGGCCCTGGAGGAAAGGCCAGGGCTGCGACTTCCCGTCTACTACCTAGAAGGCAGCCCTGCCTGGGCCCTAGTGTGGGCCATCACCAGGACAAGGGACCACAGGCATTCCATGCCATTTTCTGGCACGAGCCTAGGCCGCTGGCTGCCAGTATGGCTCTGAGCCCTGCTTCAGGTCTTAGACAAGCCTTCTGCCTAACTCTGGGGACTCACCCATGTTTCAGGCACTGAACAAGACTCCTGTGAGCTCATGGGACTTCATAGTCTCATGGGCAGATACTGGACATTAAATAACCGTACATGTAATTGTGGCCAATACTACAAGGAGAAAGTATCAGAAGCTACGAGGGCGGTTGAGAGCAACCGGGTAGCGGTGGGGGAAGCCAGGAAAGTCATACATATCTGAAAACGTTTCCCTTGAGGAAAGACCTGAAGGATAAGGAGTAGTGAGCCAATGGTACAGGGCAAGCATGTTCACAGACCTCACGGGGGTAAAGAGTTTGAAACTTGTGAAGAATTTTTAAAACATCAGCGTGGGCGAGTGGGATCACTGTCCTGTGGTGTGAAGCGGAGAGGGTACTGTCCTCAGTCACACCTAAAATGGGGGGCAGGGGGTGGGACTCCTGGACTGGGACTGTTGTGGGACCACCAGGAAGTGGATTAGTACACCAGCTGCAAATTGTCTCCCAGCACCAGAGCTCTCATGGACAGTTGGAAATTTGTTTTTCTGCCAAGATTTACACCATGCTTTCTATTAACTGACAAACTGTACCTTTTTGGCTCCTTGTGTAACCAAGCCAAGTTCCTTATGAGTCTTGTAGACCTATACTTCTACTCACTGTCAAGAAGACTGGTTATTTCCACCAAGTCAGAGATCGTAGTTTGGTTGGTATGTTTGATGATCAGCCCACTGGATTTGGGGGTACTGATGTCCCCACCCTCTAGAAGTTTAGAAATGCTTTTGGATGCAGCTCCTGCGATGATGTAACACCTGGAACCAAGAGCATTACAGATGCTGTCCCACTGTTCAGAGTCCTGGGTAAATATTTAAGAATCGAACGTTAAAATGTATCAAGCATGATCACAAAGCAACAGGAACCCTAGAGCGCCTCATCAGAGTTAAACACCTTTCTGAGACCCACAAAATGGTTTTCTGTTGTTTCTGCGGCTGAGTGGTACCTGAACCATGGCCACACAAATTAACCAGTTTCGTGGAACAGAATCTTCAAGTGATTAAATTTGAGCTTGAAGGTCTTTTGGATAAAATGTTTAACACACATTAAATGCTCCACGTTGATTCTGAAGTTCTTCCAAGCCAAGCTATTCCTACCCACTGTATTATCCGTAACGCTACTAACAACTGGCTGGCCAGAAGATGCCACTGTTATTTCTGGTGAACAGAAAACAGAAGGAAATGAGCCTGCGAAGGCTCTAGGCTCTCCCTTCTCAACACCTTTGTTTTTGTTGGTAAGACCATCACATGAAATGAAATGCTGTTTTAACTGCCAAGTCTCCCAAGACTTGGGAGATCTACCAAGTCTCTCAGACCACTGTACCAGATTCTGACCTATCCCATTAGAACAGACCATCTTAGCACAATAAAACCAGACGAGGCCAGAGCCCCGGATCAAGGTTTGAAGATGCCGCCAGCAGGTTAAGGAGCTGGGTGGTGGCTTGGCGAGCCCTGGGCTGTGGCACAGGCAGTGACAGGAGTGATGGCCAAGGGAGGTGCAGGGACCCTGAGCGTGATGCAGCTCTCTTCTCATGCCCCACACTTAAATCCATGCCTGATCTCCCAGAGACTGTCTGTTCAGTCGATCTAATGGTTCTCTCCAATTCATACCATCAAGAATTTAGGTTTTGGAGATCCAGAGCGTTAGGGAGAGTGATGGCCCCCTCTGGCAGAGGAACAACCCTCGCCGGATGTCAAAGCTCGGATAGATAGGAAAACCTTGCTCTCTGAAACCTTTTTAAAATACACCTTTGCAACTTTCCTGCGTGTGTGGGAAGTGGAAGGAGGATGCCACACGGGCTGCGCAGAGGGCCCAGTTCCGGGAGCACTTAGCGCGGCCAGGATACCGGCCCGCTGCAGCAGGAGCTCATGCAACGGCCAGCCCTGGGTTGCTCATGCAAACATGGGTACCCCCAAGTGCCCGGGAAAGCTCGCTTGTTCTGCACACAGGCGCCCTCCCAGGCCCTCCACTTCGGGTCTGTGTTTGTTCAGTGCGCAACTCCTCTCACCTAGGTGGAGGCAGAGCCCCTCCACCCCAACCCAAACTGCACTATTTCCAGCCACTGAGCCAAAAGAATGAGATTTTGCTCTCTGTTGTTATACAGTTCAAGGTGGATCCCTGTTACCTCCTTCCTGAAAGGATCGATTAAGGCGATAATTGCAGGGAACCTGTTGATCAGATCCACGTATAGGTCCACCATCTCCGCTGCGTTTTTGTATGTTCCCAGCATCACTTCATACTTTCCTCTACTCTGGAGGGTGGAAGGACAATCACAAAATAAAGATGAATGAGGAATTAATTCCTCAAAGGGGAAAGGCGGGATTCCCATTTGCGTTTATTCATTGCCTATAAAAGATTGTAAACGTCCTTTTTGGGCCATAGTCCCATGAGACATCTGTGTACTTTAGTTTAAATATCTGTTACATACTAGCCTGGGGAAATCTCGTCACCATTCCTCTTCATGCTCCATGGTGCTCCTTCCAGGGACTTCAGACAAAGCCTTCTACACAAAAGACCAGGTACATGGTAGGAGGGGAATAATTTCTTACTTAGGTTCGGGACGTGGTGCCAGCTACCTGGCTGCTTGGGTCCATGGGCGATGACATGAATTTATAAAACAGGACAGCAGTGCATAGCTTCCCACTCACCAGAACCCAGCATCTTTCCATTCACAGTAAACAAACAGCTGGTCTCCTGTACTGTGAATATCCTAAAATTTGAAAGCAGGGCAAGGTTTTGGAGATAGGAACAGCCACTGTGAAATGTCCCATGACCCATGTGACGGCATCTCCTTCTCAGGTAGCATGCATGCCCTACCAGTAACCATATGGTTCTGAAAGAGTTCTAGTTCAACTCCATTCATCTGAAGTCTGGGAAGCCCCAGGTCATCAAGAATAGAAGTAAACGGGGCTAACGGATCTGGTGTCATGTCTCTGCAAATCCTGGCACTGATTCCCAAGTCTGTGTTCAGGGATGGCCCCTGGGTTATTTGGGTACCAAGAAGGAGGCAGGAGGCAACAGAATGACTGGTTTGCTGACACCTTCCTGCTATGACTGCCAGCGGGACAGATTCCATTGGAACTAGGCAGGTTCCAAAGAAATCCATACTTGAAAGGATTTTGTACTTTTCTCAGATTAAAAAGGCAGCCGGAACTTTTAGTTTCTTTACTGCAAAACCTTGAAAATCCTATCTTGTCAGTAAAGAAATGCTAATGATGTTGAATTAACATTGTAAGAACTATCTGATATCAACCTAATTCATTTCACTGAATATAAGCAAAAAATACCCATTCTAGCTAGCACTAGCAGTCAGTATACTCATAGTTCTCGGTATACATTGCTGATGAAAACATGCAATTATTTTTTGTAATAGTATGTCTAGGAACCAATCATTATGTGGAGAATAGGAAATTACATTAAACAAGGCTTCCTGCGCTTCGTATCTTTAGAAAACTTAAAAGGACTTAGAAGTCAGCTGAAACTTAGAGTTCTTGTATGCTGTTCAAGTTTTCCTTTGAAGTTAAAAGAATCACAGATTAAAGCGGAATTCTCTTCAGCCATATCCCCTGAATGGGACATTAATTACCAAGTCACCACAAATGTACGTCAACACGCTGGGCACTGCATACATCAGACTCCGCATTTGTGTTTTTGAAGAAGGGAACTTGTATGTAGCAGACAGACACCTTTTACCAGTTTCCCTAACATGCCAGCTTCCCAAGTCCAAAGGTTAACTGCTGCTCTGTTACACTGAGGAAGTAAAATGAAAGCTTTTTAAAAATGAGCCTGTTTTCCTCTCTTTTTAAAATAATTGTCCCCACGGGGTGCAGTCTCCGGGAGAAGTTTCATCGCTAAAGCTCTCTCCCCCTAACCCAGGCTGTGGATAACACTGTGGATGGGCTTAGTCAGATAAAAATACAGTCTCCACAAATATCAACAACTTGGAAATATTTTTATATTTAAAAAGGGAGTCACAGCAGAAACTCAGAACCACTTACCTGGCCAGATGGGCTTACCAATGATAGCTACAACAGAACCGTTTTCTATGCCTGACAAATTCAGTATCTACCAACCAAGCGAGTGAACTCAGCAGAACATACCAGTTTGTAATTTTTCAATAGCTCTCATGGTCCATTGCAATGTGAGCATCCCATTTTAGCAATTTTTGTTACAGAATTTCCATATGTAGCTATTTTGACATTTCCTGTATAATTTCTAAAATTATATGGTTATGTTATTCTCTGGTCATTAGCTAAGTCGGCTTTCTCGACTCCATTTATATTGGGAAAACACACACAGTATTAATAAAAGCAATAGGATCTGTTTGGAAAATATTCAGGTATGTGCTGCTTTTGAGTCCTAATTTAAAAATAAGGGGACCCAACAAGTTACGTGTTCCAGAGCAGAAACTTACATAATCCATCAGCTCCTGGGCAGCACAGTTGATGGCGAGGTGCAGGTTTGTCCCCAGGTCCAGCCCCAGGTTCGCACAGATGCCTTGAATTAGGACCAGCGGTTGCTCTATGGTGTCGTAATTAATGGTCAAACAGCCAAGAGGCGACATCTTGCCCGTGATGGGCTGCTAAAAGACCGAAGGCAAATGACGCTTACCAACACAGAGCAGTAAGGTTCTTGGAGCTTCCCGGTTGTAAACTAGGCACCACTGACAACCGGACACACACAGCTCTCTCAACATGTGGTCTGCTGAGTCTGTGTCAGCCTTATGTCTGGGCATCTCTCTCATCTCTGCACGACCTTTAGGCATATGCTTGCCCAAAGCGTCTGGAGTAATTTTCCTCCCCTCATGGTTTCAGGCTTGACCTGGGAACACACTTTTCTGTCCTAGGTGTGCCTGTATAACGTCCTGATCAACCCTGCCGTGGGACACGGGCTGACCTGAGCCTCGACCCCACGGTAAGTCAATCTCCAGGCTGTGCTTCTGAGTATCTGTCCGGTCCTTACCTCTGTCCTCCTCCACCCACTTGCAAACCTGCTCTTTCCTGTATTCCATGTTCCTTTTGAAGAATATAAGTGTGAACATGGAACCCTCCTTCAGGAAAGGTCTTACGTGAGAAAGGATAGAAAATTTCTGCTAAAATAAGGCAGCACTGAGGATGGATTTCAGTGGAAGGCGGTTTGGGACCGAAAGCAGCCCCGGGAAAGGCAGCCATGTGTTTCTGATGCAAGGTCAGCCCTGCTGTGCCCTCCTTCTAAGTTGCCACTATGAATTATCCCACATTTGAAGCAGAATAACGGTGATTCGGAAGGGTGTGTGTGTGTGTGTGTGTGTGTACACGCCAAACTCAAGGGCAAACATGACCTGAGGCAGAAATATCCCATTTCCCTACTGATCGCATGAGTTAATTATAAGCGCCATCTGACATTCTTAACAGCAGGGACAGGAATCCTTTATTCAGCAATGGAACAGGTGGGGAAATTGCTGTGAATCAGTCGAGTTTTGTTCGATTCTTCTCAACTGTAAGCATCACTTCTTGAGAGCTTATTAAATGCCCGCTACTGTTCCAAACGCTTTACATAAACACATTTACTCCTTACATCAACCCCCTGAAGCACATACAATTACTGTCCCATTTCACAGAGAGGTAAGTAACTTGCGACAGATTTTAATCCAGGAAGTTTAGCTCCAGAGTTCAGGCCTCTTAACTGGTACGGCTGGCTCTCTAGAATCTACCATTTAACCTGTTTCTAACAGGAAAAAAAGAAGTAGGAAAGCTGACCATGGGAAGGGCTGATGCTGGCCCGAGTTTCTCAGAACACCCAGGACAACCTGCTGGAACGAGGCGGAGCACGCTGACGCTGGGTCATTTGGTCCCCAGGCCCCGGCTCCCTCCCGGGGTCTAGCGTGAGAGTGTTGTGCTCATCCCTACAGATCTACCGACCAGGTACTTCACTTCCTCAGGTATTTCCTCACACACTCCTCTTCTCTCTCCTAGTGCGGAGGAGGAATTTAACTTTTCGCCTTTACTAGTCCCATCACCGCCTGCATCGTCTCCAGAATTCTGACTGGTTATTCCGACTCTATTGTTAAAGTCCAGGCATCTGAGAGTGTGTCTTCCGGAGCACCCACAGCCACCGAAGCCATGGCCGGATCAGGTGGTGATGGCTTCTGGAGGCTCTTGAGGCCACCCCGGCCAGCGTGGACAAGAACTGTTTGTCAGGCTACCGACAAAATCGGAGGTCTGGTAATGGTTTGTCTGAAATGGGGCTTTGGGTGCCTTTTCAGGACCCGAAGAAAGAAAGGGCTATCATTTTGTGCCTTCTGTTTGTTTCTCTCTTACTCGGTAGGGATAAGATTACAATCGAAAACATTCTATCTGCCGTTCGGCTGGTCCGCCAGATTCACCCTCCCCAACACGTCACCTATCGAGTTTCAACTCTATTATATTGGATTCATAAATGCTTCCGCACACCCCCTAGGGCGTCCGTTAGAGAGCCAGCCGCTGGCCTGGCAGCGTGTGGCCGGAGAGGCGGGGCCCAGTGACATTCCAGCTCGGAGGCTGTGGGGCTCAGCACTCCTGGAGGTAGAGGACCGCTGTGTCGTTTCTGTGTGTGTGTAAGCCCTGGGCCTGCAGCACTGTTGACCGGGGCTGGAACATGGGCAGGGGTTATAGAGATGAACTGTGTCATCCTGAAGTCTGGTTAAGAAATACGTAAACTTACTTGACCTCTTTTGCTTCCATTATGCCCTTTTTTGGTCTCTGTTTTTGGAGGCGGCGGCTGTGAGATAGAAGAGAGAAAGAAATCACTTGCCATGTTCAGACTCTGTGGCAGTGAGCAGAGCTTCAGGACCTGGGGCCTAACCAGGCACACTGTGAATCTCACAACACACACACACACATACACACACACACACACCCCATACCAGCCCCTCCTGATGAAAAACTCCAGACTGTTCCTCAAACTCAGGTATGTGGTCCCTTTCTCATCCTTCTTTGCTGCCTCCATTCCTATAAATGCATTTCTATTCATATAAATGAAGTATTATTCACTCCTACGACATCCCCTCCTTGCCCTTAGGGAGCAACGCCACTGTGGGATTTGCCTTTAGATTGTTTTGAATATTGTTCTAAATATTGTTAAGGTACAAACACTTCCTCTGCAGGGTGGATTTGACTCTTGGAAACAGCCAAAGGTCATTAAATCTGATGAATCTGGTTCATATCATTTGAGATGAAAAGCAAAGATACTTTCCAAGGACATTTGGTCGTTTTCAATACCCACAATGTGGGGTGTTGACCGAGCTCTGGAGTAAGGATTCAGCCCTTAAGGGGTGCATTTTAATACCGAGCATTTCCTGGTTCTGTAAACTAGGGCATGCTTGTCAAGAATCAATCAGGGCTCACACCAGAGTACATGCAAATACAGTTTTCCTGCTTCTTTGCACCACGGAGTCAGCTGAACTTTCTATCCCCGGTAAAAACACCACATTCGGGAAACAAACTGATGTGCGAGGCAGAAGACATATAGTGGAGAACAAGACAAACATGGGCACAACCAGGAACTCGTACCTATGGCTCCCTGTCATCGTCCTGCCTCTGTGGCCTCCCCTTTGAGGGCTGTCTGGCCAAAAGCTCGCATTTGCTCAACACTGGGACCTCGGAGTAGACCTCCGAGTCTGTGCCTTAACTATTATACTAAACTGCCTCGCACATCCTAGGGGCCAAATCCTTTCCTTGCAATTCCTAAGGGATGATTGTAGCACAGAGCCAGCTGACTAGATTGTCAAGTGCCTTTAGAAACAGGATCCAGGGCCAATGAGGGAATGTATACGCTTGGCTCCTATGAAAAACCAAATGAATACATTTACATATCCATAACAACAATACTGAATTAATTTCATAATAAAGTAAAATGTGTATACTGGGAGGTATCAGTATCAGCAATTAGATACCATAGATTCTCTTTACCTACCATTTCAATTGTTTTGTTGATATGTTTCTGAATTTCCAGAAGCATCTCCACACCCTGTAAGTATAATAACCGGGATCTTCCACAACTGTAGTCTAGAAACTTCAAATACAAAAACTTACAACACACACTGGCTATTTCTAACTGAATATTTGCAGGGTCCCCGATAAGGTATCCTGGTTAGTGGATTAGATGTGGTCTACAAAATCAGAAGATTAAATGTTAACCTTCAGCCCTCAATTTTTATTTGGTTGGATATGAACGAGAGCTCTTCTCAGTCTGCTTTCTTCGCTGTTCAGAACTGACGGGTGTCGTTGGCTGGATCAAGTCAGACTCATTCTCTTTCATAGTCTCCTGACCAACTCTTTTTGCAAATACACGTCATAGGTCACCAAGGGATTCTCCATGACAGTGTGTGAATTGGTATAAAGCCACTGTCACTTAAAAAATAGGAAAGTATATCCTGATGATTGTGGGATCTGCATACGAAGACAAATAAAGGATGGCATGCCAACTACGCTGGTCCTCCAATAGCCCAACAGATTTGAACTGCAGGAAAGACCCTGGGGCTAGGATCTGAATGTGATCAGACAGACGGTGAGCCAGCTATGAATTCCTAGTGTTCCATCATGAGGTAACGGTTATTCTCTTTAAAAAAGAATTTTTTATCATGAAGAAATTATCTTGAGATTGAAAAAAATAATGATTCTCACTAGCTTAAGTAAAAAATGTCACTCAATGTATTACCCAAGGGGATGGAACTTCCTGTACTTTTTCCTGAAAACATCCACTATAATACCTAAATGTAAGTTCTTTCTAATGCCCTAACTGGTAGAATATTTCATGCAGATTTAAAGAGGCACAAGGGCTCATTCAGGCCAGTAAAGAACAATATAGAAACTAGCACACCACTAAGAATAAAGATGCAACTTAGGAGTCCTTCATTCTAGAAGCACGCACTGAACCTCTCTTGCATGCCAGGTGGTCCGGCCAGCCCTGGAGCTCTTCCTAAACAGAACTGACTGCTGGCAAAGAGCCAGCTTCCTCCTGCTGCTGCTGCAGTGACTCAGTCATTAAAAAAAGATGCCCTGACTCCCCCAGGTAACAACCTCCCAGCCCATCAAGGCTGCCAAGTTACTCACCCAGGGCTCCTTGGTGAGTCACAGGCATAAGTCAGTGCTGAAGGGAACCAGAGACTGAAGGTGGCTTAAATGGGCCCCTTGTATTTGAGGTCTTGCTTTCTTTCCACTTCTGATTGCCTAAATTATTTTTCTTTTCATTTTATATTTAATTCTCCCTCCCTTGGTGTCATAAGCCTTGGGGAACTACGCGAAAGACTTGTCGATGGCAGAGCCCTTTTTTTAAAACAGTGTGAGGGGAGCCTGGGTGGCTCAAGTCAGTTGGGCATCTGACTCTTGATTTCGGCTTGGGTCATGATCTCAGGGTTCTGGGGTCGAGCGCCACATTGGGCTCTGTGCTGAGCCAGGAGTCTGCTTGAGATTCTCTCTCTCCCTCTCCCCCTCCTTCTGCTCATGCCCTCTCTCTAAATAAATAAAATCCTAACAAAAAAAGAAAGGAAAAAGTAGTGTGAGATCGTCAAAGGTACTTGTTTAGCTGTTAATCCAGGATGGGGTATACACATCACTTCTTTCATTAAATTCAGCTTCCCAGGTGATGACTTCCCGCAGCTGACCAGAGACACCATTGGCAAAGGTAAGGTGAGCTTTGTGGGCTGTTCCTGGAAGAGGGGAAACCAAGGAGAAACAAGAAATGTGGTTCACTGGTGTTGAGATACTCACGGGTCCTCGTGATGGAAGACAACGGATACTGACCGGACTGTGCTTCAGTAATGCAATATTTAAGTAGAGGGGGTTATTGTCCAGGATGGCCCTGGTTTTGGCCACAGCAAGTGACACAGCCCCTATGGCCATGCTACCATTCAGTACAGGTTCAACGGGTTCTGGAGGCACAATAGGTTTCTCTGTAAAAGTATCGTTCCTCCCTGGAGGGAAAAACAGGGATAAAAGATTCCTTTCAAGGACGTTTGACTATGATAAAACTCTTATTTTTTAATGCTTTGCTTACAGATGTGAAGAAAGGGGGGGACTGAGGTTGGGGAGAACATGGTCTCCACCTCAAGCCCCCAAGAAGTTTCTGTGTGACTTCACTTATGATTCCCCAACGTCCAAATCATCCGTAGCCATGGATTTTGCCACTCTAAGAAATTTTCAGACATTCGATATGAACTCCTTTGACGATGGTATAGGGCAGGTACTGTCAATCCCACATTCACTTAGAAGTAAAGTAGGGCTTAGAGAGGCCAAAAGACTTGCCCAATATCCAAAAGGAAGTGAAGGAAGAAGATCTGGAGTGTCTCTGAATCCCAATCCTTTGTTTTCTACACCCACCAGAGCTCCTGCGTATCTAGCTTCCTGCTGCACACATCTCTTCATGTGTGTGTATCTCACTAGTAACCTTGCTGGCTAATCCCAAACAGGGGTCCCATTGTAATAGAAATGGCTTCCAGAGCCAGCCGTGCACCCTCCGCCTCACCCGCCTTTCACTCTCATTTGCTCCCAGCCGCCGCCCAGCCTGCCCAGGTGCCACACCATCCTTTGTGAATGGTCAGTGCCGGTCCCCAGCTGCTGGCCTGGGTCAGGTGGGTAAGACAAGCGGAATAAGGCACATGACCCTATAACACACAGTAAAGGTTTAGCGAACTACTGTCCCCTCCTACTTCTTCCCTTCTCTGGTGCTCCAAGTTCTGTCAGTCAACAGCAACCGCCCCATGAACATGCACCGCAGATCTCTACCGGTAATTTAGCAGTGGCCGCCCCCTGTGCACGGAGATTGGTCTTACATGATTCTTTTGCCTTGGGAGACTCTCTTCCCTCTCTGGGCCTCAGCATCTGAGTCCAGGAGATAAGAAACCATGTCTCCATGGTCTCTTTGGTCCCTTCCTGGTACTGGTGCTTTCTTATCCCAGGGAACCCACATTTATTGGGTGTTTACTTTGTGCTTTGGCATCATGTTAGGCCCTGGTGGGGCTAAATTGAATGAGACATGATTCATGCCTTCAAGGAGCATGTTGGAAGGACGTAAAACTCTATTTACAACACGAGCAGCAGTTCCGGAATACTAGAGGGGCTGAAGTTCACCGTATGTTGGAAAGCATGGAACAAAGGGTCATGATAACTTGGACTATTTGCTTTAAAATAGCAAAGGCGGGGCACTTGCGTGCCTCAGTGGGTTAAAGCCTCTGCCTTCGGTTCAGGTCATGATCTCAGGGTCCTGGGATTGAGCCCTGCATCGGGCTCTCTGCTCAGCGGGGAGCCTGCTTCCCTTCCTCTCTCTCTGCCTGCCTCTCTGCCTACTTGTGATCTCTGCCTGTCAGATAAATAAATAAATAAATCTTTAAAAAAACTAAAATAGCAAAGGCTCCCAATGAAAACTTAAAAAAAAAAAAAGATTTTATTTATTTGCAAGAGAGAAAGTGAGTGAGACATTGCATGAGCATGAGCTGGGGGTAGGGGCAGAGGGAGAGGCTGTCTCCCCGCCAAAGAGACGGGGCTCGATCCCACGACCCTGAGATCATGACCTGAGCCGAAGGCAAATGCTTAACCTACTGACCCACCCAGGCGCCCCACAAGAACTTTTATTAATATGTTATTAATAGGATTGAGAAAATATTGGTTATTCATATCAAAAGATATCACTAATCCTTAAAACATCGAGTGGCTTTTAATGAGCTAATGGATATTTGGGGGGCAGTTAAAGGTCCCCCGTGCCACTTTCCTTTTCCCTGTCCTCCCCAGCATTGCCACTATGTAGTGTACTCTGCATGGTAAGTGCTCACCTCTGGGTAAGAAATATTTTTTTCTTTTCAAACAAAAGGGAGAGTGGGATGGGGTAAACCCTTGCCTGCCCAATATGGCAGCGTCGAGCAAGGAAGTGGCATTGAGCATGGATGGTACCTGGGGCGGGGGGCCACCCTAGGTCTGCAGCAAAATGACTCTAACTGAAAAGGCAGCCTGAGCTTCAGCCTTACTTCCTCACACTCTAGTTATCTAAGGTTCTGCAAGATGAGACACTGACCTTGCTTTTGTCCCCTTTTTTTGGCTGGGGGTGGAGGAGGCGGCGGTGGTGGTACAGGTGAAGGGATGGACACTCTTGCGTCTTCCAGGCTCTTTTCCAGTTCTCTCCTCTCTTTGTCTTCTTGTGCTTTATTTCCAAAGAATGTCCTTGATGGCAAGAAAATATGGCTTTACAGTGAATATCGCTCATAATTTTGGTTTGCTGACCTCCATTCAACATGTGTCAACAATTAACCCTGCTTTTTTTTAGCTACTTAAAAACAAATCAGCTTCACTTTCCAGGGTCCCAAAATAATGATGCTGTTAAAACACTGTGTTCAAGGGGCGCCTGGGTGGCTCAGTAGGTTAAAGCCTCTGCCTTCGGCTCAGGTCATGATCCTGGGGTCCTGGGATCGAGCCCCACATTGGGCTCTCTGCTCAGCAGGGAGCCTGCTTCCCACCCCACCCCCGCCTGCCTCTCTGCCTACTTGTGATCTCTGTCTGTCAAATAAATAAATAAATCTTACAAAAAAAAAAACAAAAAAACCCTGTGTTCAAGAGCTAAAATTAATTTTGGCCTGGAAATAAAGTCTTAAAGATTTTAGGTGCTTGTTTTTTTTTTAATTATTTGAGCCTATTTGTTTATATATTTAAAGTAAAATTTGAATATGCTATTTGATTAGGGGCTACTGGATTTTTCTCTTTGAATAAATGACCATGAAAAGAAAAATGAGTCAAGAGTAGATAGTGAAATGTATAGTACAGTGGACAGGAATTCATTTTCTTTTTTTTCTTTTTTTTTGGTGGGGAAGAAACCTTAAAATGAATAGTTTAAAAACAAAAACAAAAACAAACCAAAAAATCTTGAGAAGTCCCAAAAGGTACACACAAAAATGAACTCAAAATGGACGAGAAGACCTAAATGTGAGACAGGAATCCATGAAAATCCTCGAGGAGAACCCAGGCAGCAACCTCTGTGACCTCAGCTGCTACAGCTTTGTGGATGTTCTGTTTAATTAAGCAAGTGGTGGAGCTTCGAGAGAGACAGAATCCAGCTGACCTCTGTTTGGCCAAGAGGCTCGTGGCATTGGACTTGCGTGAAAGGAACAGTAATGCTCACTGTTCCTTGGCTGGGCATTGAACTGCACTGACAGGGCCCTAGCAACCACTGCCTTGGTTTTCACGTGTTAAAGTCAACTTGTGGGCAGAGCACGGAGGACCTGTTTGTGGTTGGAGGACTGACCGCAAGCGTCACCCACTGGGACTCAGTGGAAGCGTATGAAGCCCTCAAAGGTGGCACAGGAGGTAGGGGGCCAGAAAGGACACCATCTGGATTCTTACCAGTGCTCTTGCTGAGAAACTTTCTACTGAAACTTCGACTGAATACACATGGAAAAGAGGCTGAGAGGCCTCATGTCCTCACACAGGAAAAAAAAAAAAACCAGGTTTTTAGAAAAGAGCATTTCACCGCTTTCAAATAGGCTTCTTACTCAACCTGCTGACCATAACTTCTAGATACGACAGACCTGTTTTACTGGCGCGTGAAATTAAAAAGAAAAAAAAAAAAAGAGAGATACTCTTTGTACTGGACACTTTGGTTTGCAAGCGGAAGATCTACCTGAGCACCTGGTCCACCTCAGCCTGGTCGGAGGGCGTCAGGCCCCGAAGCTCCTCGGTGATGGTTTCGTTGACCCACTGCACTGCGGTGCGGACCGCCTCGGACCTTGCCTCTTGCTCCGCGTCCGCCAGCTCCGGCAGAACATTCTCGTGGACTTCAAAATGCGTTGAGATCACCACCGAACATATGCTCTGGAAATAACATCAACGTGTTCTACATCTTCCCCTCCCTCTTCCAGAAAGGAAGAAATTGAATGTATCCGGCTTTTAATGTGCATATTTTATCACCAGTTTCAAAGGGAAAATGAGAATATGTAATTTTCCTTGAGATATTTTTATAACTGTTGAAACTGTATGGAACCCAACTTCAGGGAACATTTAAAATTATTACCTTGTTAAAATACACTTAAAAAAATCTTACATTGAACTTCATTTTTATCACTGCCTCTCCAATAAATAGCTAAAAGGATACAGACTTAATCATAATTATTTGCCTCCCAGAGACGGTAGCAAATTTACGTCTAACAAATATGTAGCAATTCAAGTGAATTATTATAATTATGAAAATGAAATTTTTCTTTATGTTGATCAGCCCACATATCTATAAATCTATCTAAATTTATATATAAACATATGAATCTATAAACATACCTATACATTTACAGAACTCACCACATTAATGATGTCAGATTTTTTAAAAACTATTTTTGCCCCATTTCTCCGTCTTGGATCATCTATGGGCTAGCACGCCATGTCTGTACCCATATTGCACTTAAGCATAATAAAGCCATAATGCTTCCTTGTATGGTTCATGCTTTATGTACATGAGTACCTACAAGTTGTATGTATGTATTTCACAAACATGGAATTTCAAAACATTAATTTTCTACAATTTAGACAATAAATGCAAAGGAACCAAGACACAATACAGAACACATTTAAGCTGCGTCCTACCTTGGGGAAATTTTGAATGGTGCAGAATATTTCCACTTGTAGGGTTGGAAGCCCCAGTCCATCCAATACCTTCTTCCCCACTACTCTGCATATGGTGGGAGGCTTTGCAAGTTTAGAAAAGCAGTTTGCCTTCAACACACACACACACAAAAACAAAAATTACAATACCATGACTAATTTATATTTAAAAGATCATTCACATTTACTCTAATTTCTTTTAAACCTCTCCTCTCAGTGTCCTCATGCGGGGGTGAGGGTGAGGTTTGAACTATCAACTCTGTGGGAACTGCCCTGCCCTCACGTGCTAAGATTTGGATTAACCTGATGCGGGGTCTCCAGGATATGGAATGATTTGTTCTCTTTTGAACTCTCAGCAGAGACTCACATATATTTATTTCTTTTAATGACTGTAAAATGTGAATTTATTTACAAGCAAAATGAAACATTTGAACGAAGTTTTTAAAAAGGAAAGCAAGTCTTTTATTCTTATAAAAGGACTGATTTAAAAATCAGTTTTAAATGACATCATCCCACAATTTTAGAAATCAAATAAATGTCCCCATTTTACAGAATAGTTCTAAGAAAATATAGAGCTATAAAACACTTAAACCATAGTTATGTGTTTTATTTTTAAAGAATAGATCATGGTATTGGCCACTGTTTTAAGGGCATTACCCACATTATTTATGTCATATAACAACCCCATAGGGATCAGTATTTTTAAAATCTCCACCGTACAAATGAGGAAAGCGAGTATAGAGAGATGAAATATTTTGCCTAAGATTGCACAACAGCTGGCTGAGCTGGGGTTCGCCTTTAGGCAGTCTGAGTCCAGAATCCATGTCAACTGCTCTCAATCAATGGGCGAAAGGGAGAAGGACATGAAGTCTACCTCCAAATTCATAGCAGTTTAGTTAGAAAAATGAGGAATGTGGTTATGCTCCCTGTTTTTACAAATTAGGAGTATGAGGCCCACACTAACTTGGGCTGTTCCTGAATCAGATAATCTTCCATCTGCCACGTTGCCTTCCAATTGGTCCTGGAGACGGTGCCTCAGAGTGAAATTTGTAGTACAAGTGAATTTAAGGGAGGAGAAAAACAAACAAAAATAACTCAAGATTGGAGTCTCAGCCATATTAATTTACTTTGAAACAAGGACCTCTGATTTAATTAGATGATTCAAGCTACCCAATGAAGGAGATTAGTTGTTTGAAAATTAGGACTTAGCTTTCCAAAGAGACGCCTATTTGGAAGCAAAGTGTCCATCAAACATGACACACCTGAGAATGTTTTCCCATACATTTCTTAGAGATCCCATGTCACTTTTTAGCAGGTCCTAACCCATCCTGCTGTCCAAGATCCGGAAGTCAGCTGGTCTCTAGAATGCTGTGAGGCAAACTCTGGAAACTTCTGGGGGCCAGTTTTTATTCCTCCCCATGAGGCATCTGCTATTTTAATGGTGAAGGCTTCTGCAGAGGCTCCACTTCACTCACCAGCGGTTCACGCACAGAATGTGTTCAAACAAGGTTCCGACAACCTTGGTGAAAGCCATTTCATTGATGTGGGAAAGCAGAAGCCATTTGGAAGTGCTCTAAGAGAGAGGGAGAAGAGCACGAAGCTGAAGCAGAAAGCCCACTCAAAAAGCCCAAGTAAAAAGATTCAAGAGGGCGTTTCTACACGTTGGAGGAGCAGGAGGGGGGGAGAGGAGGAGGAAGGGAAGGTGAGGGGACACCCTCCTGGACCTCATCAATGGATTGTACTGGGCTCTTTATCTGCATTCACTGCCGAACAGGCCTCTGATCTTTGCATTCAAAATCCAATGACCTCAGCCTACATAGCAAGTCATCTCCTACCCACAGGTGGTGCCCCAGCACAAAAAAGCAAAAGTTAATTTTCAAGCCATCCATTTATGTATATATACGTGTGTGTGTATATGTGTGTGTGTATAATATGTATTATATATATGTGTGTATATATATATGTATTATGTATATATTACATATATATATATATATATATATATATATATATATGGTTTATTTATTTTAGACAGTGTGTATGGGCAGGGGGAGGGGTAGAGGGAGAGGGGAAGCAGACTCCCCGCTGAGTGCAGAGCCCCCAGACTGGAGTCTATCCCAGCACTTTGAAATCACGACCCTAGCTGAAATCAAGAGTCAGAATCTCAAGCACTGAGCCACCCAGGCACCCCAAGCCATCCATGTATTTTAAGGATGATGGTTCATATGTTACAGAGTAAGTGTCTCAATGAATTTAGATAGAATCAGGAGAGGAAAAAATATCATCTAGCTTATGTGTTGTGTATTATAGTGAATTTGAAATAACTAGCAACAAGTCTCCACAATGTACAATATTATGTTAGGAAGAGAAAGGAACTAACATTTTTTAAGTGTTTAGTATATGCCTTGAAGGAGTGTCTTGTTTATCACTGTATCACACACTGCAGTGCCTGGCATATTTAGGATTCCATAAATTAAATCTTGTATAAACTGATGTGTCAGGCACATCCCTGGGAACTTTGTATACATTATGTCGTAAAATTCTCAAAACAACCCTGTAAGGTAAATCATATCATTTCCATTCCACAGAGGAGCAAACTGAGTTCCAGAAAAATTGTATAAGGTAAAGTAACCAAGGCCTTAATTACTCACTGCTTAGTAACAGACGACTCCAGAACTTAGTGGCTGAAGCCATTTATTCACTCATGATTCTATAATCTGGTCTGGGCTCAACGTGGTAATTCTTTTGGCTGATCTTGCCTGGCGTCTCCCATTCAGGCTCCATGACCTGGAGACTTGACTGGGCCCAGAGTATCCAGGATGACTTAACTCATGTGTCTTGGCGTCTCAGCCAGGATGGTTAGAACATCCTAGAGGCTGGCTGGGCATGTCTTTCTTACAGGATTTCCTGGAGCTGTTGCATCTGCCAGAGCCTCTCTACCTTGATCTCTCTCTCTCTCTCTCCAGTTGGGTAATTGACTTCCAGGCAACATGATGACTGGTTTCCAGGAGGGAGTACTCCAATACTACGAACCTCAATACAGCAGCACTTTACCATGCTTTTGTCTGCATTGTGCTTGGTGTGGGGCAAGTCATATGGCCAAGTCCCAAGGTGTAGGAGAGATTTACATAAGAGCAGTCACAATGGTGGTATGGTTCATTGGGGAGCATCAATATCATAGTCCACTACAGCTACTAAGTGGAAGGGCTAAGAATCAAATCAGATCTGCCTGACTCTGGATCTCAAACTCTTTATCAAACTATAAGGGACTAGACTGTATTACTATTGCCCCCAAGGATCTTCCTCATTATCTCAGTTCCTCAAATATGTACAGAAGCAGTGAAGAAATGGCACTTGAGCTGAACACTGGAGAATATGTAGCATTTCACTGGGCAGACAAAGGGGAGGAGTCAAGGGCAGATACTTTGGGTAGAGGGAGTATGATAAGGCAAGGGGAGGAAGTGAGGAACTTCAGGCTTTAGGGAACAGTAAGGAGCCACAGGAGGTTTCTGAGCAAAAGAAAGATGATCAGATTTAGGGTTAGGAAGGCTGCTCTGGTAACATGATTTAGTTGGACTTGATAGAGGGAGAAACTAAATGAAAATACAGATGGCTAAAACTCAGGCAGTGACATTGTCTTTTTGCCAGTCCAATTCCTCAACATTATTCAAAGTCCAAGCCAAAACTTTCTCAGATGCTACAGCCTACAGGTTCTTCCCTATCCTTGAATTCCTTTGACAGGCATACAGTGATCTGTCCCTCAGTCTAGCACAATCATGTATCACCTTATCTATTACTCCAGTTCTTTTACATAACAGTGGTTTTTGTCCCTAACCAAGGTATAAACTCCCAGAGAAGTGTACAAACCAAAGTCCTGGCTGCCTAGCAGACTGGGAAGAACATTACATTGAGGAACCCGAGTCCAAGTGTCTAGTCTTAACTTTTTGCACTAGGTAGCTGGGAGGCAAGGTCTTGGTGTCTTTGTGAAATGAAGAAGTTAGACTAGTTAACTTTCAAGAATTCCTCAAGTAAGAGACAGTGGAAAGAGAATGGAATCCAGAGTCACATTCATTCATTTGTGCCACAAATAAGTGCTTGAGTGTCCACTATGTACCACGCAATCCCTTGGTACTGGGAACACAGACCTGGTTCAATTTGTCACTGTTATTCACTGTGTCCCTTGGGAAAATCACCTAAATTCACCGCGCCAGTTTCCGTATTTGTAAAACTGAAATTAATTTTTACCTCCCACTGGTCCTAAAGATTTAAGTGAAGTAACATAAATCACAGAGCACTGGGAGCTCAGCACGTCCCTCCCCACCCCACCCCAACATACAACTTCACTTCTAGGCCACGACCAAGAGAAATAAACATTCATGCCCCCCCCCCCATATCAACTGTCGCAACCAGGTGTGGTTTTGAACCTTGTAAACACACTGTGCGTCTTTACTGCATGTACGTACTCGGCTGTCCCAACCACACTGCCTTCCAGGAGGAAGGTATTGTTGGCTAGGACTTAATCGATCTGGAAATGAGAACATGCTTGTTTGTTTCGACTGCTCATTGCTTAAGGCTAAGGTATGTGCCTGATCTTGTGCTGAGCACAGGGGCTAGGCAGGTGGTAGGAAAAGTCCCCTGCTCTCCATGAAGCTCGCAAGCCTAGGAAGGGTCTCATTACGTTTAGGAAATGATTTAGGAACACGCGAGGACAGTTAGTTCAGGCGAAACGGGCAAGACTGATGTGAATTTGGAGTTTGGGTGGCAGCTGGTCGGGTGGGGGTGGGCATCCAGGGTGAGAAAGGTGCGCACTGCAAGGAGAGCATAGGTTGGAAGGAGACTTGGGAGCAGTGAGAACGGGCTGGGCATGAGGCCCTAGGGCAGGCTGAGGCACTCATCCGTGTTCAAACGGAGGCCGCTGGAGGTTGCTAAGCTGAGCTACGCGGTATTAAGGTCTGTGTTTAAAAAGCACTGCACCCGAGCGGACCCGCTCAGAGGCAGCGAGGAAGCTGTCGCTTCAGCCCCGAATGCGCCGAGACCCTGCTTTCCTCTAACCGCTGCCTGTCCACCACTTTCTTTCTCTCTTTCTCTCGAGATTTCTCCCGCCCACGTTTCCGTACCGCTTCTTCCCTAGGCGTCGGCTCCCTGCAAGACCGCGGATCCCGAGCCCGCGGCGGCGGCGCGCGTGCGCGAGTCAACGGCGCAGGCGCGTGGCGTTGCCGCAGCGTGGGGCGGGGGGAGAGGGGCTGGAGGGAAGAGGGTGTTTGTCCCAGGTCCCTACCAGGTGCCCGTAGACGTCGGCAGGCTGGAGGTAGAAGGTGGAGTTGAGCAGCTCTTCCAGCCTGCGCGGGACTTCGTTCTCCCGGTAGTACTCCATCGCCTGCTGCTTCAGCCTCTGCAGCTCCCTAGTGGTCCCAAAGCTACGGCCGCCGCCTTCTCCCATGGTAGGAGATTTAAGGCTACAGCTGGGGTTAGCGTGGGGGCCTGCGAGCGTCCTGCCCGTCGCTAGGCAACGCAACGAGATTCCCGAGCCCCCTCCCCAAGATCTCGCGAGGCTTCCAGCCCTGGTTCTTGCCGCGGCGGGAGCTGCGCATGGCTTCTCTAACCTCCTCAGGGAGTCCCCTCCGTGAGGGATTGGGCCCGGGGCTTGGGCTCCTTTACTCCCGACGTTTTTCCTCCGCCGGCGTCATTTTCCACCACTTTCCCTGACAATTTTCCTGATGGGGATAGAATCCATGCTCTCAGGAAATGCCTTCTGCGGAAGCGTGGGAGCTGTAGCCCCGGCCTCCAGCGGGGGGACCGGAGCCTCTGATGGCGCGTCGTGGTCCCCACGGCCCCGGGCCATCCTACCTCCCCTTCCCCGCAACCACCTCGTTGGTCGAGGTCGGTGAGCGCCTCCGGGTGGCGAGGGTGTCCCATGCCCGCCCACTCTTGGGGGACCAACATACCCTTACTGGTCCGTGGAGGTACCAGGAATTCATTCATTCGCCCGTATTTAGCCACCTGCCCTGAGCCTAGCAGTGTGCTGGCTGGGCACGCTATGGTGTGCAGGAGAGAACCGGCTACTCAACCCCCATCCCCACTCCGGGAGATCAGTGGGAGGGAAAACCAGCGTGGCCCGAAAAAATTAGGGATGAACCCCGAATGGTTATGGCTTGGACAGGCCTAGGGGTGGTCAATGATATACGCAAGACCTGAGAAGGAAAAGCGGGAATGTGAGACTTCATTGGGTCATATCCCTTCTCTTGCACCTTCAGAGGCTGCCTCAGTCCTGCTCTTTTAAATCCAGCTGCCACTTGGCTTCATTACACCTGCTACGTGTCATGCGCAATCAGCTTCTTGTGCCCTCTGCTCTAGATACTTCTGCAGAAATGGGCCGAGATGGACAGGGAGTTCTTGTTCTACTTTTGCCTGTGTGTGTTCCTGACTTGAGCAGATCACTTAAAACATCTGTGCTGTATTTTGCTCATCTGGAAAGCAATCCATTATACTTTGCCTGCTTCACAAGTCACTTAGGATAAAATGAGAAAGTGAGTGAGAGGACACTTTAAAACAGGATAGGTATTTTCAGTAGATGCATGTAGATGTATAACAATATGTGATTCAGTAAATACTGTTCTAGGAACCCAGACACGTACCTCTTTCTGAACTCCTTCAGTGTTGTCTCTGAATCTCTAATGGAACATCTCACTTTCTGGGGTGTGACAGATCATCATGGGCCTGCCTGATCCCCCTTGCTAGCTGGAAATCCCTCCGTGGTAGGAGCCCAGTCTGAGTCACCTTCACATATTCCGCCGGGCCGGGCCCGCGGGGACAGAGCACGTGCTCTGCTGAATAGGTGTCGAACGGACCTTTATACAAAATAAGTCCGTGCTATGGCTGCTGTTGTGTCCATTCCATGTATGCGCCTTTCCCCCTGTCCCCGTGGATGGAAGGGACCCCCTTCTCTGGGACGCCTGTCCTTCAGTGCTGAGCTGTGTCTCACGTCTGCAGAGAAGCCAAGCTCCACACCAGCTCTCCTCACTCGGCCTTTCCTTTCTTCAGAACTCCTTCCCCACTTGGAGCCACAAAGCTCAGCCCTGGGGGATGTTTTGACTCATTTGACATGTCAGTGGAAGGTTAGGAGTATTCTGGGATCAGACCACCACGATTTGGAGTTGCCCATCTATAAGCTACTGGCCTCTAGGTTCCATGAGAACAGAGACTTGGTCAGTCGCGTTCACCATTGTGTCCCCAGTATATTAACTTACAGAATCATTGCTCAGTAAGTATATGTTGAATGAGTGAATGGACTTTTACAAATATTTTATTTATTTATTTATTTATTTGACAGACAGACAGACAGAGATCACAAGTAGGCAGAGAGGCAGGCAGAGGGGGAGGGGGAAGCAGGCTCCCGGCTGAGCAGAGAGCCCAAAGCGGGGCTGGATCCCAGGACCCTGAGATCATGACCTGAGCCAAAGGCAGAGGCTTAACCCACTGAGCCACCCAGGCGCCCCTGAATGAATGGATTTTTACACATAATGAATGTTTAATAAATACTTTACTGGAAATGATTTGGAATTGAGTGAATAATGAATACACCAGGCTGTCTGGAGCAAGGGTTTGTTTTCAGTAGTAATGAGACGTTAGGATGGAAAAGTAGGGTGGGCAAGATGGACATGGTGTTTTAGGAAGTTAGCTGGTAGCAGTGGGTAAGCTGGGTGGGTGTTTAGTTGCACAGAAAGCAGGAGACACACGTAGAAAATCCTGTCGATGTAAGGGCCTGAACTGCACTGGTAGAAATGGCAAGAGATGAATGACAGAGTTAACAGGAAGAAGGATGGAAATCATTGTGAGTGGTTGGATGTGGGTTGGGGGACCAAAGATGATGCCATTGAGGACGGCTTGTACAGTACTCTTGTAGTTGATAGAAATGGGATAGGTGAACTAGTGATGTGGTTTTGATGGAAGAAACACAATGCATTTGGTTTTAGAGGTGTGGAACTTGTGGAGCACTGGTGTCTCGGAGAAAAGGGAGGACTGATGGTACAGTGATCGCCCATCCACATGGAACTTAAAGTTGAAACAAGAATAGATGAATCCTCTGGAGGGAGAAGGGGGGGAAATCCTCTTGAAGCAAGGACCTAAATATTGAGGAAGGAATATATTTAGGACATAGGAGGAGGGTAAGGTGCTATAATAGGGCAATAAGCAAAAGGGCTTAAGGAAAAAAGAAAACGGTCCAAATCCTGAAGTCTAAGGCAGAGAGTTTTGTGTCAGATGTACGTGGGTACATATGCTTAGAATAAAATTAGAAAGAGTACACTTTAGCAAACTCATTGTGTCGTCCTTGGGTAGTGAGATCATTGGGAATTTTATTTTTTTATATATTAGTCGTATCTGATTTTCCTAAAATGAATGTACTACTTGTATAACTTTGAACAATTACATGAAAATATTTGGAGGAAGATTATTACATCACGTTAAAGACTGAAATTAAAGGAGAATTAAAGACTGAGAAGAGATCATTAGAAACACAGTTGTTCCATTATAGAATCATCCCATCTTCTTAAAAATAGAACTATATGTAGGCTAAATAAATAGCTAAGACCATCATCCCTGTTTACTTCTGTCATTCACTCAATCAACAAATATTTATTGAATGTCTACCATGTGCCAGATGCTGTTCTGGGCACTGGGAAAACAGTAGTGAATAAAATAGGGAACATTTCTTCTCTTCATGGCACTTAGTTCTCGTGTCCCTCAATCCTAGCACTTATATGCTGGTGAGCCATCAGGACAATAAACTGCATTAAGTGTTTTTATGGAATTTATGTTTAATGAAAGCATTTTGAAAAGTTGGTATGCTAGGGGTTTATTAACATCCTATTAGTGTTGTCAGATTCAGATGAAATAAAATGACTATTCATGAATATTTCAATTTTCTTATTTTCTGTAGATATTAGAAGCACTGGGGTTTTAGCTGTAAAATATATTCATGTACATGCCTACTGTATACATACTTCTCACATTCCTTGTTTTAGTACCATGGAGACTATATTTCCACTTCATATGGAGACTGAATGTATAGGGGCACTCAAAGAACATCAGAGCTTGAAAGGGTTTGAGTGCTGCTAACCCTGAAGGTTTAAACAGGGGAGTAGAGGGGAAGGAAAAGTAAAAGGAAAGGCAAAGGCAAGGCTCAGGAGATAAGAAAAGTTCATATCCAGGGAGGGAGGGCAGGACTGTACTCTCCTCTTTAAGACAGAGGACATAGCCATAACTATTGACTTCCCATAGATGGGGTGCTCACAGTGGAAGAGATGTATGGTGTTGGACAAAGGCCATTTGGGAATTAGGAGACAGATTGGAGTCCCAGCTGTCCCCAAGATCTAAACCTCACCAATCAAATGAATGGCTGGACTAGATCAGTGTTTCCTAAGCTTTTTGAAAATGAACACTCCTTTTTATTTTTTTTTAAATAAAGATTTTTATTTATTTATTTCACAGAGAGAGATCACAAGTAGGCAGAGAGGCAGGCAGAGAGAGGGGAAGGGAAGCAGGCTCCCTGCTGAGCAGAGAGCCCGAGATCCCAGGACCCCGGGATCATGACCTGAGCCGAAGGCAGAGGCTTAACCCACTGAGCCACCCAGGCGCCCCAACACTCCTTTTTAATAGCAAAAAATTGAGGGGACCCCCGCCCCATATAATAGTGGCTATATGCAGTGAGTATGAATTCAGTAGTATGTTTGGAGCAATTATATTTCATTCATGTAAATTCCATATAAATGACAAAGACTACGTTTATAGGCAAACCACTCTCCAGTGTTGGGTGTGTATTTGGTGGACATTTGGAATGGTGAGCCCCTTGCCCACAGTGTGCAGGCTTCTCAGGGAGCTCGCCTGAGAACCATAGAGCCAGGTCTCCCCATCCAGGACCTCTTCTGTTTTAGCTCTGATTCAAAATAAAACATCAGGACATATTAGCCTAGACCTATTTGCTAAATGAAGACCCTTCATGGAGGAAATTAATCATTCTTCAGGCTGCATTTCAAAAAGGATTTCTAAACCATGTTAGGTATTTCCTAAATGAATGAGGATAAAGAAAAATATATTTGTTCATTTTCCCTAATCCTCTGCAACACCTTTATATAAATTAGAACTTGTTTGCCATGACTTTAATGTTCAGAAGTGATTGTTTAGATGTTATTTTGGCGTTGCTATCAAGTGCTTGTTAATTCTTGCCTGCATTTGCCATCTGTGTTGAATATCATTTTTCATGGGGAACTAATGAACATGATTGCAGGTGCCTTTAATCATAGAGTCATAGAAACTGGAGACAGAATAGATGGAAATGTTGCCTTTTCCCAATCTAGAAAATGGGATTAATAATGTTACCCCTCTGCTCCCAGTTGTCAGGAATGAGAAATAGGATTGCTGAGCTAATTGTAATATAAAGAGCTGTAAATTAAATGCTAAGTAATAAGAGTAGGAATGATTTGACTAATAATAAAACTTTTTTTGTAGTTTGATTTTTTAATTACCAATGTCTCCCAACAGTAGTCATTACCCCTGTGCTAGAAAAACAAAAACCAGGGCAACAACTACCATTGATGGAGAACTTTTATCTGCCTGGGGTTTTCCTTGTATCATCTCGTTGAATCTGCAAAACCACCACAAAAGGTAAGTGGTTGGCCCAAGGTGGACACAGTTAGCAAATGGTGGAGGTGGAATTTGAACTCAGGCCCAGTGGACTCCAGTGCCCATGCAACCCTCCCACCCACCCCCCCGCCCTGACGCCCGCTACCACTGTGCCCCTCTGGCTGTCAGATCTGGAAGTCTTGTAGTCAGATCCTGTGGTCTCATGCCAGTGATTGCTAGGGGCTTGGCCATCCTTTCTGGAAGAAGCCAGTTGAGTTGCTCACAACTCAGCTGTGAAAGGAGTTCACAAAGGAGAAGGAGAAAAGAGAAAGGAGCCTGGGTAAATGGTGTTAAGCTCTGGGTCACTGGTTCTCAGTCTGGGCTGCACATTAGAATCACTTGGGGATTCTACTAGATTCTGGTGGGATCTAAGCTCTGTTAGAATTTAAGCACCAGGAAGAGGAGGGTTATCTATTCACTGTTGTAGTATTAAAAAACACTGATACCTGGGCCCTACCCCAGACCTATTAAATTGGAATCTCTAGGGGTGGGGCACACACAGAGGTATTTTTTTTTTAAATATGTACGTTATTAATGTGGAGCCAATATTGAGAACCTCTGCTCTAAGAGATTTGTTCATGGATCATGTCAGGTACAGAATGGATAAGGCTTCCCCCAGGAATGATTTGAGAGTGGATACAGCTAAGAAGTGTTGAGCCTTGGAACCAGACCATATGGGTTCAAGCCCTGGTTCTTCCAGTTCCCAGCTCTATGACCTTGTAAAAGTTACTTGACCTCTCTGAGCCCATTTGCTCATCACCTAGTATTTTCAGTGTCATAGGATTGCTAGGAGATTAAATTTGAAAATCCATGGAAACTTCTTTCCACTCTGCCCAACACATAGTAAAGGATGTCATTATTACCAAAGAAATTAAGGAGAAGGAAAATAACATTTTTAGAGTTTTGCTGTGTTTGTCTGAAAACCTTAATTTAGCTTTGTAGAGGAATTCAGGAGCAATTGAATTAAATGATAAGGGGACCTCCCCCACCCTTTAAAAACAATATTACTGACCTTTTAAGATAGTCAGACCTCCTGGTCATCTATCACTTTTGTTTTAACCTTTACCATTTGCTCAAAATTATAGAGTTGATGCATTATTTCTCTCTTGTTTCCCAAATAAAGCAGAAAGCTGGAGCCATGGTTGTAATGTGAGTGTTCAAAGCTGGCACCCTGTCAAAGGCTCTTTTAGATCTAGCCTTCCGGTCATTTGTTTCGAGGGCTTTGACACTGAAAACCGAAAGATACTGTTGGAGATGCTCTTGCTGGCAGTTTAATTGGTATTTTTCAGGATATAGACACATAATTTCTATATATGCAGAATGAAATGGGGAGTAGGGCAATTATCCAGTGAGATTAGATAGTAAAAAAAGGGGAGGGGAATCAAGCAAAAGAAATTCTTTAAAGCAAGCTATTTTGCCATTTTTGAATAGATGCTTCTCTAACTTTGTAGAAGTAGATAAACTTAAGAGTATTTCTGTGACCTAATTACAGGCTAATAAAGCAAAATGAATACATATAAAATACCCCAAATTTGTACTTCTTAATATAACAGCAGCAAAATAAGTATAAGAATTGCATTTATTGCTAATGAAGGAAATGCTAAACATCTTTCCCACATAGGGGGCAGCAAAGAAGAAAGAGAGGAGAAATCCCAGTAAGAGGACCAGTAAGATGTTTTATTAAGTTATGGCTGAAAATGTTTTCTCTGTAACTGCTGCAAACATTGATTTGGTTAGTTTCCTGTCCCCTGAGAGTGGTATGCCCTTCTATTTCGTTTGTTGCACTTGAATGAAAGCCAATAAATTGTTTGACTTTTGTAATTAAACTGAAGAACTTGATTGAAGGGGATTTTAGCTTCCCTGAAAGTGTGCTTTAAGTTAATCTACTTAAGAGGAATTATCTATTTCTTATTAGCGAAATCAAAATACTCTGTGCCTTTATAACTGATGATTTCTACGGGCCTGGTCATGAATCTTATGGTAATGGTAAAATGTCAAATGTTATTTGGGGAATTTAGAAACTTTCAGTTGCAAAAATTTAGGACTTGAGTTTTAACATTTGTTGTTGGCAAAATGTAGAGTCATATTTGTTTTCTTTTTCTTCCTTGATTTGCCATTTTTTGGGATCATGCTTATGATATTTGAGAATTTTTGTTTCTTGAATTTTTTAAAAAAATTGTAGTCATAGATGCAGATGAGAATTAGTTCTTTTGTGGGAGTAATTTTAGGGAGTAAATTTCCAGGAATTTTTAGCAAAATCATTTTAGGCAAATTTTTCAGGATGGATTTGATTTAATTGCATCACTTTTATATATGACAATCATATATAAAGTACTACCATTGGAGCCCTATATACTTCCAAAATTATTTCAGGTGATGTTTGTGAATAAATCTCTAATGCCAATCTAATGTATTAAATTTTTGCATAATTAAAAAATACACAGAATTATATGTTAACAAGGGACAGTAGATCTGGTTTTTAATTAAATTCCACTTATATTTTGTGACTGTGCATTCAAAACTGTAGGTGGATATTGTAGAAATAAAAGCAGTAATGATCAGAATTAGTTTCTTAGAAAAACAATGTTTTCATTAATACTAAGGAGAAAGAGAGGATGAAAGTCTCAAATGTCATTTCTAAAGTGGAAAAATTTTAATATGTATTTATTAATGCCTGTCTTCTGCTTGGGCTACAGTCAGCATAACCATCTTTAAGTGATACAGTTTGGAGATAGGAAGGAAAAGGGAAGTACGAGAGAATCTAACACAGATGTTCTCAGGAGTAAAGAATGATGGGTATTAGGATGATTTTGTGTAAGGGAACTTTCACTTGAAATAAAAAATTGAGGCAAAGTGAGGTTGAAATTAAAGTATCTGGGTGTCTGCCCTGATCTCCTCTTCTTTTTGTGTGCACAGAGATATGGCCAAAGGAAGCCACATGGGTCACCGAGGATCCGCCCTCTGCCACTGCCCCTGTTGGTGGGAACTGGCCAAACTCCCAGAAGGAGCTACCCTTGTCCAGCAGCTACTGTTAGACTGTTGTAAAAATTTGAGTTGATTTATAAACAGCCAGGTGATTTAAAATACCCCGGAGCCATTCTAGGTAATCATCTTTCCAAAAGTTCATGACCAAATATTTGCACTCTAGGCTTAGGACCTTTATGGGAATTTGAAACTAGAGAGGACTGTGTACCAAACTCATGAGGCAGAGAATTTCTAGCAAAGAGCATCTCAGTTAATGTGAGGTATCTGTGCCTTCTAAAGAATTTTTCTACTTCTACAACATTAAAAGTAGAGTTCCTATTTGAGAGAACTAGTAACAAATTTCTATTCCATGCCAACACTTGTTAGAATTTTTATTAACTTGTGGATCTGACCTAAACTTCGGCTGTCTAATCCTTAAATGCTTTCTTTTTTTTTTTTTTTTTTTTTGCTAGCCAAGCTGATAGTATGCAGGGGGAAAGTAAGCTTATGTACTGATTTTGAGAATACAGCCTCAAAGACTGTATTTTATAGAGCAAGAATCAAAGACTATGTTTGTAGAGTAAGAACAAAAACAACTCTTGTTTTAAAGTATCATATTTGAAATAACTATAACATGCAGGTATCAATTTATAAGCTTTAGAATGTATATTGTCCTATGTATCATATTCTATTACTTTACTGAAAATCCAGGCATTTTGAATTCTTGACTAAGACCATTGCAAGAAAAGTATCTGTTCAGTAAATAATTTTTACACATTTCTTATAGATCTGTTGTTGGAAAACAGTTGTCTTCTCTTGAGACAATTCTAAATGCAAAAGCAGGAAATGCAATCAAAACCAGGCATTGAAGATTTACAGAACTTTTCATTTGTATTTGTGATAGACTTTATATCCATGTATTATTTGTTATATGAGAATAGGAGGAATCACCATGTGTTGGATTTTTTTTGTGTTTAACTGAAAATCACCATTTTACCTTCCCTAGTACATGTTGTCTGAGTCTGACTTTAACTCACTAGGGACAAGCCTTGAACTTTTTATGCTCTTTCCAAGTCCTGATGCTAAGAAACAAATGCAACGCAGCTTGGCACAAAATTTGACCCTTGCTGGTGGGTCAGAAAACGTCACATGCATGAGCCTGTACCCTCTGGGGCATAGGCTCAGGTACCACATCAGGATCAGCCCCTCTGATCACCCTGTTTCTGAGCAACATCCCCTCGCTCTCCGAATTTAGACTTCAGCATATACACCTTGCGCTAGCTTATCCTGTCTATTTTTCACAAGATACGTAGGTAAAATTGTCAGGTTTTTAATGGCTGGTGTCTGCAGCTAGTCCTTTGGGTCAGTCATCTTTGTGTTGATTCTCAAGTGCATCTGTCTCAGTTGGATGTTTTAAACTAAGCTGAACTCTGGAAGGCTTGGATTGGAGGAAAGGGACTGTAATCCTGTGTTACGCAAACTGGAGAGAGACAGTATGGTATCGTTTCTTGGCTACTTAGTGCTTTCTGACTTTCGGAAGAAAAGGAAACTTGGCAGCATGTAATTCTAAGAAAATTGTAAGAAACAAAGTAGAACCCAGCTCTTCGTGGGGGCAGGGAAGGGGTGAAGTCTGCTTAGATGGCTTCCGCGTTGTCTGACGTCCTCACAAACCCTGCGGGTTCAGTGTTGAGGGAGAATGAGCCTGTACATTCCACCGAGGGAAGAAAGAGCAAAATCTTTTTCTTCCCTTAGCCGGTGGTTCTGTTAATTCAGGAGCTATAAAGCAGATTTTAAACTGACATCATTTTCTAACTGGAAAGTTAAGTGCCCCTTCTATCTGGAATACAAACATTTCAACAGGTCCTGTTGGCTTGATGTGAACTTTTGATTCCAGTATAAAGGATCTTAGCATTTCTGGGTGTTAACTTTTAGGGAATACATAGCAGTAGCAAATAGAGCAAACACTAAATAAACAAAGGGGCTCAGGTTGAAATAAATGTCTGTGGCTCTCACGAGGTAAGTACATGCACAGATCTGATCATGAAGAATGTTAGCTTTTACCCTAGAGAACAATCACATTTTAGCCCCGGGGTACAGCTCTCACTGCTGGTGTGAACATTTCACCAGTTAGGTACGCACGGACACAAGAATGATGCAGCATTTTAAAATACATCCTTTTCTTCTTAAACACAAGCCCACCATCTTGACAAACGCTGTTCAGTGCGAAGTTCAAACACACGTCACCCAAGGTTAATTTCTACCTTGTGCAGTCAGGTGGTTTCAGATGTGCTGCGAGGATCCGGATCCGCATGAGCAAGGAGACGCAAATCCCCATTTTGTTGTCTCCGCACTTTGGAATTCTATTCAGACCTCTTACATTGTGTGCAGACATACGAAAAAGGAGGACGCAAAAGTGAAACCAGTCCTGGGGCTGTCAGCGTGGACGTTCTTTCCGCTGACTGTGTGCTTGTTTGACTTGTTTTTGTCCTCTTCACACATTTTTTTTTTCTCCCCCCTTCACACGTTCTCTTTCTCCCCCCTTCACACTGTCCACCCAGGCTCGCTCTGGGAGTTCATGCGGAGGACACCAGCCTGAGCACCAGCAGCAAGCACACTCACCCCTCCCACCCCCCATCCCCCCCACCTCACCTCCCCACCCCCGCCCCAACCCCAGGGCCACCTTCCTCACATTCCTGCTTCCTGGGCCATCTTTTGCGAGGGGTTTGGGATTCCAGCCCTGGTGGTCCAGGCTCTCCTAGCTGTGGCTATAGGGACTTAACCCATTGACCGCCTGTCCAATAGGCAAAGCTGTTAGAAATAACCGTGTGGTTATATTTACTGCTTATGTGTTTCTGTGATAGGAATCGTCTTTATAGATAAGAAAATCATAGAACCACGCAGAACCTGTGGGTCATTTAGTTCCACGCCGTCATTTTACACACACACACACACACACACACACACACCCCTTCATCTAAGCAAATAGAAAAACCTCTAGTTGCTGGCAAAAAGCGTCAACATAATTCTTCTATTCAGGAATCAACTTATTTAATGAGTTTAAATTAAAGATTTTTAAAATCCTCTTTGTTATGGGTAAAGGAAAAATACCATTTATGATATACAGTTAGTGTGGTTATTTTGGTATAATATGTGTAATTGTCCCAACTGAATATCTGGCATATTCTGACAGCATTACAAGACTTAAAAATCTAAACTCTAAAATTCCTAAATTCCGAGAAAAAAGTGCTGCATCTGTTTTGGGTTGTGGATCTTGTACCGTGGCCTCTCAGAGGGTTAGTGGAAAAAGTTCTGTGGCTTTCCTCAGATTTATAATTTTAAATGGCCTTTTGGTAGCTGCTTTCTCTATACCCTAGTTTGTCAAGTAAGTAGGCGGATGTTTTTGCCTTCTGATAAATTACCATAATAAACATGTCTGCCTCCCTTACTTCATCTGCTACAAAAAATATTCAGGGCTCATCCGGTTGGGAGGTGAGTCACCTGAGGCTTTGTTCCCGAATTAGTAACGCGGCAGGCTCTCATTTAGCAAGTTGTGCTTCTCACCAATTAAAAGGCAAAAAGTTTCTCTCTTTCCCTCAGATAGAGACTTAGACTTTCACCTGTCAGAGGAAAATGAAACCGTCACTAACCAGTGTTTATTTTGCTGGCGGGTTCATGCCTATGACAAAGTGATTTTTTTTCTCCAGGTGAATTACTCCCCACGTTGGCGTGGCAATGACTAATAAAGTATTTATGAAAACGCAAGTGTGTTGTCCCCACTCCCACAGTGTGTCACTGCTGCCGCCAAGTGACAGGTCTGAAAAAAATATATCAGCAAACCTTAAACAATTAGAGCATCGATTCCACTTTGGAAAACCAAGGCCCCCACTCCCTCCTAGACAAAGATGCCTTCTCCTTATAGGATGAGAACGCAGAGGCTCTCGTAAATCCCTCTGACCCATGTAGCCAGCCATCCCTCGGAATTTGGGGCTTCTGAGACAAGAATGGCACGGTGGTGAAGAAAATAATGTGTTTCCCTGAACCAACTCCATCTCATTCTGGCGTTGAGGGGAGTTTTTAGTCTGGTTAGTTGCCCACAATCGCACACAACATCCTCCTGAGCTACAGGAGGGAGCAGTCCCTGTCTTAAAAATCGAGTAGACACACCGAGAACTTGCAACTCTGGGAACCCGCGAGTGCTTGGAGACCTATGCAAAGACCATTCTCCTGAGCAACCTCATTCTTGAACTGGGCTAAGAGCTTTCAATTGCTGTGACATTTTCAGCCTGGGAAGGGAGTAGTTGTTGTGGAGAAATGTTTTACAGGCAATTACTTTATATTATCAACAGAGCAATTCCCTGTCCAGAGAGGGGCCAAAACGATCAAGTTAAATCGTGAAAGAGAGAAAGAGCGAGCGGGAGAAGGGATTCATCTCATTAGCAGGTGCCAGTGCGGCCGGCTCTGCGGCGCACGGTGTCACTGGCCCTTTAAGACGACGGCTGCGCGCCCTCCGCAGCCGCCGCCCCCTCCCCCGGAGCTGTTGACAGGTCTAAACCTCCCGAGCAGCCCATTGTGGCCACAGTAGGAGGCACCTGCAGAAAATGTGCCAAAACCAGGCAGGGAGCAAGAGCTTTTCAATAAGCCCCGCAGCTGGAGAGGAGAAGCAACACTAAACACGCGGGCGCAGACCAGGCATGTGATGGGAAAAGGGGTCAAACCCAGACACCTCCTATCGGCTTTCTGAGCTTTCTGAGCACCGTTTGGTTCAATTTGCTGACATCTTCTAGCTGGCTTTTCTCTATTTGCTTAATATGCTGAGGTATTTAGCTTAAAAGCACTAAATACTCCATCACGAGGAGCTCTTCCCTCCCTTTCCCATTTACTGTTATTAAGGACGTTTTCCAGTATTTTCTCCCTCTTTCTGCTCCAAACTAAGATTGTTTTCTTTCGGTTCTCTCTCTCTTACTGCTACCTCGCAGGCATTCGCCACCACACGCTGCAGGCTTGATTTGACTCTTTCTGAATTGGGGGGGGGGGGGGCAAGTCAGGCTCTCCCAATTTGGGACCTGGGCTGCCTTAGTAAAGCACCCATTCCAGCTGCTTTCCCCACATGTCTGGAAGATGCGTTGCATTTTGACGCAGTAAACCTTTGCTGGGCATCTACTATGTCCCCACCGCTGTCGTAGGGACTTCTGGAAATCCAGAGATAGACAGATGTGCCTCCCCTCCCCGGCTGCTTAGGATCCAGCAGAGAGGCCAAAGAGCTGATAGGACCATGGGTTTTAGGAATTGGTCTTGCACCCATGCACTTGTCTTTGTGGTACTTACAGCCCTTTGGAGAATAAGCTGGAGTGGAGGTAGGGCAGGGGAGGCAGGGAGGGATCTGGCATGTGCTGGTGGTGTAGTGGCTTTGTCTAGTCTCTCTTGAGAAGGAAGAGGACAGAGTCTCACTAAGCTGAGAACCTGGCATCACGCCTCAGTTTTGGCAGCTCTCAAAGGTCTGGAAATCCTTGCCTTTACATGGGGCCTTCCGGCTGGCATGATATGTCCCACATCTATTCTTTCTCCCACTGGAGGTAGTAAGGCATTTATCTTGGTCCTACAGATGAAAACATCTGAGACTCAACACAAAGCACCTTGCCCAAGGGCACACAACGAGTGGGTGATAAGTGCAAAGGCCCTGAGGAAGCTGACCCCTCTGCTGCCCACCTTTACCTTTCTGCTTCCCTTCTACCCTGTGCGGCCTCTTCCACCTGTCTCCCAGCACCAACACGTGCTTTGAGAGTGGCGCAGAAGCAGACAGACAAAGGGACATTTTCACAGTGAAACTCTTCTCCCCCTTCCTACAGATGGAGAGTGTTGGCGTGTACGGACTCTGTGGGTGTGCAGCGAAGAGCAAAGTGAAGTGTGATTCCAGGTGGGAAATACCAGCTTCAGGTAGGAAAGGAATGAATTTGTGCAAGTACCAAACTGGCATCGGAAGTCGTCCCCGCCCCACGCCCCCCCAAGCAGATTTCATTCCTTTGGAGAGGGATGAGGCCCATTTCTAGCTGGAACAGTTACCCTAAAGCACATGCAAGATATTTGCCAAACCACTGCAGAACATCTGGTCATTCAGAGCGCTGACGAGTGGTAAGAGGCATGAGAGCAAGAGTATTTCAGAAGCACCCTTGAGTCGGGAATTGAAATTATTTCCCACCTACTCAGAGCTTGGAAAATGGGCAACAGCAGACATCTACACTCCCCAGCACAGCTGCGGAGTGGGACCTGGCTGGGCGCACTCCTGTCCCCTCTCTGCTCGGCTCCGCCGGCTCTGGGGGCTTGCGTGTGAGAGTTCAGGCCTGTCCTGAGGCAGGAAGAGATGGTCTCGGGCTCCTCCAAGCTTGTTTATGCTTTAACATGTCTCTCCCCACAGAGGACTGGTCCCCTTCTTCCTTCTTGCCCAGTGCCTCCCTCCAATTCTGGAGGAAACAAGTGGACTATTCATGTAAAAAGAGAAAGAGTGAGCTGGGGGGTGGGGGGCGGGGGGGGGGAATGCCACCGACAAACTCCATTGAAAGCCACTGGCTGTTCATTTACATTCACACTTTTTAAAAATGTTAACTAATGATGTTAAATGGTTTGCCAAAGGTCCTGGCAGGTCAGTTGTAGAAGTGTCATTTCTGCCTAATTAGGGCTCTTGTGGCTGCCCGGGGCCTCCCAGTGCAACTGGTGACAAGCCGAGAGCTGACAGCTTCAATTGGTACCAATAGGAAGGTTGGACCCGTCCTGTTTTCCAACTCAGCCAGGTGTTTGCTGAATGGGGGAGGGGGCCTGGGGAGATCTGAGCGCTTCCATGATCCGTCTTCTTTCACTGCTGCCTGGCAAGTCCTCTCCCTCTGCCTGTCTTGTCTTGTGTCAAGGTCAAGAATGGGCTTTGCTAAATCAGCAATTTGGGTTATCTCTGGGAGGTCATTAGCAATCCCTGGCCCAGACATTTCAAGTGGTCTCAGACCCCAGATGCTAGATTTTTTTTTCCCCTCCCTAAAATCAGAAAGTAGGAAGAGAAAGGGAAAGTTTTAGGTTAAAAAAAAAAAAATAGTAGGAAGAAAACAAAAGAGACCAAAAAAGACCCAGAAAACTCTGCATAGCCCTCAGTGTTAAGCTTCTGAAGACATTCATAATAGGAAAACTGCTAGAAGAGAAAACAGCTAAAACATCCAGCTTGATGCTTTGAATGTTTTCCAGGGAAGACGGTAATGAAAAAGAAATCATGTAATGTGCAGCTGGATGTTGCGTGCTTGTCACATAGTAGGTGTTCAACAAATAAGTTACTGCTGATTTGATTTTTCAAGGGAGAAATTTTTGCCTGGAAAACAAAGAGCAATTGATAGAGACCTGGTTTTTCCACACTTGCTTTACTTGTTCCTGAAATGTTCTTTGAGTTCCTCAGTTCATCATAAAATACATGCTAAGTTGGAGTGCCACATGAGAGGTTGATACGATTATTTTATTTCAGTTTTTTGTTTTCTCTTCCACTTTTTTTTTTTTTAACAACTTAAGCAATAACTACTTGGGAGCCCCAGGCTGCAGCAGCCAGAGCAAAGAGGCACTCCCGTGGCACTGAGAGGACACCTGAGTGCAGAATTTGGCTTGGGCACACTGGCGGGTCGTGTGGGGGGTGACAGCACTCCCTGTTCGTCCTGAGTTGGACACACCCACACTGGAACACACGCAAACACATACACACAGCGCGCATGTCAGTGGTCCGTCTGACAGGGGAACGGCAGGATTCAGGCATGAGCATCTGCGGGTCATGCTTGTTAAATCAAAGGGGGAAAAAATGCATCAGAAAAAATAAAACCACATTCATTTTATGAAAATCTGAAGACCAGATCCAAAGAGGTCAGTTCTGGGGAGGAGGAGGGAGACTACAGTCATAGGCGTCTGAAACCGGCAGTTTCCAGCTCTCTGTCCCGCCTGCTGCCTCTGTTATCTCAGATATGGAACAATGAAAATTGGGGTCAGAAAGGAGACTGTTCCCATCTGTTGATTTTCTCAATGGCGTGGAATGAAGATGGAAGGAGATGGCCTCTGTAGGCTCGCCAAGGGAATACCTGGTCCTTATCAGAGCCCACTGGCAGTCAGTCCTCTCTCTGTGGTGCTAAGTCCTCCGTGGCTGGAGACCCCGTCACCATGTTCTCTTTAGACCCAGGACAGACAGACGCTAACAGAGGGAATTCATAGTATTGCTTCATAGGCTGACCTCATGGATGCTATGTGAGCAAATGAATCTAGATACCTCCAGACAGTTCAGTTGCCTGTTTCCAATTTTCCAGGGACCTCCTTGGTCACTGAATGCCCTCCGGGGCTCCACTTTGCATTTTCGTCCATTCCTCTAGTGCTTGGCACATGTTCATTTTCTTCTCCTTCAGTCACCTTCCTGGTTTTGTCCTGGGATAGGATTTTGCCTCTAGTTCCAGTACGGACCCCCACCATGGCTCTGCCTCCCATATCTGCCTCTATCCGCCGGACGTGACCCGCCACCCATAATGGCTGTCTGCGGACTTCGAGGGCAAACGTGTGAGTGTCTGGCTCTCAACGAATGCTAAGAAGTGGCCACTGAAGCCCCTCATAGTGGTTATGAAGGTGGATATTTAAAAATCATTCTGTAAGATATTAGTGGTAAAGAAAGACGTTCTTGCAGCCATGAAACCAGCATGGAAAATAAGCCAGTCATTTAGTATAACGAAACAAAGCAACAAAAAACTTTTGAAGACTTGTGAACAGAGGAAAGAACATACACGTGACAGTGAGTCTTCTGTTTGGTGGCGTTAATATATTCTGGTGGTGCTCGTGATAACTGGTCCTCACAATGGCAAAATCATGTTCAGTTGGATATTACCTAAACCTTTCTGAAAGCAAATCTGATTTCGACATTCCGTTGTTTGAGGCTTTCTGATGGCCCTTTCAGATCTGATTCTGGCTTCTCTTTGACCTTGAACCCTTACTCTGCTGTGCTGACCTGCTGGCAGTTCTCAGGACCTGCCAGGATGTTTCATGCCTCAGGGCCTTTGAACAAACTCTTTTTTTAATCCTCGGAATGCCTTCTCTCCCTATTGTTCTTCTGACAAACACCTATTTCTTATACCACCTCCTCCCTAAAGCCTCTCCTGACACCCCTTTCTTTCTTATGTGCCCCTCTGCAGAACCTCACAGTCTTTCGAAGAAGAATAATAGTTGTGATAATAAAAGCTCCGTTTTACTGAATGCCTTCTGTGTGCCCGTGCCTGTGCTTTTCCTAGTTATACCGTTCATTCCTCACTGCCCTGTGAAGAAGGCGCTGTTGTAGATGCTCATATCACTAATGAGAGCCTGTGGCTCAAGTTGTGTGTTGACGGTCACACAGCTTGAACATGGTGGACTGGGACCTGAGCCCAGCCAGCATGATTCAAGCACATGTAATAACCACCTTTGATCTAGAACCACCGAGCCACACGGACTCCCATTATAAGTGGTTGCCTGCCGGTGTTTGGGTTTTAGAGTGTCTCCCCTCTGGCTGGTGAGCTCGTGGGTGTTGGTGACACTCTTCGCTAAGTCTGTGTCTAGTGCCGAGTGGAGGGTCAGCACATGGCAGACACTCTAAATGTGGGTCAAATTTAACAAAGTTGAATGGAATTGAATTGTACTATATATTTATGCGTATGTGTGAGTATGTATATATTCTCTCTCCTGCCTCTCTTATTCTCTGTGTGTTTTTTATATACATATATATGCACACTATACATACATATATAGCTATGTACACAAGATGTACATATGTATATGTAGGTGTATATACATAAACAAACAGACATATATGTATATAAAGAAATTACAAGGCAGGGAGCGAAAGAAAGAATCGGTCTCAGCTGGGAGGAATGCACATGCATTCCCGTCTCTTTGACTTTGGCTGGTGAGTTTGTAGTCTCTGTTAACCTCGTTGCCTTGTAGCATGGGTGAGACAGCATGTACCTTGGCCAGAGACTCCTAAAACCTGACCTTGAAGCTCTCCAAGTTCTGCTCTGAGTGTCCCATTATGGTTAAGCCTAATGGTTATCAGAGGAGGCAGATGTCTGGGTAGAAGGGCATTTTTGAGGTTTTGTTTTGTTTTTTGGTGTTTTTTTTGTGTTTGGGGGGTTTTTTGGCTATGCATTGTCCTACTTTGTCCAAACACTTTTCTTCATCATTCGGTCTTCTTGAGCCTGAGCTTGTTAGTGATGGTGAGCCCGGGTCTCATTCCATCCCGTAAGGTCCTGTGCATTATGCAAAGGGCAAGGCTAAGACCCAGCGTAGAGAGTAGCCTTAGCACAAAACCGAAAATCTCTCTTAGAGCTAAGAGGCACCCATCTGATCTGGAATGTTGGGTGAGGATTCAGTCACAGCCAGTTCAAGGGCAAGAAACTCCCTCCCGGATCCTGTGCTCATATGTCGCTTGCTTGCAGGGGGAGACAGTTCGTGTGGCATTTATAGACAGGTGCCCATTTGTCACACTTATTTTTACCCTACATGAGCATGAAATCCCAGTTTTAAAATCAGATTCCAGAACTCAACAAGCTGTCAGGCTCTTACTGATTTTCTAAAGTAGTTCAGTGGCCCTTGGTGAGCCCTCCCTGCTGTCCTGTTGACTCCCTTCCTGCCACTGACCAGTCATACCCTTTGCTTCTCTCTCTGCTCCTTTGCTCCCTTCCTGGAACCCTTCCTCTTGGCCTTGCCAGATCCTGTCCATCCTTTGAGAGAACCTGGTTGGTCGATGGGGATCTGACCCCTTCCAGCTTTGCTACGCCACTGAAGGTCTTGTTACTCACTCCAGGCTTCTCTCTTGATGTGCAAAATGCTTTCAGGGTGTAGAGCCTTGGAGGAAAGCAGGGTGAAAGTTAAGACGGTCTCTCGTGCATTCTCACCAACGGAGTCCTGATGGCGAGCTGACGCAAACGGAACTTCGGCAAGAATGGCATGTCTGAAGTTTAAAAAAATTTTTTTGAGGGGCGCCTGGGTGGCTCAGTGGGTTAAGCCGCTGCCTTCGGCTCAGGTCATGATCTCAGGGTCCTGGGATCGAGTCCCGCATCGGGCTCTCTGCTCAGCAGGGAGCCTGCTTCCTCCTCTCTCTCTCTCTCTGCCTGCCTCTCTGTCTACTTGTGATCTCTGTCTGTCAAATAAATAAAATCTTTAAAAAAAAATTTTTTTTTTTAGTATTTGCCAACTTTTAGTGTTTTTCTATTTTAAAATAGGGCTTTGTGGTTATAGGTAAAAGTAATTTTTCTGAACTATGCCTTTGAGTGTCCTTGGTGTATCATTACATTCCTTTGGGCGGGCAGGCCGGCTTGGACACGGGACCCCTGTAGTTGCCCAGGCCCTGTGCTGGTTTTAATGCTCTGATGTTGCCATCGTGAAACTCATAATAACTTGAATGAGGGCTCCTGCATGTTCATTGTGTCCTGGGTCCTGTAAGTTATGCAGATGGCCCTGCCTTTGGGGTTTTGTGACTCTTCTGACTGGGAAGCGTGAAGAGACAACGGTAAAACCTTAATGTGAATTTGGGATCACCGACCAGGAGGCTGCGTGAGAATCTGGGTGCTCTTTAAGGGAGGAGTTCTAGGCTGAAGACCGGAGGGTCTGGAAGGGTAGAGGCCCCTGAATGCCGAACTTGCCAGGGATCAGCCGTGCCCAGCAATGTTCTTAACATCCGTCTACAAAAAGCAGGGAGAGAACAGTCTGTGGTTCTGTAGTTGATGTTCAGAAAGCTTCCTGAGAGAGCCCAGCTTTTCACCTGAAACTCCCAAGTCATTTGGCCAAGAATTTCTGCTTGTTTGAAGTCTTCAGAAAAAAATCCCCAGTGAAACACACCAATGCCGGAAGTGGGCTTCCCGTTTTCAAAATGTGCGTGTATACGTTCCCATTGTCGCTCTTCTTGGTACCTCCTCTTGCTTTCCTAACTTACTGCCATATTCGGAGAGGGACCTGGAGATGCACATATGATGACATGTTGGGGTGGTGTATTTGAGAAACAGGACTGAAGGGAAAATAGGGCCAAGTCAGAAGGTGAGTCTGTGGATGCGTGCTGTGAGGTCTTGTGGTGTTTTTAAAATAGGGACCATCCCTGTGTCTGTCGGCCTCCACAGTGATGGGACAGAAGTGCGTGGGCAGCTGTGGGGAGGCGGGTCCCAACTGGGGCTGCACTGCTCCCCATGCCTGGTATTTAGCCGTGTCTGGGGAAGGTCGGTTGGGCTTTCTAGAACTCTGTCTGCATGAGGGAAGAAGCCCTCTCCCAGGAGGTCTCAAGACACAGTCCCTAGCAAAGCTTCATTTGGAGGAGAGGGTGACTCCGAAGGCTTCCTGATGTCTCACAGTCTGTCCCCCATGACTGCCCCGTCCCCCAGTAGCTCCAGTGACCCAGCGGCAGCGGCAGCAGAGCGGTGAGCCCAGCGCTGGCAGTGTTGGTGGCACTTGCACGGTGGCGGTGGCACCAGCACTGGCGGTGGTGGTGGCACCAGCACGGGCGGCGCCTGTACCAGCGGGACATGGCACCGCAGCTTTGAAGTGGATGATTGGACATCGCAGTGGGCGCATCAGGTTCCATGTGGATTGGGGGGCAGGTGGCTGGAAGTGTCCTAGCGTGGGCTCTGCCTGCAGGGTTTGGGCAGGTGACTGAAGCCTGGACTGCGGAGACCATGGAGAGAGAGAGGTACTGGAGGCTCCGCGGGAGGATGAGCCTAGTTCGTGGAAGATGGACCCCATTTTTTGCCTTAAGATAGAGTATCCCAAGGAGAGATGAGGGCTACAAGATTTAGAGCATTTGTAAGGTAAGATCCAACCTGCTGATTAGAAGCTCGCTTCTTCCCTGTGTGGGTAGTTGAGCACACATTCATTCGCTCCTGTGTTCATTCAGTGATTGGTTCAGCAAACATCAGTGGCACCTTCCCTAGAGTCTGAGGTCAGATTATTGGCTTCTGAATCTGTCTCTACCATTCGCCAGTCTACAATCATGACAAAGTTAGGTCATGAAAGTTAGGTGATTTCTCTAAATTCCAGTTTCTGTGTCTCTAATATGACTTGTGAATAATAGTAAGTGTCCGCCTCATCGGGTTATCTAATGCATCTGCTTTATCCATTCATCAGTTGGTGGATGCTGGGGCTACTTGGGCTGTCCTTACTTTGGCTAGTATAGGAAATACTAGTGCTAATACTAATGCAATAAACATTGGGGTGCATGTGCCCCTTTGAATTAGTATTTTTTTATCTTTGGATCAATAACTAGTAATGCAGTTTCTGGATCGTAGGGTATTTTCTGTTCTTTTGATTAGTCACCCTCATGGGTGTGAAGTGATACATCATTGCATTTTGATCTGCTTTTCACTGATGCCTGTAGATACTGGCCTATTGGCCATTTCTGTATCTTCTTTGGAGAAATGTCTATTCAGATTCTTTGCCCATTTTTTAAAAGTATTTTATTTATTTATTTGAGGGGGAGGGGGAGGAAGGTCAAAGAGAGAAGCAGACTCCCCATGGAGCTGGGAGCCCAATGCGGGACTCGATTCTGGGACTCTAGGATCATGAGCTGAGCCAAAGGCAGCTGCCCAACCAACTGAGCCACTTAGGCGCCCCCTTTACCCATTTTTAAACTGAGTTGTATCTTTTTATTGTTTGTTTATAAGAGTTCTTTATATATTCTAGATACATACTCTAGATGCACAGACTCCCTCATCAGAAATATGATATTCAAATATTTTTCTCTCATTCTATTTATTGTCTTTCTGCTTCTTTGATAGTGTCCCTTGATGCACAGAAGTTTTAAATTTTGATTAAGCCACATTTATCTTTTTTTTTTTTTTTTCCTTCTTTTTGCTTGTTCTTTTGGTGTTGAATCTAAGAAAACATTGCCTGGTCCAAGGTCACAGAGATTTAGGTCTATTTTTTCTCTGAGTTTTAGCTCTTACATTTTGGTCTTTCTTTCGTCTATTTTGAATCCAGTTTTGAATATGGTGTGATAAAGAGGTCAGTTCATGGTTTTGTATGATATCTCGTTGTCCTGGCACCGCTTATTAAATTTACTCTTTCTTTCTCCCACTCAATCGTCTTAGCATCCTTGTCAAAAATCAACTGACTACAAATGTGAGGCTGTATTTCTGAACTTTCAAGTGTGTTGCACTGATCTGTCTGTCCTCATCCAGTACCATACTGTCTTAATTTTTGAAGCTCTGTAGTAAATTTTGAAATTACAGATTATGAATCTTCCAACCTTGCTTTTATTTGTCAAGGTTGTTTTGGCTATTCCGGATTCCTTACATTTCCATATGAATTTAGGATCAGCTTGTCAATGTCTATAAAGAAGCCAGCTGGGATTTTTATAGATTGTACTCAAACTGTAGATCAATTTGGGGAGTTTTGCCATCCCAACAATAGTTAAGTCTTCCTATTCATGTACATAGGATGTCTTCCCATTTCCTTAAGTTTCCTTTAATTTCTTTCCACAGTGTTTTTGTTTTCAGAATATAAGTTTTAACCTTCTTCTGTTAAGTTTATTCCTAAATGTTTATGGTGTTGTAATTATCTTCTTAATTTCATTTTTTGGATTGTTCATTTCAAATCACTTTTAAAATGTTGTCCTTAAAACCACTGGAATGTGCAAAGTGGGGTGCACCTCACACTTGTGGATACGATTCCATGAATATAATCCAAGATACAGTTGTGTTTTTGTGTGAGGGGCTGTCGTGGGGTGGGGTGTTCTGCATAACATCAGACTTTTGACTCAGGCCAACAGAATTCTATCATACTTTTTAAAGTCTGCTGCTGCTCTGTCATCTTTCCCTCACTCTATACCTGGACGGGTAGCACTGAGAAGCTACCTCAACCCATTGTAAGTAGGCTATGAGATTGATTTGGACACCGATTCTGACCCTGGTCATGATATCTTTGTCCTTCAGCCTGTCCCCAAATGTAGTGAACACATCCTCTTTGAAGTTTTCATTCAAGCCAGTGATAAAAATGTTCAGCAGGACTTTGCCAAGGATAGAGGCTTGAGGTCCTGAGTTCAGAAACTCTCTCTGAGATCACTGAATTTCAGCCCACAAATAACAGTATCCAATCAGTCCCCAAGCCACCCAGTGGTCCTTGTACCCAATTCAGTAGTCCCTGCGTCCATTCCATATGGTAACCCTGAACTTATCAAATGCTCTGCTGAATTCCTAAATCCTTGATCTACTTCATCTCTACCAGTCTGGTAATCCTATCAAAAAAAGAAACAAGATTTATCTGACGGAGTTGTTTCTCTGTGAACCTGCAGTGCGTCTGGTGATTCTTGCTTTCTATATGCTTGTAAACCATAAATCTCCTTGAACCAGTCATTCCTGAATCCGCTGCACAAGACGCACTAGCCAGTTATCCTCTTATGGTAAGAGAATTAGCCTCAGGTAAAGAAACAGGATTACATGGATTAAAGTCTTGCATAAGGCTGGTGAGTGCGGAGGGAGGTCTAGAATCCAGGCTTACGGTGACCTGTCCTTTGCCCCCTCCACTCATTGTGGAGAAGGTGCCCATGCGGACGATGACAGAAGCAAGTGTGAACGTGGGAAGCTACTCAGAAGCTCCATGTCCTCAGGTGAACTCACAACTTCAACTTTCTATGTCCGAAGTGAAATACTGTACCCACACGTGATGTGGTTGCCTCAGCAATGACCAGAGGGTGAGAAGAGAGTGAAAAGGAGTCTTCGGAACCGCATCTGTGGTATCATATTATCTCATTTAATTCAGGCTCCTCTTTGTCCTGAATTATCTGGATTTCATTAGTTCAACAAGCATCTCTCCACTCACCTTGTTTTAGGCCCCACAGTAGGCTCTGAGGATCCCAAGATAGGAGAGGCACAACGAAGGTTTACGGGTGTGTCCAGCATGGTAAGGCCCACAGTGGGTCCTGTGGTAGACTGACTTGCCGTCCCGTCCCCGGGGGCCCAGGGCTTCCTCCCATGCAGTCGAGATGGCCAGTGACTCAAGTGAATCAATATGGAACCACAAACCAGCCAACAGTTGCTTATTTATCATGTATTCTGTCATAATTCTGTGCTCTGGACATTAGGATACGGCCATGAATAAAACATAAAAATTCTTGCTCTTATGGAGCTTACGCAAAGAGTGTGTTTGTGTGTACGTGGGGATATACACAAATCTTAACAATTGTGTCAGATGATCTAGAGAAGGACTAAAGCTGAATGGGGGAGAGGGAAGGGTGGGGTGGACATGGGGTTAGAATTTAAAGAAAGAAGTCCAGGGAGGCCTCACTGAGAAGGTGACATTTGACCCAGAAGAGGGTGTGTGAAGAAGTCATGTGGGTGTCTGAGGGAGGAGCACTCCCAGCAGAGGAACAGCTAAGGCAGAAGTCCTGAGGTGGGAGTCGCCTGTGCGTTAGAGATCCAGCGAGGAGGCCACACAGCTGGGCCATGAGGCCAGGTGGAGCCTTGGAGGTTGGCCACCTTCTCCTCTAAGAAGCCAGGGGCTTGAGTGAAGGAGTGGCATGATCTGGCTTGCATGTTTGAAGGATCGTGGAGGTCATGCTCTGAGTACACTTCGGTGGGGCCTGGGGTGGGCAAAGGAGAGGCAAGGAGGCCTGTTAGGGAACTATTCATTGCAAGATAACAGAGACAGTGCCAGTGTTCAGCTCAGGGTAAAAGGAGTGGCAGTGGGGAGATCCAGACAGAGGCTGGAGGGGAGGATTTCTGGAGCCTGGATGTGGGATGTGGCAAAGGGAAGGCAAGAACAACGCTGGCACATTTGGTCTGAGCGCATGGAAGGATGGAGTCGCCAGGTACTGGGGCGCAGACAGCTGGTAAGGACAGGCTTTGGGAGGAGAGGGGGCAGGTTTGGGGCCTGTTGACTGGAATTACCCGTGAAACATGCAGGGGGAGGTGGGTGAGCTCAGGCTGGAAATGTCAGTGTGGGAGTCATCGCCACAAGAGGTCCCGCAAGGAGAGAGTGTGGATGGGAAAGAGATATCTGTGGACTCGAGCCTGGGCCGCTCCCATATTTAAAGCTCGCAGAGAGGAGAAACAGCCAGGGAAGAAGTCTGGGGGAGCTGCTCTGTCAGTGGCAGAGGGAAAGCAGATGTCCTGAAAGTCAAATGAAGAAGGCATTTCTGGGAAAAAGGGGAGGTCTCTCCTGTCAAGTGGTGCAGATGGTCACGTCCAATGAGGACTGAGGGCTGACATGTATTTCCAATCTTTGTGGCCACATCAATGGCAGAAACAATAGGCAGACGCCACTCCTGGGTCCTCGCGTAGGCTGGGTGCGACCTGCGTCCCTCCAGGTGATCACAGTGACTGTCCTCTGCACAGATCCCCAACTCCACCTCCCACCTCTGTCATGGTCCCTAAAATGGCAAAAATGAGTCTCTTCCTCTTTGATATTCCTGTACCAGCCAGGATCCCGCTGACCAAGATGTTTGCCAAAATGCAGAAAATGTATTATTTTTCCTTGGTTTTTCTGTATTTTGCTGATTTAGGCACATTTGTCTAGTTCTAATGCAGCTGATCCATTACACCCTATCTCAACCAGTAAAAACATTATTTCTAAACACATAGGATCACATACAGCTCTCCTCGTAAGGTACACTTCCAATACATGTATTATTTAATATAATGATGTCCCCCTAATGTCACTGTTCTCTGGACAGCTCCTACCCATCCCAGGTAATATGTAATGGGGATCACTTTTTTCCTGTTTATTGGGGTAAAGAGTGGGTGGGTCCAGGAAACCTAAGAAGTGGAATCATATAGATAAGAGGGGGGTGGGGGGCTGCACGGTGGTTTATGGGCGTTCGGGGCAGAAAGGGTGGCAAAAGCAGAATTTGAGAGCTGGGAAAATGTGAGTTTGGAACCAGTAAATGACCACTGTGAGTGAAATATAGACTCCCAGGACACAGGACCTGGGCTGCCCCAGGTGGGGCTACTGTGAGGAAGAGAAAAAGTCAGGGGTCCCCAAATCAGGGGGACCCTTTCTGTAGGTCTTTCCCAGAGAGAATGGAGCCAAAGGACCCAGTCAGCTATGAGCCCAGGTGAGACCCAGAGACAGGAAGCAAGGGCCAGCGGGCGTTGAGGGCTAGTGTAGGGTTAACAGACCTGGCAACATGCACCCCGGGGCGGGGGGGCTGCCGGCAGGGGTGACTGCTGCTCCAGGGGGCTCACTGGGGGGTGATGGAGGGAATGTCTGCCCACCATGAGGCATTTGTTAGTTTCCTTTGTTTTAAATTTCTATCCCATCAAGACTTCACACTCACTGACTGTATGGACCCACGACTTGTGGATCACATGCTGCCACGTCCCTCGTCCTAGCACTTCTCATCCCTGCCGGGTCCATTTTCTGTTGGGGACATCAGGCCATCTGTCTGTGTTGTGGGGACGTGCTGTGACACTGGTTTGGTGGGGGCAGAGCGTGGAGGTGCATCTGAGGTCTCCTTCCCAGTGCTGCTGCAGATACACTGGGCGTCGAGAAGCCCAGCGGAAAGGAGGAAACGTGTGGGTGACTTAGGGTGGGGCTCGCTGGGCTGAGGCAGAACCTTTGAGGGTCCAAGAGGGGCAGGAAGGCTCTCGTGGGTTCTCCAGGGGATGGAGCTCTTACGCCGGGGCAAGGAGTTCAGACCTTATTCTGTGGCTTAGGGAGAACTACCCAAGCTCTCAGGGAGAGGGCCAGTGTGATCCGATTTGTTCCTACTTGGAGAAACCCAGTGGGAGTGTGTGGCAGGGGCAAGTCGGGGGTGGGGTGGGGCAGTGGACACAGAGACCATATGGGGCTGACTAGCAGCCCAGGTGGGAGACCATGAGGGCCTGGCCCTCAGGGTCACTGCAGAGGACGAGGGAGCTGGAGATGAGGGTCGTTGTGGAGGTCAGGTCTGCAGGCATGGGTGCCTGATTGGCTGCTGTGTGACATCCGGGAGGGCATGCCAGGTGTCTGACCCAGGCCACGGAATCCATGCTGTGGCTTTCAGATCCTGCTCGGAGAGCAGTGAGATGGTCTCACACCCTCTTCATATTCTGCACATTATCTTGAATGACCCACATTTTTGAGGCAGAAGTATTTGGAGCAGGGAGGGACATAGGGAAAGCGAGCCTGAAATATTTAAACAATGATCTCGAGTCTCTTCATTCTGTCGGCAGCCTGGCATATCGCGAGGAAAGCGGAGCACAGGGAGACCTTAAACAGAGTCATTATGTATAGATAGAGGGTGCTGTGGCCTGCCCTGGATTTCCTGTGCCAGAACCATGGAAGCAGTGAATAGAAGAGCAGCCTGTCCCTGAACTTGACTGCATGGGGAGCGGCTCAGCTAAGATCCCCGCAGACGGCTGTGTGGGGGGTTAGTGCAGAGCACACTAAGCTGCACCTTCTCTCCTATTGTCTCTGGAACTCCATTGTTTTAAGCAAGCTAGCTTTGTCGTCAGAGTTCATTCACTACTGACAAAGCCTCTGTTAGAAAAAATTACATCTTAGAACCTTCTAGAGAGCTGGAGAAAATCACAAGCCGCCAGTAGTGGGGGTGCCAATTCCTGATCTCCAGACAAAAATGGCAGGTAGGGTTTCTCCATTTGTTAATTGTTTAAAAAAAAAAAAAATCTGGATGGGGCATGGGGGAAGGAATAGCCTCAATAATTATTTCATCCTGCCAGACCCCAGAATACAGTTTAAAGTTAACAATCCAGATGATTCTGGCAAACTGTAGATCTCATCATCCGCATTCAACAGTATGGTTGATGGAAGGGAGGAGACACGTAAAACGTCCCTGTCATCACTGGAATGGCTGAAATAATATCTTGGTTCTGTTTTCTTCTGGAGACTGGGTTTTTTTTTACCCTCGTTGACCGATTTGGGAATTATTTTAAAACAGCCCAAGGATTGCTTTCCCATTAGGAAAATAAACTCAGTCACAGTAAAACAGCCGAGCAAGTGGGTGGTTGGAAGCATTTTATAACTTCCAGCATCAAGAAGAAATATTTTAAGTCCAAAAACTGTGGAGGATTTGAGGCGGCCTTAAACTTGGCCTTTCTCAATAGAAAGACTTCTGTCACCCAGAAGAGAAGGAAAACCTCCATTTAAAAACATGACTCCAGCAAGCAGCAGGTTTTCCTGGAGCCCACAGCCCCAAAGGCCGTCTGAGTTCAAGTTCATCGGCTGTCTGGCTCACAGCCATCTCCAAAGTCTGAAAGGATCTGAAGCTGCTAAAAAAAAAAAAAAAAATCGGATAATGTTGGCTAACTGAACATAATAAAAAAAAGAAATAGGGTAGGAATCCAAGTGCTCAGGTTCAAAAGCAGACCTCCTACGCTGCTGCCGTCCAGTGCTGGTTGGCTCCGCACCTCCTTCGTGCCTCCATGCAGCAGGTTCAGCTGTGACCTCGGTTTCCACGCTGCTGTCCATGGGAGAGAGGGTCTGCCACCAGCTTCCCCGTTGTACACAGAAGTGGAAGCTGCTCCCTTCTCGATGCATCCATTTTCCTGACAGTGTGGACGTCATGTTCTCTTACTAAGGCTGGGGCCAAATGCACAGCGTGCTTATGTCACAATAAGACCTAAGGCAAAGGGCCGCTTTTCCCATCACTATCACCCAACCTGCTCCCTCTCCCACCAGACTCTGTTTTTATTCCAGAAGGCAAATGTCGGATTGGGAGGGAATAGGCCCCCTGTGTTTCTGGCCTGGATGGATGGTACCACCTAGGGAGGGACAGCAGGGTGGTACAGCGGATGGAAGACAGGCCCCACGAGGAGCTCCAGGCGTGTCCAGCCCTCTCAGAATGCTTACGGAATCTTTTCTTGGGATGCCTCTGAGATATCACTCCCGTGCCTAGTGTACGTAGGAAGAAAGGCCCAGAGGTCATGTTTCAGAGCCAGACCTGCACGGGGGTGACTTGATCCCAGAGCTGCCACAGCGCCTCGTAATGGATGTGAAGATGTACAGTCTGGATGGAGAGATGAGGCCGGGGAGGGGGCAGGCTGACCCCTTGTTTTAATACCTAAAGGACAGGGGAATCAGAATTGGACTCCATATAATGAAAGGCCCGTTAGAACTTTCCAGAGCTGGACAAGCTACCTTGCTTCAGGTATGAGGGAGGGCAAGAGCTTCCTGGGCCTGGAGGATTCTCAGAGGCTGGGTGAGGTGATTCCGTTCTGAGGCCCCTCTGGCAGGTGGAACAGGAGTGCAGGCAGCAGAAGGAGCCCTGAGGGCCTGAGGTGACCTGAGGGCTAGGAGCCCTGGCCTGAGTCTTAGGGGAATTGGGTGTGGGTGCTCTGAGGCCCACATAGCCTCAGCCTCTTTCTCGGTCTTCTCTCTCTCTTTTCACTCTGCTGTCTGTCTCTCATTCTCTCTCTCTGCTTCAGCCACTCTCCTCACTCACCAAACTGTAGCCATACCAGTGTTTCTGTTTCTAGAAGAGGCCAAGTGCTTTCTGGCTCCAAAGCATTTTTGTATAAGCTGCCTCTGCCTTCTGTTGTTCACATGACCAACTCCTGTTCATCCTTAAGATCCAACTCAAATGTCACCTCCTCCAGGAAGTTTCCCCTGACTATCTCATCCCAGGCAGCTCTTTCCCAGTTGATTTCAGTCCTGTTTTCATGTTTGTTTCCCTCATGGCAGTAACTTCAGTCTGTGATTATCCTCTTTGTTTTTTTTCTGTGCAGAGAGTAAGTTCCATGGAGGCAAGGCCACATGTGTCTTTTCCATTAATATGTCCCGAATCCCTTAGCACAGTGTTGAGTATTTGTGGAATGAATGAGTGAATGACCTTGACCAGATTACTGTAGGTCTCACTTTTCTAATGTATTAGATGGGGAGGAACTGTGTAGGAAATTTAGTCAGTACAGTGGTTCTCAAACTTGAACATGCATCAGAATCATCTGGAAGGCCTATAAAAACAGACTGCTGGCCTCACCCGCAGAGCCTCCAAAGGTCTGGCGTGGGGCCAGAAATTTTGCATCTCTAATGACTTTCCAGGTCATGTTGATGTTATTGGCCACGGAGCCACACTTTGGGAACTATTGGATTTGACTATCTACAGGTCCCAAGACACTCATTTTCAATTTTTCCAAATTGAGTACATGAATATGAGAGTGCTATGCTTCTAAAAACAGTATATTTATTTATTTTTAAAAGATTACTTATTTGAGAAAGCAAGCTAGCAGGAGCAGTAGGGAGGGACAGAAGGAAAGGGAGAAACAGACCCTCGCCGAGCAGGGAGTCCAATGCGGGGCGCCATCCCAGGGCCCTGAGATCATGGCCTGAGCCGAAGTCAGACACTTAACAGATGGTCGGAGCCACCCATGCTCCCCTAGAAACAGTATATTTAGATACAAGGGCTATTTTGAACCATTACTTTCAAGCATAAAAGGGGAGGGAGTTGGTGGAAGTCAAGGAAAAGGAAAAAAGTCCTCTCCCAATCAGGAGGGATTAGCCTCTACGGATGGGGTTGATAATGTCTGTGATGGCAAAGGGTCAGTTGAATGGAAGTGCCCAGGACCTGGGCAAAGGGCCGAGCAAGTCCCTGGGAACAAGGCTCGCAAATGGGGGGCTTGCGGGTTTCAAGAGCGCGTCCTGCCGGCTCAGCATTTAATCTCCACCTCGGAGGGTAAAGCTAGAGAATGACAATTAATAAGGGAAGTAGGAGTCCAAAGTGGAGGGGGTGGGGAGGGGGCAACGAAACAAAAGACAAAACCCCTTGTGACACCCTGGACACACCTCATGGCCTGGAGAGCTGCCTTCCCCTGACAGGAGGGTTGTTTGTTAAGCGTGGCTCAGAGTTCACACCCAGTGGCCTGGGGTTGCTTCCTTCTCTCCATCCACACAGCCTTCCAGCAACCACCTGCATCCCTACCCAGGGACCCTCTGCAGTTAGACTGTAGGGGTCCTGCCGTGATGGGTTCACGGGGCTGCCTGCTGTCTCCTCTGAAGGTCTCCCCTTTCCATGTTCTCCCAGTTCCTCTTGTGCCCAAGAGAAGCATCCGTGTGGGAGAGTGTCTATGGGGTTCTTTACGGTGCCCCTTTTAGCCTGGAAGGCCCTTCCGGAGAGACACAGTGGCAGGGGCAGCCTGGGGAGGCACCAGAGAGCCAAGAACCGTCCAAGCCTGGGCGCAGCAAGGAAGTGAACCAGGACTCCCCCAGTCCCAGGAGTGAGCTATTTCTTCTGCAGGCGGCCCCTTCTAGAAGCATCCTCCTCCTCTCATCATGGGCACTTACTGGACTTCCTGCACTTACCACTTAAACTGCAGGCAGTGGGCTTTTCCCTGGACTCTTCCATTTAATCTTCCTCTCAACCCTGAGAGCACAAAGGCTAATTTTGTCTCAATTTTTATAAACAAGGAAGCTGAGGAAATTTAGAAAGTTCACCAAACTCAAGCTAGAAAGGCGCGGGTCTCACTTTGAATCCAGGGGTGCCTGACTCCAGAGCTTTCCCTTAATAAGGGGGTGAGGTGCCTCCTTCTGTGCAAAGAGGTGAAATGGAATCCCGTTAGCAGAGTTACAATTGGGAGCAAACCCAGTGGTGGTTTGTGTTGGTTTGTTCTCCCCCAAATTAGCTGTCCTTCTTGACCTGCCTCACCTCTCCCACGGGGGATCCCCACTCCACTATTGCCTGGTGGGAGGTGCCACTGCGCCCTAGACCTTCGCTGCTGCTGGGAAGTCCGAGCAAGACAGGGAAGGTGGGGGAGGGGATCCCTAAGTGGGTGTTGCACAGGAGAGTAAGCTGCTCAAACGTGTGAAAGTCAAGGACCACCTGGACTTGAAAGGCCATCTGTCCTCCCAAGGAGGCACTTGGAACCATGGTTAAAATAAAGCAAGATGGCAGGATAATTGTGGATCTTGTCATAATTATAACAGAACCTGTTTTGTGGAACAGGATGTCCGCTGGACTTTGCTCAATTGAATGGTGCAAAAGAGCTTCTGGAGATAGACAGTTTTTGGGCAATGCTGTTTTGAAGCCCCATAGGTCTCTTGACCGAAGGACTTGCTAGTGTCTCTAATAGGCTCATGGGGTCATGACCACGTGCATTGTGGAAATCAGCCTGTTATCATGTTACATCCCAAGACACATACATCAGACCCAAAAGGGTTGCGGTTATATGTGTTTTTATGGAGGGTGTCTGAGGGTGATCAACAGTGGGGAGCCTACCTGGCCTGGCTTGCATTGAAACTTCCTAAAAATCCTCTTTAATTTCCTGGCCGTTCCCCTCCTTCTCAGGCCCCCAAGGCCAGAGACACACCTGTAGCAGGAAGGGTACACTAGCGCACCAATTCTGATGGGTGCTAGGACCTTAAGGAAGGCTGTGCTAGGAAAGATCCCAGGACAAGGGCTGGTGTGAGTCTGAAAGAGTGTCATGACTGATTAGCGGTGTTTGCTGTGGCCATGACTGAGGCCCTGGCAGCCTGAGGATCAGAGATCTGCCACCCCAGACCTACAACTTAGAATAAGAAAGAGCTGGAAATAGGGGTTCACAGGCTGCATTGTGAACCTTGCTGTGCTCCAAACTTGTAACCGTTGAAAATTCAGCTCCCCTCTGTAAGCCTCACCTCCCTCTAGTGGGCAGAGCGTCAAGTCACGTGTGCCACCCCTATGTCCTAGAGAGATGGTGACAAGGCACTGACCTACCAGGAGAAAATGTGCTGTCCGAGGACAGGGAAGTCTCACCACTTCGGACCACGTTACTCAGGGTCTTGGCAGCTTACACATGGCCTGCTCAGCTGTTCATTAACTTGAACATGTTTTGCTAAAGGGACTGTTTGCAGAGGTGAGGTAGGACCGGGGCTAGTGGCAGAGGGAGCCAGTACATGGACCTAGAAGCAGGCAGTCCCATGAGGCTGCGCTGAGAGGAGCTGTGACCATGGGGTTGAGAGGCACAGCCACTCACAGTGACCCCACAGAGGGAGCCAGAGATTCCTGTCTGACCTCTCCTGTCCCCCTCCCTCCCTCCAGCCTGTGCCCTGGCTAAGCCAGCCAGAAGCCAAAGGAGCCCTGTGATGTCCGATGTTTGGTCAGCTTCTGGCTTAGATTGCACTATAACAAACTGTCATAAATAGAGTGGTGGTTTACCGACAACAGAAACCTGTTTCTCACAGCACTGGAATCTGGAAGTCCAGAAATGGGGGGGCCAGTCTGGCCAGGTTCCGGTGAGGGCTGTCTTTCTGGTGGCCGCCTGCAGACTTCTATGTCTCACATGGTAGAAAGAGAGAGCTAGGACGTCCTCCTCGTCTTGGAAGAGCACCAGTTCCATGATGGCTCCACCCTCATGGCCTCATCCAAGCCTAATTCCCTCCCCAAAGCCCCACCTCCCAATATCATCCCACTGGGGATTAGGGTTTCAACCTAGGGATTTTCAGAGGACACAAGCATTCAGCGTGTGACGCTGTCCTTATGCAGAGACCTTGGGGTGGCCGTTGCATCTTGCCAGCTGTATGAGGTTTCTGTGGCTGCTGTAACAAAAGACCATGTCCTGGAGGGGCTTAAAGCAACAGAAATTTAATCTTTTAAGTTCTGTGGACAGAAGTTCAAAATCAAGGGGGAGGCAGGGCCGCATGCCCCCGGGGCCTCCAGGGAAGACTCCTTCCTTGCCTGTTCTGGCTTCCCGTGGCTCCAGCTGTTCCTCGGCTCACATCTGCATCACCAGAATCTCCCCGCCCACCCTCACAGCATTTTGTCTGTTTCTCCTCCATGCGCCTCTTATAAGGACGCTTGTGGTTAGATTTGGGACCCATCTACATAATCCAGGATGATCCTACGTAATCCAGGAGGATCTTATCTCAAGATCCTTAGTTACATCAACAAAGATCCTTTTCCCAAACGGAACAGTCATGGTTTCAGGGATTTGATGCGGGCATGTCTTTTTTGGAGGCTACCATTCAACTCATTACACCAGCCTTCCACATTTGACTTTTGTTACTGAGCCATGAGAAGGAGCTGAACGGTTCCTCCTGCAGGCCTCCCCAAGCTGGGTGAGCTAGCTCTCCTTTGCATGTCTGCTCTCACTTGATAATGACCCTGGGTTGGGGATCCTTAGGAGAGAGGGTGCACACTACTTCATTTCACAGAATGATTAAACTAAACGGCACGGTCTTTGTCAAACCAGGTATCCTCTGTGAGCCCCTCTTCTGTGTCTCTACAATGAAGCGGTGAGATTAGGCCACATCGGAAAGAGTTTCTACTTCTAGAATCCCACATACTGCAAACTGATGTCAGGACGGGGTGGATATCTCTCTGGTAACCTTGAGCCCACCACTCCCAGTCTGTGACATGCTTGCTGGCACCTGGGGTCAAGCTCAGAGCCACAGACAGGTTCAACCTTTCCAGGCCACTGGGTTTCCATCTGTAGCCTTCTGTCCCTCACAAAGAAATGGCCCAAGGAGAATGGTCGGCGTGTCTCACACAGGACGTGAGGCCCACAGGTGCCCTCGCTGGTACCCTGACCTGGCATTTAAGCTCAGGCACGTTGGGTGAGCTCAAGTTTCCAGCCAAGCGATTCTTGAGTCTTTTCATGCAGCCAAATGTAACAGTGACACCATGACACCTTTCCTAATTGTGTTTTAATTGAAAAGACTTGATTTGATTATAGAAGCCTACACTGTAGTTGAAGGGCTTGTTAAAACATGTATTAAATCCAAAAGATTGCAATGTTTCACTGTGTAATTATGTAAACAGTCACGTAAATGGGGCAGTTTACAGTCAGCAGGAATGCTTTTTCAATAGCACTGTAGCAAACTGGCACTGCCGATCAGTGGCAGGTGAATTTATTTTTCTAAGGACAAACGAAAGTTGGTATCCCACCCCTCCCCGCCAACGTCAGCCAGGCAAGCTTTTTAATTTTCTCCTTTTGTGTACGTGTTTCCTCGAAATCTGTTGTGATTTTAAGTAATGTTTCTGTGTCCTCTGGGGCATGTGAATTTCCCGTAAACAGGTAAGGAAAATGTGCCGCATCTCTGAAATGTTTAGATTCCTCAGCAGCAAAAATGATCCAGGAATTTAAAAAAAAAAAAGAAAAAAAACCTTGCTGTAGTTTTAAAATAGGAATAGAGCTGCCTTAAAATTCCCTGTAGTTTTAATGAAAGTGTCCATTAAATTTACTGAGGATAAAAGAGTTATTTACCTCAAAACCCGCTATCCCTGGCTTCCCAAAGGACTTACGATGCTCACCTATCTTTTTTGAACTTCAAAATAAATGAAACATCGATCAGAGATGTCATCGAAACATCACTTCTTCTTGTCCATCACTTGCTCAACCCTGGCCTCTTAGAAGGAAACAGGCCCCACAATCATGATTTCCTCTCAGCTCCAAGAAAATAGAAGCCGCAAATGGGCTGGTGAATTATGTGCTTCCAGTGGTTTTGAAGGGAAGCATTTACTGAGGGAGAAAATTGTTTTAATCTTATAACAACCAAGGAGGAGAGTTTGTAAAAACACAGAACACCTACACATACACTTGATTCTGTTGCATAGAAACACATGGGAACATTTTTTTCCCATAAATTCGCCTGATGCCTCAGCTGTGGGATCTTGCTATGGTCCGGTTGGGGGTGGCCGGGCCTGGGGGTGTAGGGAAGGGACTGGGAAGCATGGGGGTGGGTGTGAGGGTAGTGAGAGCATGGTCAAGGCTGCTGGGAATCCCAGGGACTCCGAGAAGGTGGGTCCAGTGCCGGATGAAGGCCTTCACCCCCTTCTGGAAACACAGGACCTGCAGGATACCCTGAGCTCTACTTCCTTTAAGACCCAACTCCTCAAATCACAGGATGGAGAAATCTGGTGCTGCCTTCACCCAAGGCTGACTTGAATAACGTCCTGGCAGACCCACTTCTGTCCTCCTTACCCTTGCTGTCACTGGTAGAACTCAACACATGGGGTGTTTTAGGAGTTTGGCATCAACAGTAGCAGAAAACAACAAACCAGCAAATAAGTTCAAATTCAGTAAGTCGGTCCTAGAAATGACTAGGAGGAGAAAATTAGAATAGCGAGCTGTCGAAAAGAAAAATGCATGCTTCCCATTGCTGGAGGGAAGGGGAAGGAAAGGAAGGAAGGAGGGAAAGGGGAAACGGGCTCCATATGAATGCACACATGCCCCTCTGGGGAGGCAAACACACCACCGGGCAAGAGCACGTGTGCGTTGCTGGGGAGAAGGTAGGGGAACATGCTGAAGGGTGGCTTTCATGTTTTGCTTAGTGCACGTACGGGTTTGAATTTTTTTTACCAAGGGGCTTGATAATGGCTCACTTGTGTCATTTTCTAAACGGGGTGGGGGAAAGATTTTAAACAGCAATGTCCAGATTTGGAGGAGAAAATTACAAGTGGCCCGTTTGTACGAAGTGGATTATGAATGAACCATGGTCACCCAGCGAACGAAGAGGCAAAGGGAACTTGGTATTTATATGCTTCGTCTGGTTCACATCCCTTTGTCTCCTTTAAGAGAATGCATTTTGCACAAAGATGTGCCTTGTCCAAACGAGAAGGAGCTGGTTTCTGGAAGTACGGTTCATGCTCCAATCATTTCCGAGAGACACACAATGTGTCATCCGAGAACGGCTCTTCCCCACTGTGGAGAGCACATATCCTCGTAACAAAAAGTTCAGAATCACCAGGTGGTGGGTATTTTCTTGGAACCTTTAGTTTAAAGGGCAGGATGATTAAACTGGTGGTGACTGTTTTTGTACTTTATTAGAATGCCCTGATTCAGCTCGCTTAGTGCTTATGGACCTTAGATACAGACATGGAAGGGCGTACGTGAGGCTCGGCCTATAGCGTCTTCCTCCTTCCCTGATCACAGCTTTCCTCACTGCCAGGCTTTTCACAGGACACTGCGCTGCTCTGTGAGCTCCGAGCAAGTGTATGTGTGTGTTGGTGTGTGTGAGTGTCATCTCCCCAAGCACTTGACCTTGTAGGGAATTAAAAAAATTTTTTCTTTCTTCCTTCTACCCTTTGAGGTTCTCAGACTGGGGCTCTGTTAAATTAGACCAACAAAAGACAGGTTGACAAGAGAAAAAAATCAGTTTATGGTGGGATACTTGGGTTTATAAAGCATCTTAGTATGATAAATTATAGCATAATTTGTGGCATAAATTATAGCATAACTTATACTATAATCAAAGTAATAAAATATTAAAATTAAAATAAAAGTAAATTTTAAATTAAATTTTTAAATTAAAAATAAAAACTAAAAATTAAAATAATAAATGAAAGTATAATAAATTAGTAAAGAAGTGACAAGACAAAGGAAAAGTTATTAGATTTCCAAGAGCAGCAAACTGTGGGAAGGTAAATATCAGGGGAAACTGTTGGTGGGGGTTTACGGCAGTCCTGTTTTCTAGAAGTTTCTGCATTTAGTCAGATGAGGGAAACTCTGAGAAGGTGTAGTTCTTCGTCTGTTGATTCTCATTTACCTCCAGCTGGAAATAACTCTCATGCCAAAGTGGCGTATTTGGGGCTGGCATATTCTGATCTCCTACAGTGTGCTGCTCCTCACGTGCTCTGTGCTCACGCTTTGGCCCCTTAACTCAAGTATAGGTTCTTCGCACAATGTGCGCTCAGTAAATACTTTTTGGGGGGCTCTTTGCTCATGTATAAGCTTTCGTGAGGTAAGGCTGCATAGCAAACATTGCAGCGGCTTGGTGCACCACGGTTTCCCCTCCTGCTGGTTGCCGATTGGCTATGGCTCTGCACCTTGTGTCTTCATTCTGGGACCCAGACTGAAGGAGCAGCCACTGTCGGGAACACACAAAGGGAAAAGAGCACCAAAGCTGGTGGAACCACACGACGGCTTTTAAAACTTCTGCTCAAACTTTGCACGGCTCGTCTGCTCACCTTTCATTGCTGAAGCAAGTCTGTGTTCAGGTCTAACGGCAGAACACGGAAGGGTGCTCCTCCAGGGGAGGGCTCTGCACAGCCCTTGGCTACAGATGGGATGTTTGATTCTATCACAGGGAGGGGCCAGTGGCTGGTGATGGAGGCAGCCTGACTCCAGTGTCTGTGACCATGTGGGCTAAGCCGCCTTCTTGTGGCTTTATGTGTCAGTGCGTCTTGGGTTTCCAAGTCAGGTCTTTACACTCTGCCAGTGGCTTTCCTTGTTCTATTGTGCCTCCATTTTGTTTCTTTTGTGTGTTTTCCTTCCCTTTTCTTTCTTTCCTTCCTTCTTTCTTTCTTTCTTCCTTTCTTTCTTTCAAGATTTTACTTATTTTAGAGTAAGAGAATGCAAGAGCACATGGGCGGGCAGAAGGGCGCAGGGGGAGGGGCCCATCCTGACTGCGGAGCTCCACATGGGGCTCGATCTCATGACGTCGAGATCATGAGCTGAGCGGAAATCAAGGATCTGATGCTCAGCTGAGTGGGTCATCCAGGCGCCCCTTCTTTTGTATTTCTATTATTTTGTTTTCCTAATTCTAAAAGCGACACATCCTCACTGTAATGTATTCACACAAAGTGGAAGTCCCCTTTCATCATGCCTATGGAAGAACTTCCCCTCCCCGAAGCAATCACCCTGAACCATCTGGGGTGGTATAGTTGTAGAGCGTTCCCATGCTTACACAACCACATAAAGTGTGTATGCATAAGTAAGAGTTTAGGTGAGTATCCAGATTATTTTGGGCCACACCGTGTAGTTAGCCTCGCATCTCAGACATCTTTGTGCTGAGCTGCCTTATTCTTTTTAGGATGGCACGGTATTCCATGGAACGGGCATTTGCATTGACATACTATTTCCCTACTCACGGGGATTTCCTTTGTTTCCATTTTTTGGTCTATCACAAAAATGCTGCGAAGAACATTCTAGATGCATGTGTGCAAGTAGTTTTGTAAGCTGGCTCCCTAGAAGTGGAATTGCTGGGTTAGTGTTCTCTAATCCCAATGGATAGGGCCAGGCTATTCCCCTGAAGGGTTGGACCAGTTTATACCCTCATCCATGTGGCTAACATGGCTGCTTCCCATCTACCCGGCCCTCGCGTTTCTTTTAACTTTTCATTCTCAAATAGTTCTAGATGCACACTGAAATTGCAAATATAGTACAAGCACTGGCTGCACACACATTGGTATAACCAGCCTCCTCCGAAACCAGAGTGTAGCTTTCAGAGCCAGGAAATCGACAGTGGTACAGAACCAAGTCCTATGTGGATGTCACCCGTGTTCGCGTGCACACTGCTTTTTTCCTTTTAGTAACTAGTCCCATGAAATGTTATCACACAGAGAGTTTGGCCACAGACCTTTTAAACTTAATACATACCAGTTTTGTTTATAAGAAAGAAATCGTTTTCCTCGGTGCAATTTATTTCTGCGGTTGTTGCGTCCTTCTGAGTTCCTATGCCAGTGGGAATGCTGGAATCTAGATCTATTGTGAGCAGGCTGTCAATTTTCAGTGTGAAGCGAGCAGATGCTAAGACTCTGCTCCCCACCCCCGCTCCCCCACCAGCTTTCCCTTGAGCACCCTCTTGGGACAAGGGCTCTAACACCCAGGACAGCCTCCTGACCTCAGCAAGCATCAGTTTTCTGTTGCTTGTTGACGTGAAAACTCCAGACTGGGTTTTCCCAGTATCGGTATCTTGATTATTCCGACTTGCAAGCCTCCCATGAATGTGCGTGAAAACTTTAGGGGAAATTAATCTCGGAGAAGTAAAACACGCCATCTCATTTTACTTAAAAAAGGAAGAAAATTAATGTGAGTGCCGGTGCTTCCTACGTGTTTATACCGAGTCCATTCACTTAGAATCAAACCATTATGAGTGCATTTGTTCTTGATGAAAGGAACCCAGCATTAGACCGGAAATAGGATGTGTTGAAATCAATTTAGTGTCAGCCACATCAAGCCTTTCTAAAATTGTAGGTTTTACAGAACTTTAAAACATGACTTGTTTATTTGGTAGAATTTAACTGTGATTCATATTTCTCTGAAGCAGACAAAAAGGCAGGGAGTCAGAGAAAATTGCCAGTGGGCAGTGTCCTGGGCCAAGGAAATGTGACTTTCAAAGTGTCTCTGTTCTGTCACGCTGCCCCACCCCCCGTCGCTGTTTTTTGTTGTTGTTGTTTTTTGTGCTCATTTTTGTTTCTTTCTTTTTTTTTTTTTTAAGATTCTATTTATTTATTTGACAGAGATCACAAGTAGGCAGAGAGGCAGGCAGAGAGAGAGGGGGAAGCAGGGTCGATCCGAGGACCTTGGGATCATAACCTGAGCCGAAGGCAGAGGCTTAACCCACTGAGCCACTCAGGCGCCCCCCTGTCGCTGTTTTTACCATCGCAGCTGAAACAAGAATTTTTCAAGGCTGCCTGTTTTGATGGCACCTTTGCTTTGTGCACTCATACGGGGGCTTCATGAGGGCTGTTATCTGAATGGAGAAGGCGACGGGGCCGATGTGTGACCTGTGAGGGGATGGGCATCACTTAGCCCAGGATGGCCCAGACCATGAGGCGAGGTACATGTGCTGTGTAAATGACTCCTGTGAATTACCCTGTCCTTTCCAGCTAAGAAATCCATCTTGGAGGTGAGGTGCGGGCCATTTTTTTAGTTTCTTGGTGTCGGCTGGCATTCACATGAGAAGAAGGCAGAGTGAGAAATGTTCTGGGACACCCAGATGTGCCAGAGGACTGGCTGCAAAGCTGGGCAGGGCTGGGGACTCCCTCTCCACCAAGAGCTGGTCTTGGCTGAGCCCCAGGGTTTCCTGCTGAGCCAGGACCCCTGCTCTGGGGACACAGCAGGATCTTAGGAGCTGGAGAGGACTGTGGAACTCACCCAGTCCTCTCCTTTTGTGATGGTGGCCTTGTCACTGAGTGACACCCCCCCACACCCCAAGTCCCTGCGAGCTGCCCCTCAGTGGAGCAGGCCTGGGCTGGTGGGTCGTCAGCTCTCAGAGCTGGGGTGAGAGAGGGGGAGGGCCGGAGCCTCCACACAAAGCTTTAATTCCCTTCAAAACCAACTTGGCGAGTGCTGAGCCAGTGCCATCCACAGCTTTCCCCTAGAACCTTCTATTAGCACAAATCCAGTCGCCCACGGGTATCAGCTCCCTGCTTTCATTTTCCAGGAGAAGTGGGTTTCTATTTCATCTCTTCCATTGTGGGTATTAGGAAGGAAAGATGGAATTAGTGTAGGAGGAAGTGGGTTTCCTAATGGATACCCTGGGCCAGGGGTCGGGATGGGGGGAAACAAACCAAACAAAACCACAGTAACAAAAAAAACCTTCACCCACCCACTTATCCCTGTGCCCATAAGATATATATGTGCTATGTAGGGAAAGATTTTTTTAAAAGAAATTTTTATTTTTATGTAATCTCTGTACCCAGCATGGGGCTTGAACTCACGACCCCGAGATCAGGAGTTGCTCACTCCACCGACTGAGCCAGCCAGGTGCCTCAGCAAAACACCGGAGGGAAAGATTTTTGTCTGTTCTGTTCATTACTGTTTTCAGACACCTGGAACGGTACCCAACCCATAATAAGTTCTCACTAAATCTCTCTGAATGAAAAGAAATGAGTCATTCACTAAACACATGCTGAGCACTTACTCCGTGTCTGGCATTTGGAGGCAGAGGAACAGATCAGTCTTTGCCCTTGTGAGGCTTGGAGTCTCGAGGACAGACAGACAAGCAAAGAGACCATCACGCACAGGCATGGACTCAGCATGACCACCTTCGGAGAGCAGGGAGTACATTCTGAGATTTCTGAAAGCTGCGAGGCTTGATGTGTCCTCCAAAGCTGCCTCTGGTCCCCTGGCCAGTCAATCAGACCTTGGGAGAACAGGGGACACACTGTGTGTGTTGCATGTGCGTATGCGTATGCATGTGCAGGTCACCCAGCACTCCGTGGGAAGCTAGAATCTGAACTCACATCTCCTGCTTCCAGATGCAGCGGCCAGTTCACAAACTGGGTCCCAAGATGCTATCTGGTACACGAAGGGACAGAAGCCTCTTTTTTTCAGAACTGGTTGGAAGGCAACCAGAGGAAGCCACAGCCTGTGCGGAGATCTCTGTTTGTGTCCATGGGAGCGGGAATGACAGTCAGTCAAGGATCAGAGATGGCCAGCGGCCTGGAGCTGGGGGTCAGAGCAAACCTGATCAAGTCCATGGCCAGGAGTGGCAGATGCCTTCAAACCCAGGACAGTAAAACATTCCAGATACGCTGGGGTCGGCGGAGAGGCAGGTGAAGGTGAGTTAGAAGGCAGAGCTTAGGTGAGGGGTGGGGGTCCTGCCCAGGCTCAGCCAGTGCCAGTAGTGAGAGGGTGTCCTGCCTGCTGGCCCTGTCTGCCAGGTTCCCTGCCAGTGGGCCCGGCTGGAGAGAATGACTGTGGACAGATCTGGCCGGGTGGCACAGCATCAGGAACTCAAGCAGAAGGAAACAACCGTCTGGGTCGGTTCATAGGTGGATTGGATTTTATTGCAGGACACTAACTGGGGAAAGGATGTAGATTTCCTTCCAATTCAAAGAGGCTGAGCAATTTTGGAATGGGCTTAAATTTTAAAGTTTAGCGTCATCTACAGTGGAATCCAAATGTTGATTTCAGTTCTGTTGGGTTTTCAGTCAACAAATGAACGGAGTCATAAAGCCGAGCAGGACTCTCCAACCTGGGGGTCAGTGGCTGTCAGGGGCTATGGTCTGCGGAGGCAAGTCAGAGCCTGGAGGGAATGGGCCGGCCCCTCTTCTCACCCCCAACCTCCCCATGCCCACACCTCACTCCAGCCTCAGTGGCTTTGCCTTTCTGTGTTTTCTACACTGCCGTTCTGCATACGCTTTTGTGTTACCAAAACTTACTGAAAAGTCACTGCCCTGGGCAGTGGTCACAGGTGAGAAAAATAAGGATATGAGAGCTGAAGGGAGAGACCCAGCTGGTTAGTGGCCAGTGGCTGTGTGGGTGGCCAAGCCATCTAGGTGTGCCTGGGACTCCCATGGTTTTAAAATGGCAAGTCTGGAGTCCTGGGAACCCACCACCCCCAGTCCCAGGAAGACTGGGAAGGCGGGGGTCACATTCTGGCTATGTGATCTCAGCTGAACTTTGAGGACTGCTGTAGCCTCCTGCCCAGAGTTCCTGCTCCTTCCTTGCCTCCCTGCCCCAGCCTTCCACTCTTCATCCTGCGGAGGAGCCGCCCTTTTACGTTGGGTCACACCTGCCGAAGGCCCAGGGAGACCCACCACCGCAGTGTGTGAGTCACCGTCCTCAGCCCCCTGAGAAGGCCTGGCAGGATCTGGCCCCTACCTCTGTCATCCCTCCCTCCAGAAACATGGAAACTACTCAAAGCTGCCACCTCTGTGTCTTCGCCCAAACTGTGCCCTCTGCTGGCAGTGTCCTCTCTGGGCTGCTGGCTAAAGTCAGCTGTCCCCTCTGGGCCTCTGGGAAGTGTCTCCCAGCGTCCAGGCCTTAGAGGGAGAGGACAGACTTTCCCCCATGGCGTGGTGTGGTATATATGTCCGTGTTGCACAAACCATGGATGATTCATTCATAGTCCCCACGGGAACACAAACATCTAATGTCCTGGCGGGTGGATCCTTCTACCAACCCGTACAGACTAAGCCCTAAAGGGTCAAGGCCTGTGACTCACAACCTAAGGGGCCCAAATGAAGCAGTAGTTCTCAGTGAGGCGCTGTCAGTCCTGGGCACCAACCAAGAAGGAGAAGCAGATTTACACAGATTCACACATATATCCCGTGTGCGTTTGTAGTGTTCCCATAAGCCACAGCTTTTCAAAGAACAAGGATACCCTGATGCTGAGCCCTGGGGCTCCAAAGAGAAAGCTGGAGCTCCCCCTAGCGGCTACTCAAAGTTAGTGCTGCCAGCCTGCTCCTGTGTGTGGGACTTGACAGCCAGCCACCTGCCACCCTGGTGGGTTTCACTACTGTGGGGTTTTCTTCCAGGACCTGAAGACTAGGCCCCAAGGAGCAAGAACAATCAGAGAAAGTGAAATAATTGCAGTGGATAAGCCAAGCCCCCCGGTACCTCTGCTGATCTTCACCTTTGAAGGGAGAGGGAAATGATACAGTGGGAATTGAAAATGACAGAAGGGAAGTTTTCCCTGGTATAAAAAGCCCTCAGACACCCAAAGATATCACTCTTGTCAAGTCACTAAAAGCCAGTTACCCTCAGCTCTGGGACTGTGCTCTCTACCCCAAGCAGAGGCTCTGCTGGGCTAAAGGTATTCCCTGGAGGAGATGCCCCAAGATGGGGTGTCTCACCCCGCGATCTCCGTCCTGTGCCTCCACAAGGATACTGCAAAGCCACTGCTGAGGTTTCTCTTTCTGTGTTAAAGGCCTTCACCCTTCTAAACAAAGATTCTGTAGAAGCGGTAATATTCGAAGTCCCATCAGCCCTATGTGGGGCTCTGTGGTATGAATGTGATCATTTGGGGCCAACTTGGTTTTGATGGGGACACTGAAGCAGGAGCAGGCCCAAAACCTGGGGCAGGACCAGTGTGGGGCCCAGGGGCCCAGAGCAGCGAGCTCTGTCGGGGAGGAGGGGGAACAGAAGGGGGCGGAGAGCACTGCCAAGACCAGCCTTCTCTACTTGTACCTTTGCCCTGTCATTGGTCTGAAGTTAATTTTTGGAGATTTAAGTTGGATTATTGTTTCTCAAAAAAAAAATTTTTTTTAAACTAGGCTCCAATGCAGGGCTTGAACTCATGACCCTGAGATCAAGACTTGAGCTGACATCAAGAGTCGGATGCTTAACCGACTGAGCCACCTTGGTACCCATTTTTCTCAAATTTTAATCACTCAAGTAATAATGATAGTTATGATCTTGGTAACTAACATTGATTTTGTTCTTGTTAAATACCAAAGACTGTTCAAATGCTTTACAAGTGTTATGTTAATTCATGAAGCATTATTTGATATTGTGTATAACTTACTCAGTCTTCATAACAGTGCTGTAATACAGGAACTGTTATTATTCCCATTTTAGGAATGGGGCTTTTTTTGGGTCAATGAATACTGTATTATTGAATTTCATCCTCTTCCTTAATAAATATGTTTTTAAGAGGAACCCGATTTTCCTACTATAAACAAAAAACTACATCACCTGTCTTAAGAAGGAGAAAACTATTTTTAAAATCTGCTGAAATAACTATTTGCCCAGGTACCTTCAAAAATCATCTTCTGTACCACCAATAGACAGCCAGGCATGTTTGGGGAAATTTTACCTTGGAAATGGAAGGGATCCCTCCAGGGTGGAAGAAAGCCATTTTGCATTTTTGAATTTGAGTGTGAACTGTGCTCCATAGAGACCTGCTTTAGAAAATGTTTGCATTTAATTGCTTTTCTTTATCTAGCTTCTAAGACAGATGCTTTGCTCATAAATCTTCAGCCTTTCTTCTTTTTCATTTAAAAAAATACAAGCAATTAAGGCTATAAATTTCCCTCTATGGCACTAGCTGTGTCCTGTATGTTTTGATTAGAGTATTTTCTTCATATTTCACTTCTGAATATTTTCTTAATTCTGATTATCATTTCTTCTTTGACCAAAGGGTTATTTAAAAGTATGCTTCTTCATTCCAAATTAAAAATAATTGTCTTTTTACTATTGATTTTCAGTTTACAAATTATGATCAGAGAACATGACTTGTATGTTTTCAGTTTTTTAATATTTATTAAGATATGCATTGCGGTCTAATATGTAGTCACTTAGTTAATGTTCTTTTTGCTCACCTTGGATATCTTTTCCCACTCTTTTACTTCCCAGCTTTCTATGGCCTCAAATTTTTGTTGTGATTTTTTATAAATAGCAAGTATTGGATTTTTAAAAATCTTATCTAAAAATCTTTATCTTTTACCAGGAGACTTTAATCCCTTTACATTTATTGTAATCATTGATAAATTAAAATTAGTGCCTACCATCTCATCTCATACTTTTTATTTTTTTCTTTTCTTTTTCTTCTTACTTTTTGGATTTTTTTTTTTTCTTATGTCATTTTTGCCCTCCATTAGGTTGGGAGTCACATACTTTGTTTTCATCAGGTTAGTGGTTACCCTAGAACTTAACAATATGCCCACTTAATTTTATCAAAATCTAAAGATAAATACCTTTACCTTCCCTCCACATAATACAAGGATCTCAGAACACTAATTTCATCCTCCCTCTCCTGATTTGCATGTTATTTCTGTGGTATCTTCTATTTCTTTTTGTTTTTAACAATGATAAGACATTATCATTGTTGTTTTATACAGGTGATGTTTGTTTAAATTTCCATGCATTTCATTCCTCCTTACATCGTAGGTCTTCACACTGGAATTACTTTCCTATTGTCTGAAATTCTTCTTTGGAGTTTCCTTTACTGAGTTTTGCTGGTGGCAAATTCTAGGGTTTCGTTGCTGGTTTGAAAATGTCTGTATTTCACCTTGTTCTTGAAACATATTTTCAGTGGGCACAGAATTCTAGGGCACAGAATTCTAGAAAAATAACAGTTATTTTTCTCTCAGCACATTGAATGTATCATTACATTCTTCTAATTTCCATTCTTGCTGATAAGAAGTCAGTTGTAAGTCTATTGTTGAAAGCCTTCTGTCTTTTCTTTCTGATTTCGTTTAAAATCTTCCTTTGTTTTGGTATTCAGCAGTTTCACCATGATGTGTCAGGACATGGATTTCTTTTCATTTTTCTTGCTTTGGATTTACTGGGCTTTTCAAATCCGGGGGCTGGTAGCTTTCATCAGTCTGGAAGATTCTCAGCCCTTTTCTTATATTGCCTCCCTTTTCCTTATAGAACTTCTCATTCTATACTCTGGGTCTTTTAACTTCCTGTTATATTGTCCAGTTCTTTTCCCTTGAAGGATCATTTCCTAGGACCTGTATCCTGGGTGGATAACTTCTTCAGATCTAATTACTGATTATCTTATCCAGGAGGTATTAGCTTTAATTATTATTTTTTTCAGTTCTAGAAATTCTCTTTGGTTCTTTTTCAGATCTGTTTGGTTTTTCTTTTTTCTTTTTTTAAAGATTTTACTTATTTTACTTATTTGACAGACAGAGATCACAAGTAGGCAGAGAGGCAGGCAGAGAGAGAGGAGGAAGCAGGCTCTCCGCAGAGAGCCTGATGCGGGGCTCAATCCCAGGACCCTGAGATCGTGACGTGAGCCGAAGGCAGAGGCTTTAACCCTCTGAGCCACCCAGGTGCCCCTTGTTTTTCTTTATAATTGTTTGTTTCTTTCCCATATCCCCAAGCTTGTCTTTTAATAAACATTATGACTTCTAGGCTATGACTCTTAATTTCGGAAAATGAAGTACTGCTCCTCGGCTCGTTTGCTCAGAGGAAGAGGAAGAGAAACACAGGCATCCTCCTCGCCTGCCTCACCCTATTGCTGTGCCTCCAGGAACAACCCTGAAAAGTGCCATTTCCTAGAGCAGATTTTCTGCCATCCAACAAGTCCAAGTTAGGGCTGAGATTCTGGCTTGTTTTGCACCTGCCCTCTTCTCCCCCATGTCTCTGTGGCTTGCAGACAGCAAGAGCATGGCTTCAATCCCAAGTAAACCAGTCAAAGGGAGAGAGGTGCTCTGACGATTGTCTAGGCACCTGAGAGCCTCTTGAGATAGGACAGTGGGCAGGAGAGCAGCCAATTCAAACAATCCAGGTGACGGAAGAAAAAACAGCAAGAGAATGACCTCCCCGTGGGCTTTCCACCCTGAGGAATCACAGAACTGGGGAGGGGTTGGATTTCTCCAATCATTTGCTTAGCTGCCCGATAGACGTGGATGTACATCGCTTCCTATGGATTAAAATCCTGCCTCTGTAATCCATGAGCATGGTGCCTGAGACATAAAAATGTTCAAAAATTATTTACAACCATGATTATCATTGTTGTTGCTATTGTTATTCTGTTCCCAGGAAATGCTGATCTGTTGAGTCAACATGTCCAATGTGCCAAGTCATGGGTCTTTTTGAAAGAACCTGGTCACCTGAGCAGGCAGAATTTGCATCTTTCGCCCAGATAGTAAGCTTAGAGCAGGGCCTGGGTTGTAAGAGATGCGGAGGAGCCCCGGGGTAGGAGTGAAGCCTGTTTGCGGAGACGGGAGATGGGCAGGCAGGGGTGAGGAGAGGTGCGCGCCCAGGGAAGGGAAGGTGAGCCAAAGGGATGCTGGTGGGGGTTGGGGCGGAGGCGTTGAATAGGAGGTGCCAACATTTTCTCCACAATTTTGTTCCATCTTGGGGAAAATGGGGGCTGAGGAGGGCCCTATGATGACAGCCTGAATTGGGTAAAATTTAAGGATAAGGAATTACTAATTAGTAATAAGGTGGAATACTTAAGTGTATGAAATGAATAATATGTAGCTAAAAAATAATGATATAGCATTAGGCATCTGAGACATGTGGACTCCGAGCAATTAACCTCTATTCTTCTCCTGAGTCGCGGTTGTGCTAATTGGCTCCTTTCCTCTGACGGGGCGATGTTAACCTTTCTGTTTTTCTCTAAAGGAGCAAGTACGCGGGGTAGATGTGCCGCTCTGGTTTGCAGGAAAGGTATTTTTTCCCTGAATAATAACCCATTTGCAATGTTTCTTCCAAATTGTTGCATTAAAAAGGTTCTTTCAGATTTTCCTGATAACCCTCCTTAGAGATGGAAAAAGATGATTTAAACACACCCGACTTCCTTCTGGAGCAGCTGAGAGAAATGGCGTGTTGAAGCTGTTCAAGCTTCGGACATCACCGTGTTACCAGTTTCTTATTCTTTTTTTTTTTTTTTAATTTATTTATTTGACAGACAGAGATCACAAGTAGGCAGAGAGGAAGGGAAGCAGGCTCCCCCCTGAGCAGAGAGCCCGATGTGGGGCTCGATCCCAGAACCCTGGGACCATGACCTGAGCCAAAGGCAGAGGCCCCCCAGTTTCTTTTTCTTTCAAGAACCATGTCCTTATCGAAAACTATACACATGAAGCCCTGTCCTGGGTGTTGGGGACACAGCATGGGCAAGACAGCCTTCTGCTCTCCTGGAGCTTATGACTTAGTGAGGGAGGAACACCAAAGGCAGATGAACATGCAGAGATGTAAAACAGCCTTGGGTCTGGGAAGTAAAAGAGAACTGTCTAAAGAGGCAATGTTAGGGAGGGGAGAGGTGCCTTTTAAAGCAGGGTGTTTGGGAAGGCTTCTCTGAGAAGATAGTATTTGAGCTGAGGCAGTGATGAACGGTGGTAAAGAGGCTTGTAGCTATTTGAGGTGCTATTCCAGGCAGAGGGAACAGCAAGTGCAAAGGCCCTGGGGCTGGCATGTGGTTGGAGTATCAGGAAGAGCATGCTTGCCACTACTGCTTGAGCAGGGTGGGGGCAGGAAGAGGAGGAAGACATGAGGTTGGGACATGAAGGCCATATCGTGCAGGGCCTCAGGGGTCATGGTAAGGAACTTGGGTTGATTTCCAGAGTTTAGTGAAGTTACAGGTAGGGTATGAACAGGGTCTGAGGGGAAAGGTTCACCCTGGTGCTGAGAGGAACAAAGGCAGTAGGCATGGAGGTGTAGTGACAAATGGAATCAAGAGGAGAGCACCCTGGGTGGCTCAGTGGGTTAAGCATCTGCCTTCGGCTCAGGTCATGATCCCAGGGTCCTGGGTGGGGTCTAGCATCGGGCTTCCTGCTCAGCAGAGAATCTGCTTCTCCTTCTCCCTCGACCCCCTGCCCCCCATCGCTTGTGCGCTCTCTCTCCCCCTCTCTCTGTCTCTAACTCTATCTCAAATAAATAAATAAAATCTTAAAAAAAAAAAAAGACATCAAGTGGGCCATCTGGACATAAAAGACCCAGTGAACCTGACCCATAGTCTGGTGAACTAGAGCCTCTTGAGATACAAAGCATGAGAGCGGCCATGCCCTGCCCACGTAGAAACAGGTATTGGGCACTTCAAGAACCCAACCGGGTGGAGAGCAGTCACATCAGATTCACTCTGTGATGTGTTCACCGTCAATATCATGGAGTTCACTTATACAGAAGCTAACCTGGGAATTCCAGACCCAGGATGGGACCCAGACAAATACACAACAAGTAATTCAAGTGCAGGGTGGTTCCTCGTGGGACAACTGTGAACAACCTGAATGTTCATCAGTAGTGGAACATTTAATTAAGCCATGGCACATTCAGGCTTTGAAATCCTATCTCCAAGCTGATAGTGTTTTCGCAAATCCTACAATCCAGAAGAGAAAAAGGGAAAGTTAAAAATTTCACTTATCGGGGCACCTGGGTGGCTCAGTGCTTTGGGCCTCTGCCTTCGGCTCGGGTCATGGTCCCAGGGTCCTGGGATCGAGTCCCCGCATCAGGCTCTCTGCTCAGCGGGGAGCCTGTTTCCCTTCCTCTCTCTCTGCCTGCTTCTGATCTCTCTCTGTCAAATAAATAAATAAAAATCTTTAAAAAAAAATTTCACTTATCTTTTGTTTTCCCAATCATCTTTCCCAAGAGGGTTTCCTGGGTGTCCTTCAGGAAACATTTTCTTCTCAGATACAGGCATATCCATGTATATTCTATACATGTAAAAATGCATATAGGTTCTTTTAAAGCAAAAATAGGGCAATTCTATAAATGTTATTGTGCAATGTAATTTTATTTCATTATATGATATATCTTTGACATTTAGCCACATGAGTATATCGGATTAATAGCTGTATAGTAAGGATATGCCATAATTGACTCAATCAGTGTGCTATTAACGGATAGTTTCCTATATGTGTTCCATTTGTGTTACTCAAAGGTATATTTCACAAGTATACTTTTTTTTTTTTACAATTTAAAACATTAAAAATGATGATGTAGCATGCATTTATTGTGCAGATTTCCTAAATGTGTTATGGAGAGAAATGCACCAGACTGCAAAATAGTATGTGTTGGGTGGCCCCATTGATGTAAGTTTGTGTGTGTGTGTGTATGTATGTATATATATATATATATATATATATACATATATATATATATATTAGAATATATATGTGCATATATTTATAGGATCTAGAGGGATGCTCGCTAAAATGCTAACAGGAGTTATTGATCACAACCTAGTGATTGTAGGTGTTTCTTCTTGTTAGTGCTTTTCATGATGATTATTATTTAGAAATTGAATATATATTTTTGGGGAAAAGCAAGCTGTCTTATATTTGGAGAAGAATTAATTGGGAGCTGATTCATGCGCTACACTTAAAATGTTTTGCGTTTGGAGCTGTACTTATCTATGGAGTACTTCTTTCCACTTGAAAATTAAATTGAACCTTTTTCCTTCTCCAGTTGTGAACACACAAGCCGCCGAGTGTGGACCCGCGCGCAGTTCACAGCCGCACCACAAGAGGGCAGTGTTTGCAGGACACTGTGCCCATGGCCGCCTCCCGCCGCTCGCCAGGGTCTAGAATTTTGCAGGATGTCATCTCTGCGTGGCCAGAGCAGAGATGAGACGTATGTCCTGTGGCTCCCGGTTTGAGCCGTGACACATATTTTTCCTTTGGCGGGTTTGTGTGGAGGTGGCACGAGGGAGGGATCGCTCTGAAGCCCCGCCCTCTGCAAGCCGGCCTCCCCTCTCCCCGCCTCCCCCAGCCCTCCTACTCAACCTCAGATCAGGTCACTGCTCCTGCCCATCCATTCTGGGCCCAGCTGGCTTCTGCCTGCAGGACTGACCTGAGCCAGAGGGGATGGGATATAGGGCGCCCCCCACCCCTTGCCCCACCCCCACTCCCACCTCGTGGTGCTGATCTGATGCACTGGGAGCATCCCACCTACCCAGCCACATTCTGACCAGATCCCTGGAGTCCGAGTTCCTGTGCCAAGTAGCTTCCTGGTCTTCTCTTCCCTCCTCTTCTCTTTCACCGCTTTAATTTTTTTTTTTTTTTTGAAGAAGCGATGCATATTCATGACAAAAATTCAGATAATACAAAAGGAGAAGCTGATGAAAAGCAGGTCTCCCCTCTTCCTGTCCTAGCTTCCCGGTTTTCTCCCCTAAGGCAATCAAGGCTAAGAGCTTTTAGCAGTATGTCTCCTCCCAGAGATTCTGGGTACAGATGCAAATACAGATGTGCATGGATTTGTTAAAAAACCACACCCTCCACTTGGCTCCTGGTTCGCATTTACTAGCCATGGGAATTCCACATCAGTGCAGAGAGCGTCTGCCCAGGGACCTGCTTTACTGGCTTCCGACTATTCTGTTGTGCAGATGTACGATGGTTAAATGAGCCGTGGGGCCCTTTGAACTCTGCCAGGCCCTTGCTAGCAGGATAGAGGGCAGTGACCAGTCAGCAGGCCCAGCTTGAAGCACAGGTGTACACCCTACCTAGACTACGTTCTCAGAAGTGGGATGGTTGGGCCGAGGTCCATTTTGAACCAGTCCCCCCCCCCCCCCCCCCCGCCCGGTGCAGGACACAATCCCAGCATGAGTCCTGTTTGTCAGTTTCACAGGTCACTGGTTCCCAGTCCTGACCAAGGTCAGGATTACCTGGAGAGCATCCTAAAAATGCCAGTGCCCAGGCCATCTCCCATATCCCATGACTGATTAAATTAGAGTGTGTGTGTGTCAGGGGTAGTGGTGGGGAGCTGTAGGGGAAGGGGACTGGCCTTGGCACTTAAAAATTTCCCCAGGAGATTCTAAGGGGCAGGCAGGGATGAAAGCCATTATGATACGTGGAAAATATTGATTTAAATGTACATCATTTTATTGGAAAGGAAGATGAGCATTTTTCTGTGAGACCAGTGATTTGGGCTTTTCTTGAATCACAGACCTTTTGAGATTCCAACAAAATCCTTGGATCTTCTATCCAGAAAAATGTGCACCCACGCTGGTCTCAGTTTAAGTGATCCCAGACTCACTGGAGCTCCCCCTCAGGCTTCCTGGGACCATGAGCCCCAGGAAGGGGTCAGGCCCAGAAAATTGTTCTTCTGGGGCCTGACCGCAAGCCCTTGGGGCCACACCTGCTGAGATCCCCGAGGAGCCTCTGCTCCAAAATCCCATCTGTGTGCCCATAGAATAGCCCAGGTGCTCCCGGGGGCTTCCCTGGTGCCCGCCTCTGAGGTGAGCTCCAGGAGCCTCTGCAGGGGTTCACAGCAGGAAGGGGCGCGCCCTCAGCCCACAGCTGGCAGACGATGTGGTAGGGGCAGGGGAGTGGGGGGTGACGCGATGCTGGGGAGGGTTCAGGGAATTCAGGGGGAGCACAGACTGAGGAGAAGCGTGGCCGGGGTGGGGGCCAAGGCGGGGGGCTCCCTGGAGGCAGGGAGGAGCAGAGCTGGGAATGACGGGATGGGAGGTGCCAAGGGGGTGTGGGAGCTCACCACCCGCTGAAGGTAACAGCCAGGAAGGTGTGGACACTTCTGGGGGTGGCCAGGAGTTTGGGGCCTGGGTTTTAGGGGAAAAGTGGGGAAGGAGAGAGAAGAAAATCTGCATGACCGAGCGGGTGGATGGCAGGGCCGGGTGAGCGGTTAGACCATCTGCTCTGTGGGGGTCCAGGCAGGGAGTGGGGAAGGAAAGGGCTGATCCTGGGGTGTTAGGGCAGAGGGCTCAGCAGGGGAGGGGAAGGTTGGCTCCCATGTGCCCAGCTGAGGCTGGAGGGTGGTTAGGACCCCATGGTCCTCGGGAGGGAGGGGATGAGAGTGCTCAGTGGGCAGATGGACCTGTGTGTGTGTGTGCGTGTGCGTGTGCATGTGCATGTGTGTGTTGGGGAGGAGAGGGAGAGAGGGCAGGATGTAGGTAGACAGCAGAGCACCAAGCATCCCCTAGGCTAGGGAGTGAGCAGTGGTGGGGGTGGGCACCTGCCGACACCGGCATTGAGGGACAGTCTCCAGTCTTTAAGGAGGCACAGGAAGCAGGCAGGGGTGGGAGGAGGGCCAGAGGGCCGAGTGAGGCAGGGCCTCTTCTCAGGCCACAGGGACTACCCCAGGACCCACGCACGGCTGCTCTGTGCAGCAGGGCTGGGCCCCTCTGCAGGCAGGTCTCTGCCGGGGCCATCTTGGTTCCTCCCACAGCAGGACCCGGACAGAGCATGGGTCACAGTCCCTGTTCCAGAAATCACCCAGACCCCTACCCCGGGCTTTGAACATGGCATTGATGGGATGGTGGGTGGGAGGGGGAAGGAGTCTGCTAGCTCACGAAGGGAAATCGAGTCCCAGAGCCAGCAGAGAGACCACACGTCAGGGTTTTCAAGACCCCCTCCCTAAGGTCAGTAAATGTCTCCTCTGGAACTCAGCATCCAGGGCTTTGTACTCGCCAGTGCTGCTGATTATGAGTAGCAGAAAGTCATCTCCAGCCAGTGTGAGCAAAGCTGGCCTTGTAATTAGAGCCCGGGGGCTCCACAGCATCCACGGGGTAGTGGGGGGGGCACCGCAGCTGAGCCAGCGGTCGGGGTGCTCTGCAAGCCGCTCCTTCCCCCTCACCCTTGGCAGGCTTGTGCTCGGCATCTTGCGGCCCCACGGGCTGCCCCATGTTAGTGTGACCCGTTCAGTCCCACCCAGAGAGAATCCACCTGTGTTGATGCCTGCTGCTCCCCCTCAACTCAAAGATCTCCAGGAAGGAGCGCATCGGCCCAGCTTGCTCAGGGACTCACTCCTCAGCCAACCAGCGGGGACAGGAGGCACCAGGACACGGTGACTCCAAGGGTAACCGTATGGAGGGAGGAGTAAGGGCAGTTCTTGCTAAGGGGGTGCTGGGCAGACAGTCTCCTGGGTACCAACCACAAGCCAAACCTGACTTCCCGAACATATCCCTGAGATGTCCACTCATTCATTCATCTTACAGACCCTTCTTGGGCAGCTACAGCGTCCAGGCCCCTCTCTAGGTGCTGTGTATACCAAAGTGAATAAGGTGACGTCAGTGCCGTAAGGAAGCCCACACTCTAGTAGGAGGAAGGCAAGAAGCCGATAAATAAACAAGAAAGATGCCAGGGCATGATGATCTGCAGAACAAGGAGATCGCGCGGATAGCCAGAGAAGCCGGTCAGAGACTCTCCACTGCCTCTGAAGGACACGGAGCCAGCCAGGTGAAGGCCAGGTGACCAGCACCAGAGGCTGTGGGGACAGGGGACAGGGACCTGAATGAGTTGCGGGATAAGCCAGGGGTCTTTAAGACCAGCAAGAAGATGACCTGGATAGGAGCCATCCTGGTAGGGAGCCACTCACGGGAGGGTTATTTTCTTTCAACTGTATTTTTGAATATATAATGCACGCAAATGTTAGAAAACATAAAACACGTAAAAGGCTTAGACGGTGAGGAGCTGAGCCCTCACCCTCCTACCAGTCCGGGCGGCTCCTATTAGCTACCATAAGAGACACTCCCAAGTGTCAATGACATGACGTGCTATTGGCATGTCTTGCTCCTGACACAGTCTGGGGCTCCCCCGGGCTGGCGTCCCCCCACTCCGAGCGATGATCCGGGATCCGGCTCCTTTCCTGGTGTGGCTCCGCGGTCCCAAAGCGCTTCCCTTCCAGCTTTATGGGAGAGCGAGAAGGAGGAGAGGATCTTGCCAAGGGGCCTGGCTTGGAAGAGATGGGCAGCACTTCTGGCCGGAGCTAGTCCCACAGACCCCCGAGTTACCATAGGGGGCTGGGAAGTGGGCACTTCTGTGTGCCCGGGAAGAGGAAGCGGGATTGGCAGAGCGCGTGGCCGGTCGCCTACTCAGCCACCTGCTTCCCCAAGAGGCCACCCCTGTAACCCTGTAACTAGGTCCTCATGTGTCTTCCCAGAGAGATCTTATGGTCATAGAAGAAAAACATATATGTATGTAACCTTAACCACCACAGACGCTGGCATGCCATTATTCCATACCTTGCTCTGTTCCCCCTTAAGATTATATCGTGGACACCACTGGGAGTGACAAGCTCTGATTTATATCGTGCGAGGTGCACGCTGGCTGGTGGGAGAGGATGGACTGGGGTGGGGGCAGTGGGAGCAGGAGGCTGGCCAGCCGGCCCATTTGACAATGCCACGTTATTGATGCCTGCGATGAGGTGGAAGCCTCCGCCGTGAACCCCGCCCCCCACCCCCGCCCACGTAGCCACCAACCCGAATGCTGTGTGCCCGTCCCTTGTTTTGTTTTTAAATAGTTGACTCCATAGATGCGAGCCTTACCTGAATATGTTGAGTTTTGCTTGGTTTTACTTTCCTGTAGTTCCTTCCTTTGCAAAGCTAGATGATACCCACTGCGTGACTCAGCCACAGTTCGTGCATCCATTCTCTAGTCAAAGGACGTCTTGTTTTTTTCCTGAATTTGAGCCTTTATGAACAGTGTTGCTATCAGCCTTCCCATATCTCCGACTTGTTAGAGATTGCCGAATTTCGCTCCAAAATGGTCGAACTGATCACGACCCTCTTTGGCGGTTGTGCAGAAAGACACCTCGCACTCACCTTCATCTGCACCAGCCCTTGGGGGCATCCCATTTCTAGATGTTTGCCCATCTACAGCTGCGTCTTTTCATGGCCTCACTTTGAATTTTCCTGGTCACAGCTGAGCCTTAACATCTACTACATCTCTTTACCCTTTGTGGCCTCTTCTGTGAAGTGCCTGCTCACTGTCTTTCTATATTTTTTAATGAATTGTCTCTTTAAAATTGGCCTATGGGCATTTTATTCATGCTGGATACCAGTCAGTCCTTTGTCCATTACAAGTGTAATGAACATCATCTCCTGATCTGAGGCTCTCCTCTTCCCTCTTATTGATATCTTTTCATGACTGTTATCTTCCAATTTTAACATAGTAGGAGATTAACACTCTCTTATGCTCTGCACGTTTTTCAGGCAAGAAATCCTTACTGTTGGGGCGCCTGGGTGGCTCAGTGGGTTAAAGCCTCTGCCTTCGGCTCAGGTCATGATCCCAGGATCCTGGGATCTAGCCCCGCATTGGGCTCTCTGCTCCGCAGGGATCCTGCTTCCTCCTCTCTCTCTCTGCCTACTTGTGATCTCTCTCTGTCAAATAAATGGATAAAATCTTTGGGGAAAAAAAAAAAAAGAAATCCTTACTGGTTTTTTTTTTTTTTTAAAGATGTTATTTATTTATTTATTTTGGAGGGAGAAAGCGAGAGCGAACACAAGTGAGGAGAGGGGCAGAAGGGGAGAGAGAGAGAGGGAGAAAGAATCCCCAGCAGATTTTGTACTGAGCACAGAGCCCCATGCGGGGCTTGATACCAGGACCCTAAGATCATGAGCTAAGCTGAAACCATGAGTCAGTTGCTCGACCGACTGAGCCAGCCAGGTGCCTTGAAATCCTTCCTGTTTTGAGTTGGATTTGATGACTGCACCCCAGGACCCATGAGCAGGCCGGGCTCATGGTCAAGGGGCTCCTAGGGAGGCAGAGCCGGGCACAGCCCCTGGGGCTCCCGGGGTGGCTGGCCGCCGACAGATGGATTTAAAACCCGAGGCGGTGAAAGAGAAAGACGGAAAGGGACTTTCTGAGAATAAGGCACAGACCGCAGGAAAACCTGCCCGCTTGGCCTCACCTTGGATCCATAGCCACCTGGTTTCTGCCGCCACCTCGGCCAGCCTATATGGAGACATTTCCTAGCAACCAGCATCCTCGCCCGGGGCAGGCTCCACTCTGGAGCGCTGGAGAGCATCTGCGCCTGCGCTGGGCCATCTCGGGGCTGACTCACGGCATGGAACAGGGAGGGGAGCGGGAGCCACACAGGGCGGCCCGGAGCCGGAGTCCTTAATGGGGCCAGGAGTCAAGTGGGCAGTGAACTTGGGATGGTGGGGGGGGGGGGATATATATATATATAAATATATATACATATATATTCCTTATTTTCAGTGACTGCTAGATGTGCCAGTGTCTTGTCCCTCAAAAACATCGTAGACCTTCTTATGTCAAATCACATTTTTTGGTAGATATTTTAAAATATCTACTTCAAGATTACAGTTGTAATAAATCTCTGCTAGAGCTTTGATATTTCGTGTGTTAACGAAGAAGTACCTATATTACTCTAGCACATTTTTAAGAAGGATTTCGATAATCCTGGCGAGTAACTAGGTTCTTTGGTAATCCTGTGTGATTTATCTTACGAATTTAAAAACATGATTCTGAGGAGGGACCCATAGGTTTCCCCGCATGACCAAAGGGCCCCTGAGACACAGGAAGTTTGAGAATGGGCCCCTGGAACCAGGAGCCTTCTTCCCAAGGGAAGCCGCTAAGCCTTGTGTCCTCAGACAAGTGGTGTGTGTGTGTGTGTGTGTGTGTGTGTGTTGAGGCTGAGGACACGGAGTGGGTGACTGTGCTTTGCACACGTGCAAGGAAGTCCTGCCTTCCCAGGTGCCCCGTGCTGGGCAGGCCCTGGAGATGACGCAGGTGACAGGGGATCCCTGCCCTTTGGGTGAGAATGAGTTAGGGCTAAAACCACTGGTGCTGGGCTCTGGCCTTCTCTAGTTAATGGCATGCCTCCTCTCAAGAGTAGACTCCTCCAGGGCGGGCTGGCACCGTCCACGTCCTCTGGCCATTGTAGTCACCTGAGTGTGTGTGTGCAGATGGGGTAGGGGAGCTAGGAGGACACAACGCTCAGAGCCCCTCTGAATCTGTCCCTGCCCTACCTCCCCAGCCCCATCTCCTCTTGCTGACTTCTTCTCCATGGCCGTGTGCACACCACCCTGTTCCCCATCTGCACTGGGCTCCATGCTCCTCCACACCCATGCCCTGCACTAGCCAGCTTCTGGAACTTTGCTCACACTCCTATCTGGCCCCGTGTAGACCAGGACAGGTTAAGTAAAGCTCTGGGAACACACGACTTTCTGATTCCGTCATGGGGTGGGTGCAGCTCTGCTCCAGACTGTCTTCCCTTGGGGAGAGAGGCTGACAAAACAGCCTCTACCTGGAACCTTCCCGGTCTCCTGGCAAGGGAGGCAAGAACATGAGCATGTGGCCCTGAGTATCACTTCCTCTCACAACTCCCTGGGCAGAGAGAGAGTCTGTCACATGCCCACGCCTGAGCTTGGTGGAGCAGGAATGTCATCCTCTCTGAGGAAAGGGGCCGTGGCCTCGAGGCACCCACGCTCCCATCCCTGCCATGTCAAGGCAATTCTGCCCCTTTCTGCAGACTCACCTGAGGCCCCGCCTCGCCTGGGCTCTTCTGCGGGAGTTTGTCTCTTCCGCCCGCCTTCTCTCTCGCATTTGCTCCGGGCGCCCAGCTGCACTTCTGATCTCAACTGCACTAGACCCTCAGCGGTGGCAGGTCACTACCGCAGCTGGCTGAGCTCCCCAGGTGTGCATCCATGACTTGGTGATTTGCGATGTTGCAAAGAGAAGCCACAGCTGCTTGAAGCCTTGGGGTGGCTTTGAAACCACGTACCAGGAGTGATGGTTATTGGTTTTAGGATTTTAAGAAGGATTTTTTTTGCTTAACTTGAAAGGGGTGAACTGACCTCCGTCAGCATTCCCCGCCTTTGTGACCCAAGGGCAGAGGGACACTTCCTCCCTGCACAGAGGAAGCCCAGCTTCATCTTCATCTGGGTGGTGGGTCTTATGGGCAAGAAAGGAAATCCTCTTGTCCGTGGATGGACAGGACAACGGAAAACTTCAGTGGGAGGGCAGCTCCTTCTGAATGGTTTCTTGAGCGCGTTGGGCCTCCTTTGAAGGACTAGCTCCTTCTCTGCACCATGGAGGGTGGTGCTATTAGAGCGCCACCTTGAGGTTTTGCTGTGACTAATCGATGCCCAGCGGCCCTTTGGTATGCAAGATGAAGCCGGTTTCTGGAAGACCAGGCCAACTGTGAATCAGCACATCAGGTGCCTCTTTGAAGGCTGTATTGTTTGGGAATGTCAAGTTAACGTCTTGTGTCTAGTGTCGGGGCATGCCCTTCCCCTTTCCGACCCGCTGGGGCCCATGAGGACATGCCCAGAGATATACTGGAGCTGCCTGGAGCAGGTGCGGAGACCCAAAAGTTAAATTTTCAGGCACCCTGTGAGCCAGTGGTTAGACACAGCCATTACCGAGAATGAAAGACAGACTGTTACAATGGAATAAATTACCTTAAAAACAAAGACATGAGAAAATAGCCCTTTCTAATTGCTTTGCTATTATCTCCGTGCTGGGGGTTGCTTGTGATGGAAATGGGACCTAACAGGTGTACCCCTGTTCCCAGCTCTGCATCTGGTGACCTCAGCCTGGGGGCCTACCGTGGGTTACGGTAGGAGTGTTCGCAGCACGGGAATCGCCAGACGCTGCACGCATGCGCCGTGAGACAGCCCTCGCTAGACCTTTCCCAGCAAGCACACCTCCAGGCGTGCACCCTCCTGCTGGGAACGGTCGGGGAGGGAGGGTGGAGGGATGCGAGAGGGGAGGAAGGAGGAGAAAGGGGCAGACTCCGCCCACCTGAGGAGTCCGGCTCCCAAAATGCAGGGCTTAGAAAAGACACAAGAATTATTCTAAAATGCATATTTCCCCCCAACGATTTCCTTTATTACGGTTTAGATTCTTTTGGCCACTCGCCCGCGTGGCAGACTCCTCCCGAGCTGCCTGTGGAGCGTTCCCAGGAGGGCGTAAATGGCAGAGAGCGCGTGCGGGCCCAGATGTGGGGAGAGTGCCCAGGGCCCCCCAGCAACTAGGCAGCAAGCAGGTGGCGCTGAGGGGGACAGCCGCCGCCCCTGCTGCCCCAGGCCGGCTGGAGTCTCCCACCACGTGGGGGTCTGAGTGCAGCCCAGAGGGCGCACGGAGCCACGGTCTGCCCAGCCGCTTTCTTGGCTCTGATTCACCCTGTACGTTGCTTCTTGGGTGCTTCGGGAGTGAATCAAATTAAAAGCAAACTTGAACTGAGTCCAACTTGTCCATATCTCCCATTCTTGAACCCCGTCCAGGTTCCTACCGCAGGCATTAGGCAATTTATGTGAGGCGTTGCGGCTCCCAGACTCCCATCACGCTTTTAAAGGTCTCTCTAAAATATATATATATATTCCTAAGTAGCATTTCTCATTCTAACGAATAAGATTACATTAAGTCCACGTCGTGCCCGCTCATAGTTTTTAGCATCCAGTGGAAATAACATTCTAAAAAATAAAACTGATGCGTTCTTAATAGCCTTTGAATTCTGATGCTTGGTGGTACCCACCGAATCCATGGGTCTGAGCGCTTCTGAGAATGGCCCTTAACCCGGCCTATTTCTCCTGCTAGAATAATAAATTCATTCCTCAGCTATGACAATCGAATTTCGACTTTTTATTTTGCTTTGCCTCCTTGGCAAAACAATGGTCTCAAAAGCCCGGCTTTGTTAAAAGATAAAAAGGGCTTTCCAAACTCCAGGGCTTCCCTGAATGTAGGAAGCGTCACTACCATAGACTGTGATCGCAAACAGAAGTCAGCATCCGTGGAAGCCAAGTTGCCAGCAGACAGGAAGGCAAAGGAGAAGGCACTCCGCCCTGCCCAGGGGAGACTGGAAGGCGATGAGACAGCAGCCTGGCCGTGGAAGTGGCCAAGAACTGGGGAACCTCTGAGAGAAACCCAGAGGCTGGGGAGGAGGGAGAGTGCCAGGGAGGGATGAGTAGATGGACCCAAGGTGGTGCTCCCTGGTGTGCACGCAGGGGAGCCTCGCGTCTCCTGCAGAAGCCGCAGGGGTTCATGTTGTCTCCTGAGGCACACAGAGGTGCTGAGAGATGGCAGGGGTGGGGACAGGCAGAGAGCAGGGGGGTGAAGTGGGCTGCGGACAGGGCACCAGGAGCAAAGTCACAGTCCCAGCTTAGCAACACAGAGCACGGGGAGCCCTCCTAGGCCGGGGAGCTCTCATTTCAGCAGAGCAGAAATGAGCAGGATGGGACACTTAACTGGGGGCCATAGAGGACCCACAGGACACCTGAAGCCCTTCCCGTCACCACCCTTGGGCCACGTTCCTTCTTTTATGGGCTCCATATCCCCATGTAGTCCTGGCGGAGTCAGCACATTAGAGGGCGTATCCCAGGGCCTGGCTTTGTTCTGAGACTTGTGAAGGGACCGCAGGAGTCCTCATGCTCTAGGGGAGGACTCAGCCACCTCGAGAAGTTCCTGACGTGGGCTGCAGGGTCCGGCCAGGCCGTTCGGTCTCTGAATCCTGAAATTTCCGTTTCTTCTGAACGTCTCCATGTGCTTGGGCTCCTGGGCTCAGATGTTCCCTTAACACAGAGATGAAATGGCCCAGTGCCCTCCCAAACCCTGAGGGAAGTCAGGCCTCACCCCAGCAGGCCTAAGGATCCCTGCAACAATGGTGGTGGGAGGGAGGGGGACATCCTTCCATCCTTCTCCTGTCAGCTTACATCAGGCTCTCTGAAATGGTGTCACCGAGCTACTGGGAGGAGCACACTTGTCCTGAAGTTTTGGGGGAAGGGATGAGCTAATACACAACAGGCAATGAAACAACTTCAGACTCAATATTAGATTTCCTGTTTCTGGAAGATGTACTGGCTGATTGCAGCCTTTAAGACTCCCTCTCAGAGTCAGACAAGCAGGAGTTCAAATCCCAGACCTCCCCTTTGCTGGTTTGGTGCCCCTGTGCATGCCATGTCCCTTCCCGAGCCTCAGTCACGCCTCTATAAATTGAGGTCATAATGCCGCTACGCAGGTGTGAGGGTCCTGGAGAACCTGATGGGAAGAACTCACACGTTCAGGGTCATAACAAAGGCACCACAGACACCGATGATCGCTGCTGCGGGCTTCTGGCCCCGCGCCTTGGGGGGACCTCTGCCAGGCTTTCCAGAGGACACTTACGAAGTCAGGCCACAGGATGGGAGGGAGGGAGACGAGAATGCTGGGTTCCCCCAAAGCGGTGGGGTGCTTGGGAGGTTGTGTCCTGTAGGAGGACTGCGGAGGGGTCAGGGCTGGAAAGCCGGCGGAGGGGTGATGGTGACCCGCTACTCCTGACAGAAGGGGGTGGGAGTGACAGGTGCTTCTTGGGCACCTCAACTCAGCACCAGCAGAAGCAGGAGGCAGAAGTGGGGCCTGCAGGGGCCTGGGGGCTAGAGAGGAGGAGCCGCAGGCGGAATCAGTCCGGCGGCCGCATGGGTGAGGCTGCAGACCTAGGAGAGGGGCTCAGCCGATGGTGGAACCCAGGTTTTCTGGTGGCATGCGCTGAGGGCCCACAGAAGACCTCTTTGGTATGCCTGCTCTCCTGCAAAGAGGTAGAGCTCGGCCACCAACTCCTGCTTCAGAAGGCAGGGCCTTCCTATCAGGGGCCATGTCTCTGGGGAGACCGAGAAGCGCCATTGACATTGCTGTGTTCCGGGGGGCTCTCGGGCTGTGGCAAGAGCCCACGAAAGCACAGTCGCTGAGGCTTGCCTGGGGTTTCTGGTTCTGTAGGTCTGTGATGGGGCCTGAGAAGTTGCATTTCTAGTAAGTTTGCAAATGATACTTATGCGGCTGGTCTGGGGACCACATTTTGAGAACCACTGACCTAGATCTCAGGCCAACATCTTCTGGGAAGCTCAGAGTGTGTTCTGCGGTAGATACAAGCCTCCTCCACCCAGGTCATTGCTAATGATGCTCAAGGTCAGAGAGGGTAAGTGACGTCACTCCGCCCAACAGTGGCAGGGACATAATCTGCGTTAGGTCCTCCCAGCGCCTAGCGCTCTGCTCCTTCACCGAGACAATGACCATCCTTGTCCCAGTCATCGTCGTCACCATCGTCCGCCTACTTTGAACTCCCTAGGGGCCCCGTCTTGCAGCTTTGTCCTTGGTGGTGGGGGGGGGGGGGGATAGGGGGGGGGGGGGGGGCAGTGGCGGGGAGTTCTGCCAGGGCTTAATAATTGTTAGCTCAGTGGAATCCCTTCCTGGAGCCCGTCAGTGAGGAAGACTTTCTCAGAGGGCAGTGGTGGCTGTGAGCAGAGACACCCCCTGAGGCCTTGGCAGGTCGACCAGGGCACGAGGAGATGGCTATGTGGTTGGTTGGTTGGTTTACTTACTTAGGACAAGTAGGGGCAGGGAGGTCATGGGTGAGGGTGAGGTTTAGAGGTGACGGAGGGAAGTGGGACGGCCCCCTGGCCATGCTGCCCTTCGAGATGCTCTGGGAGCAGGAACGTCTGCCCAGGCAGACCAGGGGGGGCTCTGACCCAGGCGCAGCTCCTAGGCCTCCCACACGTGGCCTGCCTGCTGGGCCGTGCTGCCTGGTGGTCCCAGCCTGAGCTGCCATCTCCAGGGGTCAGATGTGGCTTGCTGTTTGCGTGCAGGGCCTGCTTCTGTAACCTGAAGGACCCCAGCCAGGGGCCGCTGGAGGGGAGACAGGGAGATACCTGGGCCCAGGCGGGCCTGCTGTTGCCTTGCTGGGACCTCTGGCTGCTCGGAGGAGGACAAAGAACAGGAGAAAGGAGGGCCCGGTGGAGGACGGCTCAGTCCTCATGCGCTGACAGAAGCTTCTGGGGCTGCAAGTATTTGGGGAGCGGTTGGCCCACCCGCTCTCCTCACCTCACCATGGCTCCTGACAGCCTCTGGGCCCATCTCAGTCAGCTGGGGCTGCTGTAACACAGATATCAGAGCCTGGGAAGGAAAGGGGGAAGACACCCATTCTTCACTGTTCTGGAGGCTGGTGGTCCAAGATCAGGGAGCTAGCATAGTGGGGTTCGGGTGAGAGCCCCTTCTGGCTTGCAGATGGCCTCCTTCTTATGTCCTCGTGGGGAGGAGACAGGGAGCCAGGGGAGGAAGCAAGCTCCCTCCTGTCTCTTTCTGGAAGGTTTTTGATCCCACAGGAGGGCTCCTCCCTCATGATCTACCACCCCTAAAGGCCCCACTGGCTCACACCATCCCAGCGGAGCTGAGGGCTTCCAGATGGACTCTGGGGAGACAAGAGCCTTCAGTTCCCAGCAGGCCCTGTCTGCTTGTCTGCCTTCTAGCTGTCATTTAACTTCTGTGCATCTCGGTTCTGACATCTGCACAAGAGCTGAAACAAGTGTCCCCCGAACATTTTGGCAGGTGACAAAGCCCTGCATCTGGGCCCAGCGTGCAGCTGGTTCTCCATAAATGTTGGTCTGCCTGTGGGCCCCGTGGCCCTATTCCCTGGCCCTGGAGCAAGGGGGGTGCACTCTGAGGGCCCATTCTTCTGCTACCACTTAAGTGTCAAGGCCCTGGGACTGTCCCAGACCCTTGTCCCCTGTGTTCCTGTACACCAGCTCCAGAATAAGCACATCCACTCACGGACTGCTCAGTCCCTCCCCTGCCCCAACTCATGCCGATGGGCCCCAGAGACACTTATCTGGACACCTGCCCTTAGACATCTCAGGGATACCCTGTCCCAAGGTGGAACCACCATCGTGCTCACTGCCCCACCTCTGACCCCATCCTGTGCTCCCTGTTTGCCCAAACCCAGATCCCAGTCCCATCCGGGCACTACCTACTCCCACATGACCCGCCACCAAGTTCATGGATTACAGCTAGCCTGGCACACGTGGGAGACGGGAGATTTGCGGGGGTATGGTTAGGTGTGGCTAGGGCAGGGAGCACGCCGTCCCAAGAGCAGCTGGAGTCCAGTCCCCCTCCAGACCTCCCATCTCTGTATTTCAGTCCCCAAGCCTCCTCAGGGGCCACATGCCTTCCCCATCGTCTCCTCCCAGAGGCAGCCCTCCTGACCTGGAGCCTGGACCTGTTGGGGCAAGTCCCCTTGACCTGGAGAAAAGCCTCCAACCTCAGCAGAGAGCAACGCTGGCCCGCTTCTCCTATTCCTGCCTGGGAGCCCCATAAAACATGCAGGCAGCCTGGGATTCCCCTTAATGGGATTGTGCAATTACGATCCCATCCCTTTGGATTTATTCATTCCAGAAACATCCTCAGGGGCCCCTCTGTCCAGGCCCAGGAAATGATTCAGACCTGAGAGCTGCCCTGAACTCTTGCACAGCTTAAAACCCCTTTCCTCTCTGTACTCATTTCAGCTCCGGGAGGAGGCTTGCTCCCCCCAGGCTTGACACTGACGTCACTGCTGGGCTCATCCCTAGGTTTCCGTTCTGGCCTGTGTCCCCAGTGGCTGTCAGGGCTTCCATCCTCCCCTCCCCGCTGCTTGGCCTCCCTCTTGCCGATGGGAGATGAGAGCAGGAGCTCTGGGCGGGCCTCCTAGGTTTAAGTCCAAGCTGAATAAAGCAGCGGCCCCTTCCTGCTTGGTCTCCTCTCTCTCTCTGAATGCAACGGGGCAGGAGATCTGAGCTGAGGTCTGAGCTCCGCACGTCTCCAGGGCTGAGGAGTGGCCTGCATAACTCCAGGCCTCAGCAATGCCCCCCCCCCCCCCCCCCGGTCCCAGGAGCTTTCTCCCGTAGAGCTGGTGCTATTGGGAGGGTACTTGGGATAGAATGCATCTCGAGCCCGGGAGCTGAGGCCTGCCCTCCGTGATCTGTCTTCCTGCAGCCTCGTGCTCCTTAAAAAGAAATTTAAACATTCATGAAAACAGAACCTCTGAAGATTAAATCCTCTTCTGAGCTGTTTTGTTCGTTTTTCTCCCTCTCGTCTCTGGCGCTTTGTGCATCTCCAAGAGAGTTGATAACAGAATCAATAGCGGTTTTCCTCTAATTTATTGACCTTGATTGCCTAAACCTAATTAGCATGTTTCAAAGCCATGAAGAGTGTCTCGGTCCCGGACTTGGATGGGGGAATTGATCGTGCAGCTGCCCGTAGCTGAGCCCATTGGGAGGGACAGATCTTACCGACAGCGTCAAAGGAACAGCCCGGCAGACATGGCTCGTGAGGGCCAGCGGCGGGTGGTTTGGCTGCTCCAGACCCCAGCCCCAGAGATGAGGACCCTTCTCCCCAGAACCCGGCCTCCCCGATGGGAGACCACAAAGGTCTGTGTTGGAGCCCTCACCCATTATCCCCCTTGGTAGCTGGGTGATTTGACTTTCTCTAAGCCTCCTCCTTTCTGAAAGCCCTGTAGCAAGGAGGGAAGAAAAGGCCTTCTTTAAGAAGTGACCGCCACCAAGGCCACACCTTGGGCTTCTGTGATTACGAAGACGAGGCCTTTTGGTCCCAGCGGGAGGGCGGGTGCCTGGAGGAAGAGGAGGCCCAGTGTGGCTAGAGGAGAACCTGCTGGTGGCCACGCCAGGGGATGTCCAAGGACAGAGATGCTGAATATCTGATTTATACGTCTTGGCGTACTGTGCTGGATGTCACCCCCTCATTGTCCCCAAATCTGCCCTGAAATTCTCCCCCAGCAGCAGAGGTATTTGGGGAGGGTCAAAGAGCAAGCTTGCCAGGAATATGGAGATGTGTTGGGGTCAAAGTCAGGGTGACCTTAGCAGACTGCTTTTTTTTTTTTTAATTGAGATTATAATTAAGAGAACATAAAATTCACCAAGGTAAAAATGTACCACTCAGTGGGGTTTTAGTATATCCACTGTGTTATGCAACCACGACTGCTGATTTCAGATTTCCATCCCCCCATAGAGAAACCCCATCCCTAGTAGCAGTCACTCCTGTCCCCTCCCCCAGGCCCTCACACCTGCCCATCTGCCTCCTTTCTCCGGAGATTCACCTGCTCTGGACCCTTCCTATCAATGGAATCATACAGCATTGTCCTTTGGTGTCTGGCTTCTTGCACTTAGAGTCATGTCCTCAGGGTTCCTCCGTGTTGTAGCAGGTGTCAGAGCTTTATTCCTTTTATTGCTGAATTACTTTCCACTGTATGGATAAACTAGATCATATTTATCTGTTCATCACTGAGGGGGCTTGGGGCACTTCTGCCTTTTGCCTATTGTGAGCAGTGCTGCTGTGAACACTCGCGTGCTGCTTATTATATGGAGAGAGATTTTTAGTTCTCTTGGCTGTATACGGACAAGCAAGATCGCTGGTTGCATTGGTAGTTCTACGTCTGACTTTTGGAGGAGCTGCCGAACTATCTCATGGGTGGATTCTGCAGCCCCACATGTGAGATACTGGGGGTGCAGGGGATTAGAAGAGATAGTCCCTCCCTATTGAAAGCAGGTGCAATTAGGAAAACAGAGCGGAGAGAGGCTGTACAGGGCAGCAGAGGAGGAGCCCTGGGGACGAGCACCAAGATGGACAAGGGCTCCTTCCTTCATTAACAGATCTGAGCCTGAGGCTCAGCCAGAGCCCTGGCAGGTGAAGGGTGCTGGGGGAACATTGCCTGCTCCTGTCTGCTCTGTCTTGAGGGACCCACCATCGCTCTGCCATCACTGATAGAAGAAGACGAAAGGGGGGGTGGGGGCCAGACACGAAGTCTGGACCGAAGGAGGGGAGCCAATGCATCTGCTTTCTCCAGGCAACCCCTTCCAGCCTGTGTGGGCCGCTCAGTGCCAGGCCCCTGTCCTCCACTGGTCTCTCTCCTGCCTCCTTCCAGAGCCTCTGTCTCCCAGGCCAGTTTTGCCTCCAGGCTGATCAGGAGAGAAGGAAACAGGGTAGAACAGAAAAATCAGGACCTGCTAGACCAGGCAGGGGCCTCAGCTCTCCTCTCTTCAATTCTAGCTCACCTCAGGGTCATGAGTAGGAGGCAGATGTCGAGGCGGGTGTCCCCTCCTTCAACCCCTCTGGGGGGAGCACTGCAGCTCCCTGCTCCCCACGGGGACAGGGTTGGCTGTCAGCCTGCTGGGGCTTTCTGGGGATGACTTGTGGTAGCAAAGCCAGCATGTCCCTGGGGGCCCATGTGAGCCAATGTGAGCTTTTTCTGAAGTCTCTGGTGTATTCTCTAAAAGTCTCTCAACAAAATTGTTTATTAAATTACAATGGTGAAGGAGGTGAGGGGTAATTGGAACCAAATATTCGTGAATGGCATGCTAGGCTCCTAGCAAGAGTGATTTTGAAGAGAAACATGATTAAAACAAGGGGATTCCCCTGAGCCAGGCCAGGCTGATTGAATCATGGGGAGGAAATGACAATCTGGGTTAATTGTTATGCCATTTTTAGGCATTTAAGATCACCGGGGGAACTCTGTGCTTCCTTGTGAATGCCTCTGAGAGAGGACCAGACAGTCAGGGCGAGGGGCTCTTGGGGTGGGGGTGCCCTTGTCGGGAGGTGTCAGCAGGCGCAAACTGTGTTTCTCAGAGGCTGTCAGATACTGGGGCCTGGGCAGAGGTGCCTGGTGGAGCGTTCTGGAAGGGAGTGATGTCTACCTTCGAGCACATTCTAGATCCTCTCCAGGCCAGCAACCTCTTTGCTCCCAGGTGAGCGACCAACCATCATGGTTTACCCAGGACAGAAGGAGTTCCTGGAATGCAAGAGTTTCAGATTTTCAAACCAGGATAGTCCTAGGCAAACTGGGAGCCTAGCTTCCTTTCAGTGGGGAATGGTATTTAGAAACCAAGATCTGAGCTCTCCATGGCTCATTGCTACCAGAGGACCATTGCTTCTAGGCCTTTTCTGTAAACGAAACTAGGAATTCTCTGTTTTTTAAACTCATGAGTACGCACCGATCTATCTCGTTCAAACTCAGTAACGTACGTTTTTTTTCTTCTTTTCCCCTCATTCTGTGTTCGTATCTTCCTCTCCACAGCAAACCCTGGTCTACAACATCGAGTATTTGCTCATTTGTTCTATCCCTCAATATGCAAAAGACATAGCTTCAGAATTATGCCGCACATACCTCTACCAGCAACAAACCTACAAAACTAAGTTTAAGATGCCTTCATGGTTCTTTTTACTGTGGGGAAATGTCATATTTAAAGATAGATGGTCATGGGGCACCTGGGTAGCTTGGTCTGTTAAGCATCTGCTGTCTGCTCAGGTCAGGATCCCAGGGTACTGGGATCGAGCCCTGCATCAGGCTCCCTGCTCAGTGGGGAGCCTGCTTCCTCCTCTCTCTCTCTCCCTGGTGTGCTCTCTCTCTCAAATAAATAAATAAGTCTTTACAAAAAATAAAGATATATGGTCATAATACTGTGCCCCAAATTACTTGAATTAGTGATTGTTTCTGTCAAGTTACATCATAGGTACCACTCATATGATACAGAGTAAGGTTTATTTGCTTCCTTTATGTCAAATTTAGCGTACCCTTTTAAATAACCCTTGGACTTCATTTCATTTTTGGATGTATGAAGCACTCTGAACTGAAACTGTGTACAGAACAGCTATCCCCATCTCCTTCACCACACCTGCCCATTTTTATTACCTTCTGATTTACTGCTTCTGTGCCCCCTTTTGCAAAGCTAAGCATGCTTTTATATGTGTGTGTGTGTGTGTGTGTGTGTGTGTGTGTGTGTGTATTTTACGGTCTTTTTAATTTGCTTGTTTTACTTAATAATATATATCCTGGAAATTGCCCCATGTTAATTCATAGGAGTTTCTTCATTCATTTCTATGGCTCCATAGATTGTCATCAAGAGGATACATGATAGTTTATAACCAACTAGTTTATAAATGACCATTTGTGTTGTTTCCAATATTTAGCAATTTTAAATAATCCCACCTTTTGCATTTCCATTTGTAGGTAGATTCCTAGATATGAAATTGCTGGGTCCAATCGTAAAGTCATATATAGTTATGGCTACCTCAGGGTGGTACCAGTGAGTGGACTTTCCCCAAAGTGGGTTATAAAGGAACCTACCTCTTGTTTGGCAGCCATCACAGGGGACCTCTGGTGGGTCCGTGAGACTCAATCTTGGCATGGGGCAAATCCAAACTAACTCACTCGTGTGCCACAGTCACAGATTTCCTTGTGAGAAGACCCCACTGGAGGACCTAAGGAAGCAAGAGAGGCTCCTTGCTGGGCCCCTCCCACGACTCAACGGTCCTTTTGGACTCTTCGGCTGTCCTATCGGGGTTGAAATCTTAGCCATGCTTTTTCTTTGTCCACAAAAGCCTGCTGTTCTTCCAGCTTCCAGCCAATGGCTTTCATAATTCATGACTATTTTGGACAAAAATAAAGCTTCAGTCTATGCCATCTTTAAATATGACTTTCTTGGGAAACCTCAGATGATCTTTTTCAATGGAATTGAATCTCATAACCCAGAAAAACTCCCAGTCTGCAGCACACTTTGTTCATGAGGGAAAGAAAAATGGCCCTTTTGTATCTGCCTAGAGATGGCCTCAAATTGGGAGTGGGGCCAGCTCTGTCTTTGACCAAACCAAAGCCTCAAAGAGAGGGTCCCTCGGCCCCACCCTTCTGGGGCCAGTTCCACTCAGATTCTCAGAAGCTGGGGCCCTTTGGGCTTGGTGAGCCTGGATCGTATGACACGCTATGGACCAACAGTGAGTCACAGTGACACAGAGACCACTGTCCGTATGCCTACCATGGTTATCTCTGGGGAGTGTGTTGCCCCCAAATTTTCTTCTTTGTGTTTATTGTTCTTTTGCTGATGTTGTTTGAAAACAATCATATTCTGCAGGTGTCATTTGAAAATTTTTTTATTTTAAGATATTAGCTAAAAAGTCACTGATGTCTGCTGGTCCCCACACATGCCATGAGATAGAAAACACAGATTCATTCAAAAGCAACAAGTTTCTACCACACCTAAGTTCAAGTTGGATTACCAAGTTGGTCATGCCCCCTCCCTCCCAACAGTCGGACATATTTTTCTGTCCCTTGTCACCTCTGTCCCCATCAACGAGATCCCTCCTTGGTGCATCCACCCTGTGCCTGGAGCTGTGCTGGAACAGGACATGATGCATTATTGTCCCCAGTGTGGTGGCAGCTGGGTCCCGGGAGCAGGTAGACAAAAATCACTACTGAGCGTAAGGAGAGCAATGTCCTAGGGAGGGGAGGGTTAGGTTTGTGTGAGATGGGGCAAGGTAAAGATTCCCAGGGAAGAGGAGGGAGGTCCAGCTGAGTGTGAAAGAGGAAAAGTGTGAAAATGTAGGAATGTGACATGCAGAGACTGGTAGTGGGGGGAGGTGAGGGGCGAGGATCTTAGGCCAGATCCAGATCCCAAGGGTCTTTCTGAGAGCTGGAGCATTACGATTTGATCCTATAAAGGGTGAGGAGGGGGAGGGCCTGAATGATTCAGTCTGTTAAACGTCTGCCTTCGGCTCCCGTCATGAACCTGGGGTCCTCGGATCAGAGCCCTTCGTCGGGCTTTCTGCTCAGCAGTGAGTCTGTGTCTACCTCTGCGATTTCTCTTGCTCTTGATCTCTCTCAAATAAATAACAAATCTTTTTTAAAAAAGTGTTAAAAAAAAAAAAGGTGAGGAGGAAGTCAAGGTTGAAAGGTTTCAAAGGGGAGCAAGCCATGAGCATGATTCGCATTTTGGAAAAAATCACAGAAAGTGGACTGGGTGTTGGGGGGGCTGGAGACCATCTGACAGAATAATCCAGAGACATGGCCAGGGCCCATCTGAGGCTGTGCCAGGGGCCGGGGCAGAGTGACTGTGAACATCTATGGGGTCCAATGGTCACCGGGATGGGGGTGGGCAAGTGCTTTCTGCACCGTCTGCGAGGGCAAGGATCAGGGGTATTCGGAGCCTTGCACAGTGCCTGGCGCATACGAGGAGCTCCGTGAGTATTTGCATGTACCATAAAAAACAGGGCTGCTGCTGTGGGGAGAAACATTAGTGCAACCTCCCCAAATAATTGAAAGCAAATTCAAACGTTCCTGCCATCTCCTAGGAAATGCAAAGGGAGACATTCATGACATCCAGCAAAACTTTAAAAATCCTTTTTTGCTTGTCATTGCCTGCTTCCCTACATTCTCATCTTCCCATATTCATGGCAGCCGCCCCCAACATCTCTCCTCTCTTTCCAGATTTGCAAACTTTCTTCTTCGTGTCTGTTCTTTTTTTCCCTTCCACCTTCAACTTTTAGGTCAAAGCTGTCTTCTTTTTTCCTCTGTTCTTCTTTTTTAAACACTGGCAAGAATTATAGTTCTCTTTCCCATGTACATTAGCTAGCCTCTGGCTTCTCCAGTTGTGTCTGTGTGTTTTATCCTTTCTCTACATTAACATCATAGAAACCCAAGTGTCAAGGATGCACAGAGAAACATCCTTTTATTCTTTTTTAAAGATTTTATTGGTTTATTTAATTATTTATTTGAGAGAGAGAGAGAGCAGGAGGGAGGAGGGAAGGGATCTTAAGCAGATTCTGCACTGAGAGTGGAGCCAGACGTGGGACCCGATCCCACCACCTTGAGATCATGACATGAGCCAAAATCAAGAGTTTGTAGCATAACTGACGGAGCCACCCAGGCGGCCCAAGAAGTATCCTTTAGAAGCGGGGAGAGGGGAGGAAGAATGCACACAGTTAGACTTTCCTATCTTTTTTGTTTCAGTTTTTACTTATAAATAAGCAAATGTTTTCAGCAGATATTAGGAATATTGATTCCTTGCACTTGGTGGCATTGAACAGAGTAGAAAGTATTTTTACAAATACTGTACTACATTATCATCCAAAAGCCCTTATGCAATGCTATTAATATCCTCATTTTACAAATGAGAAAAATGAGGTGTGGAGAGGTCATGTGATTTGAAATTTGATAACTATCTGAGCAAATAGATGATTTGTGGCTTATTATTGGGACTTCTGACTGTAGTATTTCTTGAGCTGGATGGGCCTGTTCATGTGTGGGGTTTATGCGTGTGTGTGTGCGTGCACGTGTGTGTGTGTGTGTGTGTGTGTGTGTTTGTGTGTGTGTGTTTGGTTCTTGTTGTTCTGATTTTTGTTGTTGTCATTTGTTCGTTTCTTTGCCAGTTCTTGTTAGGATCAAAGAGATGTCAGGGTCTGACTGACCGGAGATGTTGAGTGACTTGCACAAAATCACACAGCGAGTTGGAAGATTGCTTAGGGTCTCAGTTTCTAATCCAGATTCTCCAGATTCTAGGTTCTAAATTCCCAAGTCAGACCCTGGGCTGCTGCCAGGCCAGGAGAGTGGACCCTGGAGCTCTCGGTGCCTTTGAATCTTAGGGGCTGGTTAGAACTCTTTGGCTGCAAGCCACAGAGACTGGGTATGGCTATGGAAGCTATAAAGAAAGGGGGGGTAGTAGAAGGTTATAGGGCAGCTCACAGAATCAACAGAGCTGATCGACCAGGACTTGGAAAGCATAAGATCTTGAAATGAGGGTCTCAGGGAGAGGTAGTTCCTCGGAGCAAGTAGGCGTGTCTCCAGCAGAAGAGGAGTGGGTGCTGGGCAGGCCCAGATCACCAGAGTCCCCCCAAGTAATGTCTATGACGCTGCACACTAAACGCTGGATGGTGTCAAAGCCACTGTTACTGACTCAGAATCAATCCCAACTTCATTTAAGCCGGTGGAGATAATCCCGTTGTCCCTGAGCAGGGCTGGTTTCAGACTTCAGAGTGGACGCGTGGTCCAGTCCTGTTGGGTGAGAAGTGAGCAGAGGCTGGGTAGGGAAGGACAAAGGCCCGCAGGAAGACTTACTGTCTTCTGCCTCTGGCCACCCCATGGCCAGATGGGACACACGGAAGGGCAGGGCCATCTTGCTGCCCTCCTGAGGTCATCCACCCACAGCGTAACTGGGCAGGGCCGCAGGGATAGACACAGAGCCCCCTCCTAATCACTTGTTATTGAGTCAGGGTTTTTTATTATTTATAGCTGGAGGTGTCCTGATACAGAAACTCTGGGACAGAATGGCGGATTTATTCCCCATTACTCCAGAGGTTAGAACTAAGGCCAGAAAGTGACATAATGAGGAAGACATTTCAACTCTTAGAGGAAGAGCTTGCTGACACCACTCTGAGATTGGGTGGGGGAGGGGGAGGACGTGGGACCTTCAGGTAGTGAGCTTCCATCCCGGGAGGCATTCAAACAAGAGGACTGTCTGGGGTGCAGCAGATGGGTTTTCTGCAGGGAGCAAAAGATTCAATAGGGTCACCTTTAAAGTTCTTCTGACCTTGAACTTCCAGGGTTCTGTGGTCAGGAGCAAAGACCTAGAATCAGCCCGGGCCTCCGTCCTCAAATATTCCACGGGGTCAGATTTTCTTATTTTCTATGCACTTAAATACATTCTTTAAATTTTTTTTTTTTACTTTAAATTCAGTTTTTCTGATACTTTGAAAAACCTGAGCAAGCTCCATGTGTTGCTACCTATTCTTAGAGTCTCTGAAAAACATTTTATAAATATATTCTCTCTCTCTTTGTCTCTAACACACACATACACACACTCACACAGACACACAAGTACACAGGAATGTAATTACACACAGTCAACACCCAAATTATCCATAGGCAAGAATTCTAACCAGAAAACAGAATCCCCCACCCCTGGCCCCTGAGCATATTCCTATAACCCCTGTTTTCTTCAGGTCATGAGCTGTCTAGTAAGATCACCCGTGGACTTGAAGTGAGAAGATGTACGTTTGAATTCTGGCCTGGCTGCTTCCTGGCTGGGTGGTCCTGTGCAAGTCCCTTGCTTTCTCTAGGCCTGAACTAATAGACCACCCCCAGTAGAGTAGCCATCCGGGGCTGGCACATGGGTGAGCCATAACTAGCAACTGAAGTCATGAGGCATGGCCTCCAGGAGGCCTGGACACGTGCAGAGAAGAGGACCCAGCGTGGGGTGCAGGTGGGCACGGTCAGCACTTGGGGTGCTGATTTGGATGACTCAGAGGTTTCCAAGGAGTCCGAAGTCTACAAATCAAGGTACCCCCTTCCCTGAATGGTGTCAGGCGCCTGACATTAAGACGTGCCTTTGCAGCCTCACCCCTCTGTTTAAACCCCTCTCTTTCTGACCTATCCCACTTTTGTTGATTTAATTTTAAAGATTCAAATATTGATTTTATTTCGATTGTAAAAGAAAAACGTATTATCTGTTGAAAATGTGTGGCGCAGTGGTAGAATAAGAAAATCACTTGTATGCTTATTATACAGGAATTACCACTATCACTGCGTTAATGTCTTTCCTTCTAGTCTTTTAAATGGAAGGATAGCTACTACAGAGGAACAGAGAAGTGGATTGGTGGTGATTTGCATTTATCTGGATATGTAGGTACTGTAAGGACTCAGGCCATAATCAATAGTGCCTGACATTTATTGGCGCTTACTTTGTGCTAGTGACTTGTTCTACGTGCTAGTATTATCTCATTTAATTTTTGGAATGCTCCTCTAAATTAGGAACAGTTATTATCCCCGTTTTACTGATGAAAACACTGAGGCAACAAGAAGTGGCCACTGCCATGCAGATCCACTGTGTAGATCTATGAACCCCTCAAAATGGTGTGCAGCGTCTGAGCCCTTATCCGATTCCCAAAGGGGCACATGACCCAGGAGGTCCTGAAGGGTGGCCATAGGCCCTGGGATGGGGGAGGGTAAGCCCCACCCTGCATTGGCAGGTGTCCAGGGGGTTGCCCTGGCAAGTAAGCTTGGGGAAGGGCAGACTTTCTGAGCTCACTTGTGGAACCTGAGAAGGACTTTTGTGGGATCTGACATTTCATGTCCAAATGTGAAATTCCTTGGCCCCCGCACAGAGCTGAATGTGTTTGCTGGAGCTTGTTTGCCTTCTGATCTCACACACACACCCCTGGTTTGTTTTGAGAGCTGCAGTTTCAAGAAACAGCAACACAATTTAGAAACCAAATCAAATGGTCAGAGTGGGAGTAGAGGCCAAGGCAAGAGGCAGCTACCCACCCTTCCTGGGAAGCGAGGGGCAGTCTCCAGACAGAGTTTAGAGAAAGAGAGAGAAAGAAAAGTATGATAAATCATTAAAGGGAATCTGGAAAGGACCAAAGGCCCCCTCATTATCCCTCTGTCATAGCACAACTGTTTCATTTCTCTGATGCCAGTATCTATCCACATGCAGGTGTAATTTTAGTGGTTATGATCATTAGTCTATAGACATTTTCTGCTTTTTTTGAACTTAACATTATATTATGACATTTTCCCATGTTTCTATCCCACCTTCCCATTTATATTTGTAATTCTATTCAGTTGTATGCTTTGCATGAAATAACACTGAAACATACATGCATAAGTTGTTTCCTTTGTCCTAGAATAGATTTCTAAGAGGATTAATTGATCAAAGTACTTTTAATGTTACATATGCTTTTCTGAAGCATGAAACTTGGTTTGTGACAGCATCTTCTATGTCTTCATGAAAGGATAAGCTTTAACACAACCTCATCATCATTAGATACCATCATTTCATTGTTTTATAATTGATGCCACGTTTTCTGTATTTAATTATATACACACATATAAATTACTGATAAGAATGATAACTTTTCATGTGCTTGCTTAACTGTTTTCTTTGTGGAGATATTTCTTTATGACGGTTGTGTATTTAGCTCTGGACTTTGGGAAACACACGCGTGTGCATACACACAGGCTCACCTGTTAGATCATACGTGATGCAACATATTACCTCATTTATTTTCCTTCTTTTTTTAATTAAAGATTTTATTTATTTAAGAGAGAGAGAGAGCGCTCACACAGCAGGGGGAGGGGCAGAGGGAGAGGGAGAGGGAGGAGCAGACTTCCCACTGAGCAGGCAGCCTGGGATCATGACCTGAGCAGAAGGCAGATGCTAACGGGCTAAGCCACCAAGGGGCCCCTCTTCTATTTTCTGTCTTATCCTCAATTTGCTTTGTTTCTGAAAAACAAAAAACAAAACAAAACCAAAAAACAAAAAAAACAAAAAACAAACAGAAGAGAAACTTAACTTTTTAAAGTTCAATATTTTGATCTTTTTTTAAAAAATTCTCCTCTTGCTCCAAACTTAGAACTTTATCAGGACTCTAGAAAAAACAGGAAATCAAGACAGTCACAGCGTTTTGGGAGGGGTAAAACGAATAACACCCTCTTACCTTGACCCAGACCTTAGCACCCTCCATCCCCAGAGCAAACCAGAGGTTTCCGGACAATGCATGTCTCCCCACTTTCCGGGTGCAGCCTGTCTGGGTGCAGGCTTGTCATGGGAGGAGGCTTCTTCCTTCTCTGCCCTCCCACCTCTGTGCCAGCTGGGGAAGGCCTTGGTGGGTCGATGGGACCATCGGGTGGCTGAGGAGTGCTGGTGATTACACGGCACGGGGCAGAGTGCCAGCGAGGGAGAGGCTGGCTTGTGGACCCCCGTGTTGCTGGAGCCATCTGGCCCTGGCCTGCACGGCGGGGTGCTCTCTTGGGAAGGGGAAATGCAGTAGCACAGTGGGGCACTGGGCATCTTGTCCAGCATGAAATAAGCAAACACAGAAGGGGACTGCTGCTGCTGGTGACTGAAGTTGGTGTCACCGTCGTGTTTAGCTTGGGCGGGGGGCATCCTCTGTCACTGAGCACTTATGTGCCAGCGTCTTAGCCGGCATTTTACACACATGCTTCATTTCCTCTTCGCGGTGGCCCTGGGAGGTGGGTGCTGTGATCAGTCCCATTCGGCAGATGAGGAAAACAAGGCTGAGGGTAATTAACACCGCAAACTCAGAAGTGTGGCAAAGCTGGGATTCCGCTCTGGGCCGGCAACAGGCAGCGTGAGGCAGGAGGAATAAGTGTGCTTTGTATCTGCATTGTAGGAGACTGGGCATCAGAGAGGCTTGGTGACCTGCTTGAGGCCACACAGCGAAAGCCCAACAGAACCTGTTCTTAGAGACAGGGGTCCTGAGACCAGGTCCAGTGCTTATCATGCTACTGACGTGGCAATCACCACTTTAGCAAATTGCACACCTCAGGCCAGGTGGCCCGGGACCCTCTTGGTTCTTAGCAACCTAATGGGAGGTCCTGGCGAGAGGCCGGGTGAGCCCTGCACCTGGTGCTTTTGTTCTAGTCACTGTTCTAGCCCCAGCCCCGTTGCACGTGGGTTAGCCCTGCGGGATCATGGAATGTGTGCGTGGGTGCCAGCGTGGGGCTGGGAGACAACACAGCGCCTTTGTCCCCGCTGCCCTGACCACCACCAGATTGTCCTTCTCACGCGTGGTCTGCATCCCTCGGCTGGCTGAGTAGGGTAGGCTGTTAAGTTTTACCTTTAATTTGTTGATTTTCCAAATGTACAGACTTTCTGAGGAGAGGCTGAGTAAGAAACATAGTCTCCTGGGAAACGTGTACCCTCTTTTCTAAAGTTCGTGCCTCATTCAGGCAAGCCAGAACCATTACTGAGAACTGGTTATGAGTAATAACCAACCGTATTGACCGACACTGATGGGAAGTTTCCATTGTCGAAGAAGCTGGGGGAAGCATTATCTGATGTAAAGCTCCAGTGGCCCTAGGGTATGGGACTTTATCGACCCTCTTTTACAAGGGAATCCGAGAAGGATGGTTACTTACCCAAGACTACAGAGCTGGAAGGGATGGAGCTAGGGTTCAAACCCAAGGATAACCCAATTCCCAAACTCATAACCCTTTTGCTTAACCCTTAACCCTTTTGCTCCCTGCCTGCTGCCCTCCAGGGCCTTGCTTTCCGATGGAGGAGACAGAGGGGAGGGGAGGCCCAGAGCTTATTCCTTATAAATTTTCCATGCCCAAGTGCTGGTCAAGGTGTGCCTCGAATTTTGGTTGTGCCCATCTGCTTCTCTCCTTTCCGCTGAGGCTGGGAGCTCCCGAAGGCCGGGTCCACATCTGGCTAGACTTTGTATCTCTGCCCAGCGGCACAGCGAGGGGCTTGCAGGTGTCTGTTGGAAAAGGAGAATGAACAAGAGAGAATATCTCAGCAGATTTGGAGTGGGATGTTTTAAAACATGGTGTGATTTTAATGCAAATGTTGTTTATAAAAGAGCAGAGGGGTGGACGCACTTCCTTTAGAGCAGGACTTCACGTCCAGACGGTAAAGCTGCCCAGCTCTGAGTGACTCCCGGCTCTGCTCCTTCCGGCTCCAAGACTTCCCTCAATGGCCCGACTTGACTACCTTCAATGTCCACATCAGAAATCCAGGCCAGTATTAGTTTGTGCTTCAGAGGGAAGGCTGTGGAAATTAAATGAGCATATTGGCGCATAAGCTGTGAATGACAGCTGCTGCGATGGCTTCCTGGGAGAGCCTGTGTCACTTGATGAGTTGGATTTTTAAAACTTGGTAACTGGATATTGGGTACCTGGGGATTCATTTTATCATTCTGTTCTATTTCGTGGATGCTAGAAACTTGCCGCAAGAAGATGGATACTTTAAAAACAAGTACTAGATATCTAAGATGTTAGTTCTGCTTAGAAAACAAACACAAATGGGGTGGGGGGTTAGGCAAAAATGGGGGAAGGCGGGTGGGAAGTCCAGGCTTCCAGTTACTGAGTGAGTAAGTCATGAGGGTGAAAGGTACAACATAGGGAACGTAATAAAAAACAAAAACAAGGGGTGCCTGGGTGGCTCAGTGGGATGAGCCTCTGCCTTCAGCTCGGGTCATGATCTCAGGATCCTGGGATCGAGCCCGCATCGGGCTCTCTGCTCAGCAGAGAGCCTGCTTCTCCCTCTCTCTGCCTCCTCTCTGCCTGCTTATGATCTCTGTCAAATAAATAAATAAAATCTTAAAAACAAAAACAAAATACAAATGCAGACACATCAGGGGTAGGATGCAGAAGATACATGAAAACGTTGAATCAAACAGCAGATTTGAAAGAAACGAATGGTTTAATTCAGCCGCTTTGATTTATGACCTGAGGCCAAGGCTGCCTGTGGTCTCACGGGGCCTTCAATGTTGTCATCTTTAAAAAGTCAGGAATAGTGACACTTCCCTCCAAGTACTTTATGAGTCAAGTGAGAGGAGAGATGTGAGGGTGCTTTGTAAACTGTAATTCTGCCTCCCAGTTGGATGATTTGTTCATTCATCTGACACATTTCTTAAGGCCCTGCTACATTCTGGGTACAAGGCTAAGCACCAGGACACAGTCTGGTGCAGCTCTCCATGGCATGCAGAATAGACTGGGACATTCTCCTGTCATCACACTGTCCAGGTGCAAATTCTGAACCTGCCACTCACTCCTCAGGTAATTATGACAGGCCTCAGTTTCCTTGTCTGTAAAATGGGGACAATGACCCTTCCTCTGCATTGCTATGAAGATTAAATGGGACAATAGAAGTGAGGTGCCCAGAAAAGCCACCATTTTGTTTAGCTGCTAACCAATGGAGACTTTTAAAAAAAATATATTTTATTTATTTATCTGACAGACAGAGATCACAAGTAGGCAGAGAGGCAGGCAGAGAGAGAGGAAGGGAAGCAGGCTCCCTGCCTAGCAGAGCCCGATGTGGGGCTCAATCCCAGTGCCCTGGGATCATGACCTGAGCCGAAGGCAGAGGCTTTAACCCACTGAGCCACCCAGGTGCCCCCAGTGGATACTTTTGAGTTTGATTCTTAGTCTGGGTTCTAAGGGTCCTCAGCTGGGCTTTAGCTGCTGAGAGCCCGGAACTGTACGGTGGGGGAACGCTTTCCCCCAGAATAAAGACAGAGTCTTGCTGACCGAGAGTACAAATTTTGGTGGTTTGGCTTCCTCCAAGCTTAAAACAAAGTGCCTGGTACATAGTAAAACCTCATACATAGCTATGGAAGGAGTGAATGAATCTCGTGATTAAGTTCCTTATCCAATTGTTCTTCCTTAGTCTATGGCTTCCAGAACTCAAGGACGTCTTTTCATGGGCACTCGGTGAAGACTTAATGGTCCCTCTCCACTTGATGGGTGAGGCCCAGAGACAAGCTCTCACAAGGCTGAGCTCAGGGACCTGATGACCTTAAAGCAGATCTCCCTTCCCTCAGCCTGGTGCTGCCTTCCTCCCTTCTCCATGCAAATCCTGGGACCGTAGACCTGACTCCAGGAAGAAGACACAGAACCATGCAGGCCAGGAGGGCACAGCCACCTCTCACATCTACGTGGGATGTGCAGATGTTCCCACGATGGGGTAGAACTATCCACACAGGCAGCTCTAGGTGCCTGGATGGGGTAGAACCATCCAGACAAGCAGGTGACAAGGCAGCACCAAGATAGGGGAGATCTGATTTTTCGGGGGCTTTTCCCGCAGCTGCAGGTGGCTGGATCTGCTCAGATTTATCTTTGCAGGGTTCAGAATGCTCTCTTTGCCTGGTATAGAATTCTAGACAGTTGGAGAGGAGGGATCCTGGAGGTCAGGACCATGCCACACTCTCTGCAGGAGGCCGACATTGCTACTCATCACCGCATTCCTATCCGCATTCCTATCCACAGAGCTAGAAAGGGCCTTAGTGCCTCTGGTGTCCCTGTAGTCATCAGCAATCAATTGCAGTTAGCCTCCTGCTGGGCCTTCTGCAGTGGCGGGGAGGGGGGGGTTGGGGGGTAGGGG